>NW_008824931.1:188546-201107 GCF_000699105.1 Pygoscelis adeliae
GGGCCGGGCCGGCGGTGGGCCTGAGGCATGGAAGTGAGGGTCTGTCGTTGGGGCAGGACTTAGACACGCGGTCAGATCGCTTCTTGTGGTTTTAGGGTTTTCCAGAGGCGTTTGAAGAAAGGGAAGCGTGCTGTCGGGAGTCAGGGCCTCCGATGGCTGTTCACGAGTGGGTTATCTCGACCCCCTAGGTTTTCAGTCTGTTGCGAAGAGACGCGGGAGTGAGGTTGTCAGAAAAGGTTAGTGTCAAACCACGGCGGTGTGCTGTAAGCAGCGGCCCTGGGTGGGTCTTCAGGGGTACACCCAGCTCCTTTAGGAAATCTTGTGACTGAACGCGTTCGGGACGTCGGGTCAGATGCTAACATCGCATTTTACCACGTCTCTAAAGGATCGGTAAGGTGTTCCATCTCTCACAAAGACGTGTTAGAACAGGAGATTTTGGTTATAAACTGTTGGGAAAGCCTCGGTTTGCACTCGTATCTACTTCACCTGGTATGCATGTGATCAAGGAACCTGTGCGTGGTCCAAGAGCTAAACTAGCCTTCCAGGGGAGCTGTAAGTCAATGTTAAACAGTCCAAGTTGTTGTGTTTGCACTGTCCCAAATGCGTGGGCACTCCTCCGTAACTTCCCAGAACTGAGGGTCAAGTTGTGTGCGGTACCGATTCTGTTAGCATCAACACAGTTTAATGTATGACTTGTTTAATTACCCATGAGAAAGAGAATATAGACTATAGGCTTTTCAGCTGGCGTCATGCCTTGAGGATGGTTGTACCTAGGAAGGTTGTACTGTAGGCAGTAAATGGTTACATTCCTATTAAAAGTCAGTAAAATAGTGTTGCAACTCGAGGAGCCTTGAGAATGTGGTAATTGTTGTAAGAAGAGTGTGTTTTTCAAAGAGAAGATACGGTTTGCACGTACAGGCCACAGTTAAAATAGTTCAGCAGCACTCTTTTCCCTTAACAGAAAGGCAGGTGATACTTAAAATTACTAAGCTCGAGTACTTTGTAATAAAGTAGATCTTGTTAAGGTTCTCTCATGTGCTGCAAAAGTGAAGATGTCCCCTTCCTTACACTTTGTCACAGCTCTCTGACTGCAAGCTTAGTTGCTGCTAGCAACTTAATAAGGGACTTCGACTTGCAAATTAAACTTTAGACTATGCTAATTAAAAGGCCTCATTTTTGAGACAAACAAAAATGAAAAGAATCAATTGTAAAATAAATCAAAATTGAAAGGTGTCTGGCACATTTCTTAGCTTTAAAAATATGAAAAAACGCTTCCCATCTAAAATACTTGGATATTGCTAATCCTGTGGCAGTATGACCCTTGCTAAAGAAATCAGAAAGCACTTAACACAAGGCTATACCCCAGAACATGAGAAACTTGAAAGTGCTTGTTGGAATTCTCAGGCTTCCTATCAGAAATGTGGTGCAGAAATCACACAAACCTTTCTGATAAGAACATGTCTCTTTAAAATGGTTTAAGATTTTTAGAATCAATTCTTCATCTGTTCACAGTTGGTCTACTTTTCATATGAACTGCCAGCATTTAGTACAGATTGTTTGTTTGTTTGTTTGTTTTTAATGGCAGCAGTAGAAAATTGTAGGACGTATATGGAATGGAGGGGTGAACTGAGAAAAACATCAATTCCTTTAAATAAATAAAGCAAGCACTGGAATGGTACTGGTCACCACAGCTCCAGGTAGACGCTGCAGAACCAGAGCTGGAAAAGGCAGCACAGAGAGAAGAAACAAAGGTGACCGATCAAGGGGTAACAATGAGAGCGAAGCTTGATATTGTGAACTTTAGAGATGATGCCAAGGAGATGTGATAAGACTATTAAACCTTTGTGGTTACAGACTTTATTACCTTTGTCTGAGCTCTCTTTGTTCACTGTAACTATTTGCTTTCCTCCATTCTGCATGCAGGCTTGCTTTGAGGCATTCTGCTGGCAGTGTTCCCCATGCATGTTGTTCTGTATAAGCTCCTTTTTTCTGTGCTGGGAAATTGCTCGGGTTCCTTTTTCCCATCTTCCTCTGTTCTCCTGGTTCTTTGTTCTCCCTTCTGTGTCAGGCTGTGGTTACTGCCATGCCCTTTCTTCCTGTGACAGGCCAGAGGGCATCTCTCCTATAATCTCTGTCCTACAATGTTTTATTTAATCTATTTCAATCCCTATGAAAACTCTGTGTCCCCAAATGAGCTTTCCCTATTGCTCCCCCATTTCTGTGATTTTTGCGCATCCCTTTTCTTTGCTTATAGTAGTTGGTCTCCTTTTTGTCAGGTTATCAGCTGTTAAATTCTATTTTAGGGGATAGGTAGAAAAGATTTTCCCTGCTTTTCTCCTGCATCAATAAGATTGATGCAAATTCCACAGTTACTGCATTATGTTCAACCAAAAAATGGGTAAATATGCTTCTAATAGTTGAACAGAATCTTGTTAGCACAGTCAAATAATGAACAGCCAAAAATAGATTGGGGTCGCTGTTCTAAACAGTAGAGAAAGGTACTGCATGAAGTGCAAATACAGGAGATTGAATTCTGATAAAAGGAAGTACTTTTTCACACATTGTGGGACTAGTGGCTAAAGGAAACAAAGGAGGTCAGCAGTTTAAAAGGATTAAAAAATTCCTTGGCTTTAATTCTGGATATTCATGGTGCTGATACCAGTGGAGAGTGGCAGCAAATTTTAGAAGAGGTAGTAAACTCCATGGTTTAGAGCGTACAAGAGCTATAGAGTGGAGGCAGGTTATTTCCTGTTCACTGTAAATTTGATAGGACAGAAATATTCAGTATTGATTGGTGTCATGAACAAAAACCCACTAGAATACAGACATCCACTCTGAGTTTCATCCACTCTGACGATGTGTAAAGTGTTTTATGCAAAGAGACAGTATTTTGCTGTAACCTAGCAAGAAGTTCTTGCTAGGTTAAGTGCAACCAGAAGTATATGTTTTAAAGACCAGTTTAGATATACAAATTTAACATCAGTTTAAAGCCCCAGTCTTGAACTGAGCTGTGGTAGCATAGTCTGAGTGTGAGGCTTTTATGACAACCTCTCACCAAGAAGCGTCCTGGACATACCTAAAGAAAGCTGGTTTTATCATTGTACTTACTGAAGGGTGTACTGACAGGTTGGAGCTGAACAAGAGCCAGGGTATATTGGATATTTTCAGAAGATGAAATGACTATGTCATCAAAGATGTGGAATCTAGGACGGCTGATTACAGAGGATAAAAATGTTTTACAAATCACGCAGATCGAGTTGAAGGTTTACGTCACAGTTGGTTTGTGTGGATATAGGTGGGGCTGCAGTGAATGCGAGTTGTTTAAGCCAAGCTGAGATACCTGTTTTCTCATGTGATATTCCCCATGGGCTGAAGCATAAGCGAGCCTCAAAAATACTATTACCTCCCTTTAAATTTTAGTCTTCTTTTAAGACAGATCAGAATAAACTTTGCAAATCCTCTGAGGCTGAAGAGACTTCATCTCAGTGGCATCAACAAGAGCCTGATGGCTGTGAGCTGTTTCACAGGGTTCTTCTGTGTACGCTGGGATGCGACTGGAACCTAGCTTTGAAGGCAGGGTTAAAAATGATTGCTTGGCTGTTGCCCATTTGTAATATTGTGCAAAGAATGCATTGGATAACTACCATGGCTTGAGTTGGGATATTTTTAAGGGGATCAAGATAAGCCCGTTGGTGCATACTTGGTATTTCATGGTAGGCATAATTACTTTTGCAATGGAAATCTTTCTTGCAAACAAGATTGTGAGTTGGCGTTGCAAGAGCGCTCTGACTAATTGTACTAGATGTGCCCTCCAGCTGCCCCAAGCTGGCTTGAAAGCCTTTAGTAGCAGAACAGATCTGTGGACACAGTGATGACTAGCGGGCAACTAATTATTTACTATGCAGCAATAATGCTGAGGAATCTGTGTCGCGGATTAGAGCCTATCGTACTTAGAGCTTTGCAAACATGGAATAAAACGGATTTCTCTGCCCAAAAGAGGTTTGTGGTCAAAAAACTTAGTCATGATCTCTGGTAGCTTTAAATTTAAGATGCTTGTTCCTTGTTGCTCTGTTATCCCATAGACACAGCAGTGAACTACAGCGTTAAGAGCAGAAGGGACATCTCTGCTGTGCTTGCAGATCAGCAACATTCACTGCAGATTGTGAGTCAGAACTCAGAGAGGGAGGACAGTTGTCAGTTTTTAGGAGCTGACAGAGGTGGTTTGTCATATTGATGTTGCTAATGCATTTGTTTTGAATTTGAGAGCATTTTTATATGCCCTGACCAAAAAGTTTTGGGTTTGTTTTGGTTTTCTTTATATAATCTGTAAATATCCATGAAAAGGAGGAAAGTCTAATCTGATTTTTGTTAAATGAATATTCTGAAAAAATAAAAGATCTGAGCTCAGTATGAAGACGAGACCTTCTGGTGCTTAAGAAACAGGCTAAGAATTAATATGAAGTGTGAAGTGAGTTGCAATATTAAGCAGAACGAAGGATGCTGAATTACTTTTGTGTCTTCTGTTTGCCTGTTACAAAATATTTGAAATACACCATTTTTATCCTGAACTTGGCAGTTTTAACTCCAGTTGAAAACCATGTGCTTGACACTAAGCATTTTTTAATTCTGTCTTTGGGGGTTCCTACTGCCACATTGATATATGCATGTAGCTTCCATTACTTTCACCACGCATCTTCAGCAAAATCTCTCATAGAGGTACCCAGGGCCTAATCAGAGTTTTCTCTCTTTCAGTATGACAGAAACAGTTTTGCTGTGGGGGTGGGCAGGAAGGGAGATTTGGTTTTGCTTTTTAAGCCAGCTGTCAATTACTTTCTAAGGCTTGTATTAAAACACCAGATATATTCAAAGATTATTCATAAAAGCCACCTGCAAATTGTCTGCAGTTTCCCTTTTTCCTGTTCTTACCTTTGTAAGCCAGTCACGGGTGTGCTTTTCTTGAAAGGAGTCTGCAGACTACTTCTCTTCATTCTGAAAGATAAATGTGAAGATGGACAATTTTGTTAGCTGTATTGTGAACAATCATCTGTATTTTGTTTGTTTTTATTTAAACTTCCTCAATACAGTATTTAACAGTTGCATCTTAGATCAATAGCCACATTAGCACTACGGCAAACTGCTTCTGTCACCCGTTTAGTCTTTTTTTATACAGGCTGCAGAAGAGGACGTATTTTCTCTTGCTTTCTCCTTTTCATATTTGTGTCTTTTCTGTGGTTCATAATGTCTGATATTTCCCTCCCTTCCCTTTTTGCAGGCTGAGCGTATTACTTGCTCTGATTTATACTATGTTGACTGGAGAGAAAACAAGGTGTTCTAAGCAGAAGTTCACATAAATGTAGTCATGCTTTTGAAGAAACGAGAATTTATTCTGAATTTTTCAGAAATTTCAGAATTTTCAGAAATTTTCCACCTGTGGAAACTCATTTTATAAGACAATTTTTGATCAGACTTAAATGCAATGAATAAGTTTTCTCATGAAAATGGTTTACTTTTGTGATTTAAAATACTTTTCTTCCTCGAATATATTTTTCTTTTATGCTGTTTTCCCAAAAACTACATGGCAGTTTTTGAGCTCAGGGTTAAAAGGGAAAGTTGTTTCTGGTAGAATGATGTTATGAAGTCATACCACATTTTTCATCACTATTTGTTTGCCTCAGTGACCTTAATCAAAGTAGGCCTTTTCTATTTTATGTTTATGGGTTGTGAACTTTCCTTTGCATTCTCAAAATTAAAGATCTTATAAAGTATTATCATCATGCGCACAACCACAGATTACGTGTTCTGCATCGTAAGTGTTATTACTTGACAATGAAAATGCTGTCTTATCCTTATTTCCCTTAGAGTTCACCATTGTTCACATGCTTACCCAGCAAGTATTTTTCGTAACTTCTCTTACCTGAATATTTGTACTGCCCTTAATTTTTTTAAGCAGAATCTCTGTGCCAAATAAAATTTGGTTGAAAGTCAGCAAATCCAACAGAGAAAACCTGTGTAGTAAACATCGACTTCAGGAACTCAATTAAATTTCTGCTTGTTCAAAATATATAGAGAAAAACTTGTAAATTTGAGGAAAATTTTGTTTGTGGTTTAATAACTGAGACATAACTATCGAGGGCAGTGCAGCCTTTAGGTATGTTTAGAGAATCACTGATGTGGTCTTACTTCCTCCCATCCTTGGCTTTGTCATTCTGCAGGTGTGACTGTGCAGTCTGTGTGTTGATTTTGGCAGACGCAGTTTTATGGAGTTTCCGGTGTACACGTTTTCTAATGTAGTGTAAGTTTGCTCTTGTTGATTTAATGTTATCAAAACTATTTTAGGCTGTTGACTGCTGCCTTACTGTTGGCATGTGCCAACACTGTAACATATCCTGCTTAGAGATTAGTAATGCTGAAACAACAGTCTGATGAAAAGAGAGAGGTCCCTACACAGCAGGAAGTCCTGTTGAAATGGACAGAAAACACAAGTTCAACAAATTCTTGCCTCTCCCTGGGCAGAGGGAGTGGACTTATCAATGAAGGGTACTACACACAGGCTAATGTGCAGCTTTGTTCCATTGAAGGCTGATGCGTTTTTCCCCTTTCCTTGCTAATTGACAGTGTCAAGTACATTGTGAGATGAGGGCAAGCAATTCTTTCTGGTTCATGAGACAGCAATCATAGAAAAATACGTTTTGGACTGTATCTGTTATCTTTCCTTCTATCTTCCTATTCTTTCTCTGTCTCATTCTTTAGGTCTAGCTTGGGATATTGGAAAGAATATCATATATGCTCTAGTGACTGTTTATCCTTGCAACTGCTGCAAAATAGCTCGTTAGTTTTTATTGGTAACACATTTCTGCTACAGGAGTTTGTTGGTGGGTTTTTTTCCTGCACTTGCTGGTGCTGGATGCCCTGATAAAGAGCAAGAGGAAAAGTTGGAATTTTTCGGTATGTTCGTGCATGTCTATCAAATTAAGACCATAGTAGATTAAGTATCGTAGTGATGGTAAGCTCTGTAGATGATTGTTGGATTGGATTACACCTCTCTCCCTGTATGTGTAAATGTGTACTGACAGATACCTTCTAACCAGGCTTAACTGTATTAACAGCTGGGAAGATGTTTCTTCTGTAGCTCTGAGTATTTTTTTGTGCTGTATTATATGACTAAAAGTTAACAACAAACAGTGTTTCTGGACTTTTTTAATCAACCTAACAAGGGTGATTATAATGCAGATGGCCAGGACAGAACGAAACACAAACAATACTATCATAAATGGCAGAAGTAATTGTGTTGGTATTTTGCCTTTCTGTCGGCAGCATCTTGTAGGCCCAGCTCAGCTTTCTTGCTTAGGTCTGCTGCAGCTGACTGAAACAGTATTTACATGTGTGAGTTACATGCTGGGGTAGGGAGGGGACCTTCAACATGTTATGGTTAGCATTGTGATTCTGTACTCAATCTGAAAAAGAGCTCTGACCAGGATGAAAAGTCATGCAGCTGAATAGGATTATAATTCTAAACTATGCAAACAACAGCAGTGAAACTGGGCTTGTTAACTGGCTGATCATATTTCTGGAATCACGCTGGTGCAGTTAAAACTGGAGTTGCAGACAAGCTTGAGTAGCTCCACACTGTTTTTCCTTCCAATCTTCCTCCTGTTTGACCTCCAGGAGACAATATAAATAAAAAGAAACCTCTCTACACATAAAACGCTCTTGCCAGGAAGAGGGAAAGATCAAATCTTTATCTAAAACAAACTCCAGTGATGTGACAGCTGTTTGCTGTTTCCTTGCTGTTTGCACTGGCTGTATGGCTTGGTGTTCATAGATCAAATTTTCAAAGTGCAGTTTCTCCAACTTGTGTTCCTGCCCTCTCTACTCAGCAGCTGGGTAGTGGGATCATCACAGTGATCCTAAGTAGGAAGGACTGTAGTGATCCAGGTGCTCCCACTACTCTTGATGCAGCTCACCAAATGGGCAGGAAAATGATGTATTTCTTCCTCTCTTTCCTTATAATGTTCAAAATATTGTTGCTCAATCAGTAGAAGTTGTAGAAAGTAACATAGCTTTAAGTAACATTAACTGCTCAAGAGAATATGTGATTTATGATTTGAGAGGAATTAAAGATATTGATTGTAAGCCAGCAGCCAGATGGCTTGGCAGTAGTCATGCCATGTTACCATGAATGCTGGGATCAAAAAAGGAGTGCTTTGGGATTTTTCACATCTTTGCTTATCTCACAGTTGCTATGCATAGATGCGTCTACAAGATTTCCAGAGTATTCTGAAATCCCAAAATCAACTCAGCTTTGTTAGAGTTATATCGCAGATTATAATATCCCATAGAGAATTCAGAAAACTGGATACAGGGTTCACAAGAAGAATCTCTTGGACCAACTCCTAAATTTAGCATTGGAAGATGTAACTGACCCTGACATAACTGGTGCTGCATAACCACTTTAAAGCTGAAGTAATGTCTGTTTCTAAGACAGGCTGAAGCCATATCCCTGTTTTTTTGGTGTTGTGGTTTTTTTTTTTTTTTTTTTCCCCGGGTTTTTTTAGTGTCCTGCCTGTTGCTTGGTGTAGCTCTTTATATACTGTGATTTATAGAGCACTTCTTTTAAACAAGCAAATAATTTCTTTCTATCACAGACCATAAAAGCTAAATACTGGTTTGGGACTGTTACAAGAATAGGTACTACAGCCATGTCATTTGTAATGCTCCTTCATGCCATTTTGCACAGCAGGTAGGAGACATCCCTGAAATTATAGGACCCTTAACTTTGTCACTATTGACATTACCTGCTAGAACTCTAAAGAAGCAGGCATTTCTTAATGTATAATGAATGAATGCTAATACTTTGTATTGTAAAATACAGTCTTTTGACTCTGTAGGGACTTGACGAAAAGGATTATTAGTTTTGTTTCCTCTTTCCAGATGGAAATGTCAGAAGATGATATTAATACGGAAGAATACCCCACTGAAATTCACGATTATCTTGCAGCATTTGAAAAATCTCTTGGTTGTGTAGATGAGATGCTGAAGACAATGATGTCAGTTTCCAGGAGTGAGCTTCTCCAAAAGGTAAATAATCTTCCTTTTGACAACCTTTTTGTTATTAATACAAGAATACCTGGGAACCTGAACTGAAATAAAAGGGTCTGTTAGGCTAGCCGCTGCACAGAGAAATAAGAAATACAACACTTCCTACCCTCGATAGCTAATATTTGAAATTCTTACATTTCTAAGATATCCAGACAGTCTTACAAACTAAACAATGAAATATATGCTCTTCCAAGCTGGAAAGTAATGATCCTACCAGTGAGTCATTTATGTAGAGGACATTCTAGCTTATTCCTGACCTTCCTCAAAGTGCATGTCGAGTGCTCTTTCATAACGGAGAGGTCATTCACATTTTTGTCTGAGACCTTTTCACAACAAACTTAATGGAACTTGGTATACCCAGAAGGATGTAAAGGTGAATTGACAGCAGTGAGAATTGATCTGATTCTAGAAGTCTAGACTTGCAGAACCTGGTGCTTGAAAAACTGAGCTGCCTCCTCTAGCTATGTTATAAGTACAAGTCTGTAAAATTTGGGTTTTTTCAGGGCATAAAGACAGGGCAAGGTACTGCCTGAAGACTTCATACAAGCCTCTCTATCTTTTAACAGTTAAAGCCTAACATGTAATTTCTTTCTTTAGGGCAAGAAAAAGCCAGCACATGAGGGAACTTCTTTATCCTCTGAGGATTTCTAATGCAAATAAATTATGAAGAAAACAGTCTTGACAACACCGATCTTTTGACAGTATCCATGTTAGAACTAGTGAGCTGTACAATGATGTTACCGGAGTTTCTGGAAATCCTATAGGACTAAAATAATAAATTGACTTTGACAGTTGAGGGAAAAAACCCCTCATTACCTTTATTCTTTCTTTGTTTTACAGCCCTAAGTATTCCAGCATGTGATGAACACACAGTCTACCATGTGTAGTGTTAATGTTCATTGATTGTCTGTAGCATACTATATTCACATTTGAGCTTCAGCAATCTTAAGACTTTTTTTTCTTCCATTGATAGCAACAACTATTTTGAATTAAGTGTCTGTAGAAAAATAGGGACTTATTTCTGACTATGGGAACAGTAGTCTAAGAGCTACATGTCAAGAGATTTTTGTGCTTTTGGCCATATGGGACTGTGGCATTTAACATCAGACTGGGAAAATGACATGAATACTTGCAGAGGAGAGAATGGTTCTGGGATGGCACAGAAATAGGCATAGACATGGTCTCAGTGAACTTGTGGTGCAAAAATGTGCTCATTCAGTGTGTATTTTTTTATGAATACATTCACAATTATAAAATGTGCATATTAGTAAAATCTGTGCACATCTTGCTTAAAAACATGCAAATGTGGTGGTTTTTTTTCATTCTAGTTAGAGCCTCTTGAGCAAGCAAAGATGGATTTGGTTTCAGTGTACACGTTAAATTCAATGTTCTGGGGTAAGTATGTGGTAGGAGGAAAAAGTGGTATTTATGATTGCCATTTGAACACCTTCTAGACAGCTGCAAACGTTAAATAATCATATTTCATAGCCAAATAATTAGAAACTTGTAATTACCCTGAGGACCCAAATTATTGCCATCCATAGGATAAATGATGTTGAAACTCCAAATCAAAAATTGGTATTTACAAAAGCTGACTTTGTACATATATGGGGATGTTTCTGTTTTTTCATGGCAACCTTTTCTGTCCTTTTAAGGACAGAAAGTTTAACCGTGTTAGATTTTTTTTTTTAGCTGCAATATTTGATAATATTTTGTCAGATATTTAACAACATAATTAACTCTAATTCTTATTAATGGTTTTATGTGGAAACTACAGTTTTCCTATGTGACTGATTGATTGGGTCCTCAGTCATGACAGCCTTCAGTTTCAAAAAAACCATGTTTTTTTTCTTGTAGTATACTTGGCTACTCAGGGAATCAATCCAAAGGAACATCCAGTGAAACAAGAACTGGTAAGATTCCTATACTGCATGCACTGCAATATCTAACTTGCCCAGGACAGTTAACTTATATAGAAGTAAAAAAAAATGTTTATATCTACATTTAAAATTGATATGTTGCCATAATAGCATGCATATGCTACATGGTGTTACATAACTGTTAATATGCCCTGCTGGGCTTTCTAAATTAAGAAAGTAGTATTTTTAGTTCCAAACAGTACTGTTTAAAGCAAAGTTGTAGAGTCCACTGAAATTAGAAAAGAATAAGATGAAGAATGGTGTCGTCTTTTCTTTTCTCCACCTTTGAGAACTAGATTCTGAACAGAGCAGCTTTTCACTTGTATCTGTTAAATGGAAAAATGTTACATGTCTGATAATAATTTATAACTTCCAGTATGGCATTTTTTTTCTTATAAATACTTGGAAACATGTTAATCTCCGAGGCTGCCTTTTACTTTTGTATGACTCTATAGTGTGGTTGATTTACTAGCGAAGACGGGAAAGAGCCCCCCCTCCCCCTTCCAAGTCCTCCATTAATTCATTTTCTCAGCACTAAAGAATCCAGTTCAGCAACAAAGCTAAAAGCTTTTTTGGCACCAGTTGTATGTGTATTGTCCAGTAATTCTGCATTAGTGACATATTTACAACCTATAATAAATCTTTTAGGTTTGTCTTTATATTCCATTTAGATGCATGACTACAGTATAGAAGGCCAGCTATCTTGAAAATTCTGCTGACTTAAAAAATCAAATCATTTAGCCTGAAGACAAAATAAAAATCAAAACTTACAGCTACCCGTTTTAATTCCTGTATAAATGAAAATATTAAATCTGGGCAATCATAAAATACTTAGCTTAAATGTAATCCTTACATAACCAGCGGAATGGAAGATAGGACTGAAAAATGTCAAAAGCTAGCCTGAATAACAAGAATACTTCTATTTTTAATTTTGTGAGGTTTTCAGTAGTCTAGACATATTAAAAAATGGATCAGTTAGTATTTCATGAGCTTTCAGTCAGTTTCTTGTTCCTCCTGTATTATATAGTGTCTGAATATTGTGTTAATTTAGTGATACTAAAAAATAAATTTTATCTCTAATGCTGTGGATGTTTTATGCTGGTATTTTACTTCATAATTGCCAGTCGTTTTAACTCTGAAGAATGAGTAAATTATCATAGGCTAGATTCTTATCCAGTTCTCTTTGCGTTTTACAAGTATCAAGGTGAATGAATGCACATTCCTTCCTTCCAAGAGCATTGTGATGTTCTTATCCATGTGGAAAGGGAATAAAAAAAGACTTTGTCGCGATTGTTTTGTTTTTAGAATTGCTCTCCTTGTGTACATACAGGGAAATCACGGGGATTCAAATTGTATTAATAAAACTCACATTCAAGCTATCAGAGTTCATTTCTTTTGTCACGTTGACATTTGTCAGCTCCTTTTTCCCATGCTGATACCTGTAGGTTTGCCATCTGTTCTCATTAGCCGTCTCAGTCACCGAAGAAATATTACAGTCTATCATGATTTCAGACCATGTAAATCTCTCCTCATTAAAGCTACC
>NW_008824931.1:201136-226302 GCF_000699105.1 Pygoscelis adeliae
CAGTTGCTTATAATGGTCACTGAAGAATCGAAAATCAGTTCGGTAGTGTGGGTCTTATAACTTTTGTTCCAGATTCAAAAAGCTGTGAATGGCTGTGTGAGAAATGTGTGGGTTACATAATATCAACGTTTATTTACTTAGCAGTATCCATAAACATTCTGTTAATCCACATTTATCATTTGGGTATAGGGTAGAGCACTATATATGTATGTATGTATGTTACTGTTGTTTGTATTACAGTAACACCCTAGAGTTGAAGGGCATATTAGGCTAAATATGTACACGTGAAATCTATCAACCAAACTTTTACATATTTTACAGAATTGCTGTAAGTGTCCTCTCTAGTCAGTGAAGAGAAGCAGGCACTTAACAGGGCGATTCCCATCTTAGAGGGGTTTAGTTACCCTCTCAAAGTGATTTTCTTTATTGATTGCAGAAGTAGAAGAGGATGAGTAGGTACATAAATGAGATTGTTAAGCTGGGAGGGTATACTTAGGTGGGGCTGAATCCAAGCCATGCTTTGTTCAAAAAAAGCTCTAGACGCTAAATGACTATGGTAGGCTAAGATGGCAAGAGAAGTATCCCCTTGCTTTATGGAATGGCAGTGGAAACAGGCTTTTTTTGTTATTTATGGTCATAAAAGGAGCCTCTGGTACAGTTGGAAATTCATCAGGCTGCCTTAAATAGGTTCATTGATAAGCCTCCTTGACCATTTCAGGATCTTAACCACAAGACTTCTCTGTAGTTGCATGTGTAATGCTTGTAATACCTTTGATTTTGTGTAAGATGCTTTTTGGCTTTGCTTGGATATGCTGAATTTTCTTTTTTTTTTTTCTGTAGACAGTAGTCAGACAGTATAATTCACCTATAAATATGTCAAATATCTAAATATTATTTTACCATCTTTATGTAGGCCAAACTCCAAATTGAGTTCAATATTTTGTTTTCTAACTTTGCTTGCAAGAACAATTCTCATCTCACTGTTAATTAGATGCAGAGTCTTCATCTCTGTTGGACTTCATGTTCCTATGATGGTGGATGTCATGCAAATATTAGTGTGGTAGGTACCTGTGATGGAAAATCCGCTAAAGGAGAAGCCTCAAGTTTGCAAAGAGCCTGGTATATATAGTTAAATGATGCTATTTTTCTAGGTATTATAGAAATGTACAGTGTGGAGAGCTTTTCTTACTGATTTTATTTTAGCAGCAATCTTGGGAGAATGGTGTGAAATATACTTTTCCTTTTTTTTTTTTCCTAGGAGAGAATAAGAACATACATGAACAAGGTCAAAGAAATAGCAGACAAGAAAAAGGCATCCAAACTTGATAAAGGAGCTGCTTCTAGATTTGTAAGAAATGCACTCTGGGAACCAAACACTGAAAATGAACAGACCTCCAAAACTCCTGCTAAAGGGAAAAAGAGAAAGATGGACTAAATTTTTGTTTTCCCTTATATAAATTAGAGACACCTAGAACTTATTTCAAAATTTGTTTTGCATACTGCGTGCATCTTGCAGAGGTGCTGTATAGCAACATCTTGATTAAGTTATATTTAAGAATTTTACAGGATTGTATTTTGTCCAGCACACTGGTCACTGAGGTAATCACATTATGTGTGTATCTGAAAGTGCCATTTGACGTGAGAGAAGTAACATTTCATTATTCAAATAGCAATGACCTGACATACGCTTGCTGGTAATAGATACTAGTGATGTTTTGCTGATAATGCCTAAGAATTCTTTTTTTTTTTTTTTTAAACTGCTGAATGATTGACACTTTTTTATATGTACTTAATCTCCTGAATATTAAAAAGTCTCAAACAATGCTATCCAGTCTGTGGTCTTTATGCAAGAGCCATGTTTACTTTCTCATTACATCAATGTGTGAAATGCTGTATTTGTAGAGTTTTGTAAGGTTTATTCACTGTGTTAAACTGTTTCCTTTTCAGCTTCTGAACTTGAACGTATGCCATATTCTCTTACTTCCATTGCCTCTGAGAAAACCGAGCTTCAAGGGCCACAAGCAAACAGCCTGGATTCCACTCTAAGCCACTGTGTCTAGCCAATGGAAAAAATAGATATCCCCAAAGGGCAATTTGTAGGGCCCAAAAAAAGGAGCAGGCTGGGAACAACTGTTAGGAAACGGCACATTCAGGAACTTGATTGGAATTTTGGCTGCAGTGCTCATCCCTTAGTGCTGACACTGTGAGAGAGAGAAATGTGCTCTGGTCATCCGTTGCGATTTCTCAAGTCTTCATCAGGGAAAGCATTCTCTGGTGCAGTAAAAACTACTGCTCTGTTTTGCAGACAGTCTGTTTGTTTTCCTAAAAATGTGAAGCTTAGTCATTTAGGAGAGGCGGTGTGTTAGCTTCTTCAGAAGAACCTCACTAGTTCATTTTTCAATGCACTGCAAAGCAAAACTCAATTATCAGCCCAAAAACTGTTTAACAATTAGCAGTAACCTAACTACTTATGAAGGAAAAATAAACACTTCACCAAAATGCAGTTTGGGTAGCAGTCTACAAAACTGGTTGGGAAATATTGTTAGTGTGAAAGACTAAATGATAAGAACAAATGAATCCAGTATACCTATAGTACTGCAAGCTGAATGATGTATAGTGGATGGTTACTGTCCTTATGGAGTTGTACTGCATCATGCAATGCAGAATATGGACTAAATTGAATTAGGTGCTAAAATGAAGGTTCTCTTGTCATTGACTATCTAAAAATATATATTTGAAAGTAGAAGTTCAATACATTGACAAGTTTATTAAACTCAATTGTTGCATATCTCTAGAAACTTTATAAATATTTTTAGTAGTTTATTTATAAATATGTTTAATAAAGTTTTTATAAAACTTTATAAATACATAAAAGTTTAAATATTCAAACTTTATAAACTTTGAATAAATAGCAATTCCTTCAATCCAACTAACAAGAGAACTCGCTTATATCTATGTTCCTGTAGGTACCTAACTTTGCTGTTTCAAATCTACAGGACTGCTCACATGAGTATGAATGTCAAAGGCCCATAAACATCTTCCAGCTGAAAGCTAAAATGACAATGCTTTATTTCTACAGGTTAATGTCATGGTTATGTAAAAGAGGAGAGCTGTTGGACTCAGGAGTCTTTTTCGTGTGATTAAGGTTAAAAATGCAAAAGACCCCAAGTGTGCTCTTGACCAAAGACAGTAATACTCATGTAAAGCAGTTCTTCTCTTAGTGTGCTCTGTAAGTTTGGACAGAGTTTATTTGGAAGTCTGTATGTCCTGTCTTGTACTCCTTTCAATGTGGTACTGCAAATGATCTCTGGATTTTGTGTGGATGTAGAGGTCTGCATGTGCAAAGCATGAGGTTCAAAATGTTAATCTCAAAACCATCAATTTAAAAAAAGAAAAAAGGCCAGGTGTCCTATGAACTAGGAGGGAAGACAACAAGATAGAAGTGGTCTGAAGTGGCACAAGCCAGAAGCACTTTAATATAGAGATTTTTCTGGGGGATAATGTCTTATACTTTGAGAGGCATTGTCTTGAGGAAATGAGTAGCTCAGCTTGTATTTACGCACAGTGCTGTTAATTAGAAGGGGATTGAAGGACATTTCCATTACAGGATTTTCCTCTTAATCTTCAATTATAGCTTTTGTTTTAAAAGGATAATTTCTGAAAAAGATCATAATTCAGTGTCCAGTAAAGTACACAGGTTTCATTGGTAAATGTTTAAACAAGAATAATGCAAGGCTCTTAGCTAAGACTTACTGAGGTAGAAGTCCATCTGGTATAATTAATTATATACAGGTATTTGGCATTTGTGATAGGGCAGTTTAAATAGATGTAACAAATGCAACTTTGCAAACTTCTTTTTTTAAGGCTTGTATCATTCAGTATGGATGTTCACAGCCTGGATTTGTGGCTTTTCTAACACAAAGAAAACAACCCAGACAAATGTCCCACGAACTAAGAAACGTCACCATGTGCTTGTTATTCACTCACAGCCCTATTAGAAAGAGGCTTGAAATACAAGATCATGAATGCTAAGTGTTAGTTATATCACTGAAGCGTTCTTGGAACATCTAGACTTCAGGATAGGTATTTACCTTTACTGAGGTCTCAAATATGAAATGACTTGACTGAACCTTGTTAGTGAAAATTCCTCCCTGGAAAAGCTACATGAATATTGGAATAAAAAAAAATGACTTTCCTGCCTTAAAATGGGAGGCTGGCAAGAAGAACATTTATTGCAGTATCTGTGTGCATATATCTGTATGAGCCATAGTTTGTAGGGTGGTTCTACAGGGCCTGAAAGGGAAGGAAAACATCTGGGAGACTTCCAGTGTCATTGCTGTATGTGCTGAATATGGTGCAGAAATACCAATTCTGCATTAGTTAATGCCAATGTAATGCAAAGAGTTGCTATTGTAATAGCAAAAGTTATTAGTACCACTGAATTAAAGTATTAATGAACTTAAGATATTTAAAGAGAACATTTAAGGTGTGTGTGACACCTCCCTGCTTTGTCTTCATTTTGCTATAAATATATTGTGGGTTAATTAATATTAGTTAGACATACCAGCTAAGAGAAGCACTAACCAAATTGCTGTTTCTGAGAATGTTTTTTAACTAATGCAATGACAACATTACGTAAAACTAAGTTATGGTAGAAATATCTATGTAGTTGGACTAGAAGCTAATTGATGTCAAAATTAGTGTTTTGTGTTTAGGTTTTAAAGTTAAAAGTGAAAATAGTATTTATTTTGTTAAAGATTGTGTTTTGATACATGCATTTAATGTGTTACCTGTTCTTGGAACTTTTCTTGCTTTCTAGTTTTTGCACCAAGAAAGCGATGAGGTTGGTAAGAGCACGTGAAGTTCGCAGCTATGACTAGAATTTGATATGAGGTTGCATGGGGAATTTTCCAAGCTTACAAAAAAAAAAACCTTCAGAAGAGAAATTAGAATGTAACTCAAGATTTTAAATCCCACTAGTGTTAGTGTTATATAGCTACATTAAAATAGCAAACAGCACTGGGGGCATCTGGGAAGCTCTGTGCTTCAGAGCAAAATTTGGAGGTCATTGGATAGTAGGGACTTGCCTTGACTTATTGACTTTAAAGTCAATGGGAGACTTTCCATTTGGTCCACAAGGACTTTGGTCCTTGAATTAGTGTGGCTTTGTTGAACTGCTACAGTTGGACAGGAATAGTAAATTACTCAGTTATCAAATGGCTCAGGACTTTTTAGTAGATGTCTGGCCCACTACTGAGTGTTTTTTCAGTCAGTGAATTATCTTTTTCTTAGATGCATCTTTAAATGTCTAATGAAAGATTTCCTCCCCACACACCTATGCTCAAAAAAATATTGCAGGGAGAAAAATCCCATGTCATCAACTGTCCCAGCCATGTTAAGAGATTTTTACCATAACAAAATGGGCATCTTTGATCTGAGAAACTACATCTTCTCCCAGCTGTGTAAAGTTTCTGCAGATCTCCTCCTAGAAAACCCCTCTCTGACAGAGTGTTTATTGTGGCTGCAAACAAAGGAGGAATCTTACTAGAACTTAAATTCCCACCCTTATACATGCTAGCCATGAGTTGGGAAGTCAACACATCACTAGTGCTTATTTCTGCTCCTTCAGTATTTTTATTTTTGGAGAACTGCATCCTCAAGAGTGGATGGTTTATTAAGTCATCCTATTTTTTCCTGGCCTTGAAAATCAATACTAGCATGAAGCTTTGTCAAAAAGTATTAATGTTGCAGTTTCATTGGAAATCTCCTCAAAACATAGTTATCTGGAATGATAGAAGTTAAACAAACTTAATTCTCTGAGGATTAAGAGTTTTCTTGGATTTAAGAGGGTAGACCAAAATTCACTTTTTAACTGTGGGGTTGGGACCATTATAAATATAAAGAGAAATCCTGGTTTCCATAGTAAATTACATACTTTGCCCAGGGATTGATGAAGACCTGGTTCTGCAGCCCCAGAAGAAGAGACCTTGGTTACCTGGATTAAGGCTTCCATCACCCGTTGGCCACAGGAAGGCTTTCGGGAGTCGTGACCAGCAAACTCCAATCTGTAACTGGAAACACAGATGGAGGTATATTGGTGTAAATGGCATTCTGTGGCATAGGGTTCCTTCTGGCAAGATCTCACTGAACTTTTGACTCAATTCATGCAGATTCTCTTCTACTGAAAGTAACTGTAAAAACCCCTCATACCTAGAAAAAACTTTCGCTGTTTAACATCACTACAAGCTGGGATATGTGCCGAGTTATCCATAAAAAAACTGAAACAACTTGATCGGAATGTCTTCTTTCTTCCATCAAACATGGCTGGCTAGTAATGTATAGCTGCTTTAGAGAGTTAAAGTGTAAAGAAACAATAGCAAACTATTTTTGATGCAAATCAGAAGTTGCAAAAAAATTAACTTCAGCTAAACAGTGACATACAAATCAGAATATAATTGGAGAAATGATCATAAGGCTTTGCAGAGATGTTCTGCTTCTCCAAAAGAGTAAGTCTGACAAACTTCAAGCCAAAGAAACTTTCCAACTTAAGAGGGCCAAAATAATTGAAACTGGTTGCATCCCAAATGTGGACAGGTTATTCCTTTGTCATAAACTGAGATGTAAAGATGCCAAAGCAGGACATTAGTTAAAAAGACTATATATTTTTCTTAGAAGTTTACTTGCCAGTGATTAAAAAAAAGTGTTAGGCTACAGCAGTTTAGGGGAAATAATACAGAAAGTAAATAATGCAATTTGTCATTTTAGAATCATATGTGACACATACTAGGAAAAAAATGCATTAAAGTTCTGCAGTGTGACGGTGTAGTTTTTCTTTTTGCTAATTTGCTTTGAGTGATATCCCTTGCAGAGAGTTCCAGAAAGTCCACATGAATGCTTTTGTTTTGCAGATCACTCTTAGCATCCTTAGCATTAGTGGTAATTTGGTTTTTTTTTTTCTTCAATTTCTGCTTTCCAGTATGATGCACATGTAATGTTTTACTGATAGAACTAACAGTTTGCCTTTTTGCTGACTTTTGACCTTCCCTGTAGCAGAAGATTACAGATCTATGGAATACTGAGTGCTGGTGATCTAAGAAGCAGACCTTGAACTGCTCAGTTTTCATCAGCTGTACCAAAGGGAAAAGAGCAAAAGCTTGTTTTTACTACTAAGCTGAGTGAATATGGCGTGGAAATCTTGTAATGGCAAGGTATCAATTTTGTAAAGTGATATATTTCAGAGGGGATACTAAATTTGACTGTGAATAAAAAGCTTTATAAATGGAACATTTAAGAGGCTATCTTTTACTTTTCAGTGTAGGGTTGCCTTGACATGCATCATTTCAATTTGGCAGCCCCAGCAAATGGATGGAAGCAATTCAGTATGATAATTCAGTATTGCCAAGAGGCTTCTTCTCAGTCTAGTGTGGACACATTCCATGGACGAATTTAAAGCCTATATTAAGTGATAGAAAATGGGTCTAATTCAGCACTATGTTGTTCCAGCTTTACATCAAGACAATCTTGATATCAAAGGTACCTAGATGGGATATCCAAAGAGTACATGAACAACAAAATAATTTTCAAGCTAAGGATCACCTCAAATTCATGGTGATAGATCTTGGATAGCAATGATCCAGAATAGGCAGAAAAGACACGAAACTCAGGTGTGCTTGCAAATAAACTCTTTTAAAGTAGTAATTCTAGGGGCAAATTCTGAGCTGCTGTTTACCAGCAGACTCTGTTAAATTAAATGAGCAGCTGCTGAGTTATGCAAGTTGTCTGAAAAAGCAGTAGTCTTTGATATTCTCTCATCCGATATGAATGTTTGTTTTCATGAATATGTTGCAGTCTTTGTTTCCTAGAATGTTTATTTTTTCTCTGTCACTTGAGTGTTTTTTGGCATCACGGGAACAAACTAGTCATTGTTTAAAGCCACAAAGTTACTGTTCCATTAAAAGGTGAGAAGGAAAAATGCCTAGTAACAAAAACTGTCAAGTTGGATAGCATAAACAATCTTTTTAATTTCTTGCCCTGGGCTGACAAACCTGCTCCCCAGCTCACGCACAACACAAAATATGTTTTCTCCTGCAAAGTTTCCATGGAGAGAGCTTTTCCTCAAGGCAGTTAATCTCATGAGGTGCTGTCCATATATGTACGCGTTACACATCCACCTGCATGTTATATCTCCCCAATGGCAGTAAGTTCTTCTCTCGGTGTGTTACAGGATACAAAGTGCATATTAGTGAAATGATATTGTTGGAGACTGTGTATAACATCACAAGCTTAATTCTCTATTGCTTTAAGTCAGTTTAACTCTTGATTTCGTTAGGGCCACAGTAGCAAAAATGCAGCAAAAAAGAACCAAGAATTTGGCTTTATGTAGGTATGAATGTCTTTATGTAACAAAAACAGCACTAAAAATCTAGCTGATTCTAAGTCACTGACTTGCAGTGAAATTTACTTGTCTGTTAAAGTCCAATTCCTCGATGCTTTGACAGTGTTTGTTAAGCTTTGTTTACCTTTTATTATATACCAGGCTTACAACTTATACTTCTACGCAGTGCCTCAGCTTCTTATGGTAATGTTCTGTTCCCAGATGTTTATAGTTTTGCCAGCTTTTAACTACTTGTATTGGACTGTTTCATGTTTCGTCTCTGCCATGGCTGAATTTTTTTTCTTTTTTTTCCCTGGAAAGGTTGAGCAGTTGTTCTTACAGTTGTTCAGAACATGGTTTGTAAAGTACAGGCCACACTGGCTATGTTAGCTAAAACTTCTGACCATGTTTTTCTAAAAATTGTAACTCTCCTTAATTGAGGTAAAAATTTGAAATGCATTATCGGGACATTAAAAAGAAAAGTTATGCCAGTGAAAATCTATCTAGATTACGGCTCTAGAGAAACCTCAGAGAACTGCATAGTAGATATTGGCCCTTACTTTGCTTGTGTTCCAGTTTTCCCATGCATGGTCATCAGTGTTACTGAGCTCCCAGCACAGTTTTGAAGCCACAAATAGCTTAGGGAGGAATATGGGCTCTGCAGTTAAAGTCCAATTTATCTCAGATGATGACAGGGCTCTGTAACATACTATATTTGCAGAATTGCAGATCTAGTACACCTTTGCAACTTCAACAGCATTGTTTCGATGCAGCTTTATTTGGGTTTCAGATTTTAAAGTTAATGTAGACAAAGGATGCTTTCATATGTATCTGATTAATTTACATTATCATCACACTGGAGTTCAACTTCACACCAGTTTAACTAAAATGGAATTCATGTGTCACCTTCCTAAGAGGTAACTCCAGTGAGAGTGTACCTTTTTTTACTGTTTAAGTATGCTGAATGTGTTAGAAATCTGAAACTTAAATTTTTCTCTCAACGCAAACCATACTGATAAAAGGGTTACAGTTGTTATACTGGGTGGTTGTGGTTTTTTTCTTTCTTCTCCCCCCCCCCCCCTTTTTTTTTTTTAAGCTGTGAAGCTGCTCCAGGTTTGAGCTGGTGAAATGAAGTCTGGTCCATTTAATGTATTCTTTTTAATAGGTGTTCTTGGGCTGTGTAGAATGAAGTATCCTATTTTCTGGAAGACACTCAGATCATTAAAGACTAAGAATTTGACCTTATATATAGAATTACACAGAAGAATTTTGGTAGATAAATGAGTAATTTCTGGGCATAGGTTAATATTTCTAGATGTACCTGTACCTTATACTGCCTTTTTTTTTTCCTTCCTGAAACCAGGGCAAACTGCCCAGATTGAGACTTGGCCCACTTAAAAAATTTAACAGGAACAAAGTAAACTTGGAAAAACTTTTTTTTTTTTCCTTTTGCCACCTAGGTGAGGTTGTACTATCAGAAAAATTAAGGGCTAGATTTTGCCCTCAGATTTGCTTGCACAGGTTTTCAGAAGGCAGAGGCCAGATTCTGACATTAGCTACAGTGACTTCTGACTTGCAGAGTTTCCTGACCCCATGGCACTTCCATTCCCATAGCAAAAAGCCAAGATATAATTGAGCCAAGCCTTCAGTCAATGCACAGTGGTAAGCTCATCTGTGTCCAAAAAGAATTTGAGGTTCAAAGTCATTTAAGACAAAGCCTGTATTGGGTAGCCTGCTGGCCTCGGGAACCTCAGTGGTCATTACCTCAGCTGGCAAAGATTAGTAATGATTTACTCTATTCAAGCATCTGAGCTGAAGTCCTACCAACAGCAGGGGAAAAAAAAAAAAAACCCAAAAGCTGATTCTCAGCTGGTGTTAACTGGAGTGGCTTTGCTGGCACTGTGTGTGTTAACACATCTGTGGCCCCCATGTTGTTAAGATAGCTGGATATTTCTTTGTGACATAACTGAAGAGCACATCTTAATGCTTAGGTTTTGAAAAGCATCTGGAAAATGAAACAGACAACCACGAGCTTAGAAGTTCGCCATTTTTACCTATTTAGTATATCTGATATTTCCTTGTTTTAGTAGGTTAGATTACTTGTATAAATTTGAGAGGCAAGCATTTTTCAGTTTGATTACAGCACAGCAGAGAAGGTGTGTAAATCCCCGTGTTTCATTATCTTTGTGCTTAAAGGCCATTTCATCTCTTTTTTTTTTTAGTCTTTCATCTGCTTTCCCTGTCTGCCTTCAACATAATTCAACTGGGTGGCTCTCCTTCTGCCTCTGAAATTAGATTGAATGAAAGAAATACTGCCAGAAATTCTTCAGGGCTTCTCACAAGTTTGTGCTCCTTGGGCACATCTGTGTGATATTACCTAAATGACAGCAATTGCTACAAAAACAAGATCTATTAAAACAGGGAGAACATCTTATAGTAGGTTAAATTAGTTTAAATTAAAAGGGAAGGTGAACAGCATATATATCCCTTGAAACCAATATGCGCTGTTGGATTCCTTTGCAGCATCTGCACAGAAGTGTCTCTCCTAGCACTCTCCACAGAGTTCTCTGCACCCCTCCAGAGTGGGCAGCACTCCTGCCCCAAACCATCCATCCATACATAACACAATAAAGCAGATGTTTGTACCTTTAACCACTTGATACATCTCAGCAAGAAGTGGTTGACTCATCAAAGTTGTAATATTATAGCTAGATTTTATCTTTCATGGAATATAATCACTGATGGTATCTGCTTTGGCATGGGTTACCTTGTTTAAATACATAGGTGCATCATGCGTGGTTTAATCAAACACACCAGCCAGGCTAAATGGTTCACCAAAAGACTTATTTGCTGGTTTTTTTTTTTTCCTTCCCTTTTGAGTGTAACAAAATTCATACCCTGATGGGGCTGCTTCAATCACCACTGCACTTCAGCCTCAGGAGCTTAAGGGAGGCCATTTTGCTGTACCTCATAAAAACCCACCCAGAGGCCATGGCCACCACCCAACCTCTGCCCCTTCTTCCACCAGCAGAAACCTTCAGAGGGACACGCATCCCCTGCACATCCTAAAGGCATACAAGGCTCATCCTGAATTTGGTGGTTTGTGTGTGCGCGTGCGTGTTTTTCCCTTCTCTGTACTCACCCTGAGAGTAAAGGCCAAAGCTCATCCCTCTGCCCTGCCCAAGGCAGCTGTAGCCTCTGTGTGCCATTTTGTGGTCAGTCACTGCTCAGCCCCAGGGCTAAAATGGCGGCGCCACCTGCGAGGTCTCACCCCAGGTGAGCAGGGCTGTGAGGTGCTGTGTTTGCCTCCCATTGTGTTTTGACCTGTCCTTAGGTCCCTCTACAGGAAAAAGGTAGAGTTTACTCTTCCTTGCACTTCTTATATCTGTAAGTGCACCTGTGTCACTTAGTGGAGGAGCAGCTCTGCAAGGAGGCAAAGTTGGGGGTATGTTACTGAGGAAATGCATTTAATGCTTGAGGAGCCCCTTCCTTGCAACCTCTGTTAGAGGTGCTGTGTGGTGATACTGTGTATTTGTTATTTCCCCACTCCACTTTTTATGTTTCCCCAGCACGTGCCACGGGTGGGAGTGCTGTGGCAGGCTGCTCCGGGTGGCTTTGTTGGGGACTTCCCTGTGGTTAACATGGCGGCAGTTGTCACCTCCCTCTCCCCGCAGGCAGCCCCGGAGGAGGCAGAGGCTGAGGGAAAAACTGGGAGGGGAAAGTGGGAAAGCAAATTTAGACGAGGCCTTTGACACACGGCGTCAGCGACAGGCTCGTTCGGCAAATTTTAGCCTTGCTGTTTCTTTTCCACTTGGTGGCAGCAAAGGAGCATCAAAGAGGCCGGAGGCAGCGGCAAGAAATCTGCTCCTGAGGTTCAGGGTCAAAAAACCTGAACGGAGAAAGAACCCAAGCTTTCAAAATCTTAAAAAATACAGAAATATTGCATTTCTAAGACAAGTGAAACTGCTGCTCCACCCATCAGGTAGTCATAGTTAAAAATGCTACTTATCTTATTTCTTTTTAACAAGCCTGTGTAGTAGACTGCACCGTGTCTTTTACTTTGGCAGATTTTAGCAGCTTTTTATGAGCAACCAGTTAAATTGCCATATGCCCAGCTTAGTTTCTGTCTGATTTCTTGGAGAGGTTTTAAAAATGGTGCGTGTATATGTGTGTGTGTGTATATATATACATAATGTAATGTAATCTCTGCATGATTGGAAAGTAATACATTGACTTCTAAATTCAGCTGAGTTTATAGACCTGTTTCTACCCTCACATACACCTGTTTTATACTCATGGAAGGCTGCTAATGCTGATGGGTTTGTTTCTAATTTACAGTGGTGTAAAAAAGAAGCAGATCAGGTCCTTTATTCTTCTGCTCAGGATCCTGATAGATTGCAAATATTGAGTGGAAGAGGGCAGCATTTTTCAACTGCAGACTGGAGGACAGGACCCCAGCTGGTGCACCGAGCCATGCTCCGTGGACTCTAAAGGTTTTGCACTTCTTTGGGAATGAAGTGATGCAGATTTACCAGAAGGGCTAAGCAGGTGTTGACTTGTCTTCCCTGCTTACTGCCCATCAGTCCTAGCTGGCATGATGTGTCATGCTAGACGTGTTTGAGGTGAGCACATCTGTGCAGTGTGCCCTGTTCAGATTAGAGTAGTGACCCTCCCAGTAGGAGGGAAAAGATGGTCGAGGGCTGCAGCCTTGGCCAACAAAAGTGGATGTTCTTCTATTAATGGAATGATGCTGGTTTTCACCAGCACAGGATGGTAGCCTTAAACATCTACTCTTTTTTATAACGTTATCGGGGAAACTTTTTGAGGCAAGGTCTAATTTTAACAGTGTTTGTTCTCTGCTTAGCATCTGGTCACTGATGATTTTCATGCCTGTGCTTAAACTAGCAAATGAGCACATCACAGGTCCAAGAAACTTGATGTTAAGTCTTGAATCTTGCTTTCACTTATACCAGTGTAAGTCTTGGATAGCCTGACTGATTCCTGTGGATTTACAACATTAAAATAGTAAGGCTTAGTAAAGACTTATTTTAAGGGCTTCCTTAGACCTGAGGTTTGATTCTGCTTTGAAATAAATCAGGGCTGGCTCTAATGAAATCACCAGTATTATGTAGTTGTGAAATCCCGATGGGGGCAATAGACCTTGTGTTCTGTTTTACATTCCTTGAGCAAAACTTCTGGTGATTCACCCCTCCTGCCCCAGTTTCCCCACTGAATTTAGGAGGAATGCAAAGTCAAGTCTTTTAGCTTCAGTCACAGCCCATTGACACATGCATTTACTTGCATGTTGGTCATTCCTTTTTTCTCTCCAGACTTTCAGCAGTATGAGTCTCTTTGAAGATTTTGCTCCTGAATCAACCCATTGGTATAACATTACACTGGCTGAGTCCCAAGATGAATTCCCTGTTTGTATCTCAGATTGTGAATGCAAAATACTCAGCTCACAGAAGAAACCCAGTAGAGAATGAATACTAGCTGCCAAAGACTTTAGCTCTTTATTTTTTTTTTTTTAGAGGGAAAACAGATTATTATGCATATCCATTGAGAAAAAGGGATTTTTACTCTTTCTCCCCTTCCCTTTTCTTCATAAACAATATGTCTATACCTGTGCTGCCTTCTGTAACACTCCTGACCTACACAGGGAGGGCATCAGTGTAACAATTAAGATGGATTATAGGACAGGGACATCAAGTCCTCCACTAGACAATGATGTTGCCTAGTCCTGTTAAAAAATCCTGTCAACATCCTTAACTAGTTAGGTTTGTTGGCCCCAAGAAAGTTGATCCAGAATTGTATTCCTGTATTTAAGCTGTTGGTTTAATAATAACTTTCTTATTTCAAGTCAAAATGTGCCCATGAGCAACTAAAAAGCAATTTGTTCTTGTGTCAAAGTATTGCTTTAGTTTAAATAGAAAACCCACTTTTGCTCTGACTGAAGTGAATTTTCTCTGGTTTTGATTGATTACAATATCTGTTAATCTTGGGTTTCCTTTGTGATGGAGGGACTAGGACTAAAACTGGTAGAAACTGGTCTGTAGGTGCTGAAAATACCATACTAACACTCCTTTGATCTCAAGACCCAAGCAAAGTTCCCAGTGACTTTGGCTTAGGTTTTGCCATTGTAAGTTTCAAAATCCCTCAATCTCCTGGATCTGGACGTGAGTCTCTGCCTTGAATGCAGAACTTAATTAGCCGTTCTACTTTGTAGTGGGTACTATTTTCATCTAGTGAAAGAAGTCATTGGACATTTCAAGCTCAGCAGAAAGGCCCAAAACTTCAGTAAACACTGGATTGGGCCCATCATCATGAGTGATTGGAAGAAAGGGGAAATTAAAGAGCAAAACTTTTGAATGAGGCAATTAGCTGAAGGGGAATAGCAGTTTGCCATCTCATGAATGTTACAAAGTGAGACTTTGCAATGTTATCTACAGGTGCAGAGGCCTAACCCTCCTAAACCCCCCCCAAACCCTCCTGAAACAGCAAACAACCCTCCTGGGCTTGGATTCCAGCCAGTGGCAGAGAAAATAGACTTGGGAAAAGGAAAGATTAACTCTTTTCACTCCATTTCCCTGAAAGTGCAGTTAAGCTCAATTCTGCCCTGTGAGGATAAGTCCCTCCAGCCCTGCGGTGCCCCAGTAACATCCGGTAAGCAGAGCACTTTGCCACTGTGTAATAGGTTGGTTTTTTTCCCACAGTCCTTATGAGGCCATTGTTGTCTACTATAGACATACACGGAAACTTTTTAAAAATTTTATTAAATTAAATCCATTGAGGAAAGATTGGCAGCAACAGTTAAAGTGATATAATTTTGATTATAAGTTTATTATGCCTTGACGATGGATGAGTCAAGGAAACAGACATTTTTCATGACAACACAAGGTTAACTTGCTGGTTGTAGCTAAATATAATTTTCCAGCTGTCTTCAGTGTTTATGGTGGTAAGGCCTTTAAGTTTGAAGCAGTAAGTTCTGCTCATATCACTGCTGGCTGAAGGAGCATTATATTGAATTATGCCAGTTCTAGATGTGGACCTTTGTGTGTGGGGCCATGTTGCAGGTGGAACAATCTTGAATGGCAAAGTTATGTTTTTCACCAGCATTTTAGCCAAGCTTTAGCTGAAAAGCTAAAGCACTGTCAACTTAAAAACAGTGCCTTAAGAAGCCCGAAGCTCCTGGCCTAGAGGACAGGACATGTCCCTACATATATCTGTCCTACATATGTAATGAGATCCACACAGTTGTCTGAGGGGAGGATGAGAGGGAATGGATTTAGGTGATCCCCCATGTGAGGAGAGGGAAAGGATGGTTCATGTCAGAGGTGGTGTTTTTGCTGTGGTGACCTTACTGATACTATGATTTTAGGGGAACTCTTTTAAACTTTGGTTTTAGTGATAGATATCAAGCAGGGTAATCCAGGCTTTAGTATTGTCCTTGTTAGTGTAGCCAAGGCAAGGCTTTTACTTGTATTAAATCTCATTCACATCGTGTTTCTTAATGTCTACGTAGTTAGTCTATGTTACAGGCTTCTCCCCTTCCCTGTGTACAAGTTTGAAGAGCTTTCTTTTTGAGGGAATGAGAGCTGTTTGGCCTTGCTTCAGCTTTGTTCAAAAACTGTCAAAACATCTGTCAGAAAAAGGTGAGAGAAAGTAATGCTTACATGCTGCTAGACCACCTAGAGTTGCCTTCTAGGTGCTATCGCTTCTCCTTGTGCTGTGCTGCATGCCTAACCTGGCCTCTTGTATTGCCTGTGGATATTGTTTCGTTGTCTGAGGGTATATCCTCTCACCAGCAGTCACCAGACCATCAGAGTACTTCTCTGTAAAACTGAAAGCTGTAAAGAACTCCTTTGTGTCCCTCCTAGTTCTGACATTTTGTTTCCACTCTTCAGATGCATCTTACTATGTTGGGCTCTTGGTTTTGATTTAAAAACTGACAGCAGACCATTTCCTTTTCTGTTGGCTTTGGTTGGTATAAATGTGAGCATGGAAAACATTTTGCTTCCATGAATGTAATTTTAAGGCTCTTGAGGGTTTTTTCATGCATTTTTGAGTGCGAAACTTTGTACCCTACTTAGGGATTACTGATCATCTGAATAGCTTCTCCTTCTATTACTTTGAGGAGGTTTGCTTTCTGCACTGGTGCAGGTGGGGACAGATGGTCACCAGAGCAGTGTCTTGAAACAGGATATTATGTTGCCCTAGATTTGAAGGAGGGTAGTGCTTATTTTCTATGCAAATAACAGAATAGCTATCTTAAGTTTTAATTTAATTGGCTACAAAAAGTGAGCCACAAAGCTTCTTACTGTCATTCACAGAAGGGATAGGATTGCTGGGTCAAGTCGTTCCAATCCATATGTCATTTTGTCTATATGTCATAAGAGAAAACACTGCACTTGTGGTTAGACTGGAAGATTTATCTTTTTGAATCTATATATTGTTCCTCTTTTTCTTTTTGTTTCCCTTTGTCCTTATTAACAAACACAAACAAGAAAAGGTAAATCCGGTTGATGTTTTCTGGGGATGGGGATGAAGGACAACAATTCTGTTCTTAAGTAGTCACTAGAGATGAGGTGAAGAGGTTTATCCAGAGCACCTCAATGACTCCTTGTCAAGGCGGGACCCCACTGCAGAGCAAGTAGTCACAGTTTCACTGAGACTGTATTTCAGACAAAGAGTCACTGGGCTTCTCCAGATGCTTCTCCAGATTCAACCAATTGCTCTTTTTCTGTAAAGACTGACCATATTACAAGGGCTCCCTTTCAGAGATTATTGCCTAAAGATCACAAAAGATGTTGTAATACTAATAATAACATTAAAAAGAAGAAAGTCAAGAATTAGGCAAGAAATACAAAGGAATGGAATGCATAACCACTACTTTTCCTCAGTATTTACCCTGGAGCGTTCCCCTCAGACATCATCCTATAATGTCAGCTCTGTTTACTCCTTGAGTAAATGTCTGGTGTCACTTTAATAAATCAGATGAACTCTGCTCAGAGAGATATGAAGCCTGTCATTTGATCATTAAGATTATTTACTATAGGGTATGTAGTTGAAATACAATAGTAATACAGACACACAAAAACTTAAACTCCTGAACAGGAAAAATTAATGGATGAAGCCTGCCATAGTATGTTTTAAGGTAAAAGGTGGTTGAACATAAATCAATCAATACCTAGTTTAGATCATTGTGGTGGTGTTTGATTCAGAACCTTCTGACTCGATCCAAAATAGTATAGCCTGTTTTAAGTAGATCAACACAATAGATAGGGCTAATTATTATGGGCCATCTGTACATGACAGGCTTCTTTCAGATACTTTTTCCTGTACTGAACACTGAGATGTAACTTCCAGCTCACAGAGCAGTGTAGGCAGCACGAGCCTTGGGTGTAGGCATGTTTACAATAGCAGAGCTGTGCTTTCACCCACGGAGGTCGCTTTCCTTAGGGAATAGCAACATGATGTTGCCAATTATCACCTGAATTTCTTCATTTCTCTTCATGGGTGCTTTACCTTCTGTTGAGTTCATTTGCATCTTCACAATTAAAATGCTCCTAATAGAGATTCGTCCCCAGTTGGCTCCAGAGGCTGTAGTTGCGGAATATTAAAATTTTGTTTGTGTGCTTCTTGCTTTCAAGCTGCAAATACTTTTCAGTACACTTATAAATGTTGCCAGCATGATTCCTTGAGAAGCCAACAAACACTGACAGAGATCTGGCAGCTCTAGGACTTTGCAGTTCATGCTGCTTAGTCCTGATTGAATTCTTCCGTGGCTGAGCAAGGCTCAGAGTAAGAGGAAGGCTCCGATATCTAAATGTGTAATGAGATGGCATAGAGGGACAACCCTCATTCTGAGGGAGGATCTGCAAGGGAAAAAAAGAGAGGATCCTTATAAGCTTTGATCTGGTGTGCACCCCAACATTGTTCAGAGGGGACAGTTTAACTGTGAAGGATCGTGATGTTCCTGATGACTTCTTCAGGATGAGCTTCAGTAGAGATTGATGGACTAGCATGTGCACATGAAGAGCCAAACTCTTGGCTCTTGCTCTAGGCAGCCTCTGCCTCTGGCCAGGCAGAAGGGGGTCCTGCCTGTTTATTACAAGTGTTTCTCTCCCCACACCAGATACACCATAGGACTTTCACCCTGTGATCCTCAGGTCCTCTGAAACAGCCTGGAAAAGTAACTGTAGAGCTGGGGTGAATACTGTCTTGCTCCCTAGATTTTTGTGAGGCCACTGGGGTGCAGTTAATGCCCTCAGGAGCTGAATTACACCATGGATCTGTTGCCTGCAGAACCTTGCACACTTGTGGGATCCAATTGCAGGCCTCAGTCTAAGCTGTATTAAGTTTCACATGGAAGCCTTCTTGTTCAAAGTCTTGAGCCCTGGTGTAGCAAAGCTGTTAAAAATGTGCTTAGCTTTATACATGTGAGTAATCCCCACCTCCCCTTCCATGAGAGCAGAGAGGAGTGCTATTACTCAGAGCAACAGAAGTCACAGTGAGCAAAACACTGACATGTTGTACAAAGAGCTGTTTTGTAAGCCCTTCTCTATCAGCAGCACAGACTAGTGTCCTAATACACCTGTAACATGTATGATTTAAAGAGGATTTGGTTGTTGTAACTAAGCTAACACAGGTTGGGGAGAAAAGAATCCTTCTATTTGGAAAGAAAGCAGCTGAGGTGTTATATCCTATGTTCTTCTGTTGACATTTTCATGTTTGTAAAACCTCACAGTTTGATTTGTTGATCCCATGAAATTATCAAGGGAATGAAATAAAATACCTGGAAAGATTGTTTAACATGAAAGCAGATTGTGTGAAATGTACTGGACCACTCTGCTAGTCACTTGAAACAGTAAAAAAAAAAAAAAAAAAAAAAAAAAAGAGAGAGAAAGGGTGGTAGGGAAGTGACACCACGAGCAATGGGAAATACCATTCTAAATTTGTGTGGCCTGGGATCTCTAATGATAGGCTTTTATCCCATTACATCTAATTGACACAGAACTTTATCGTTAACAAATTGAGAAGTATTTACTCCCTGAAATACTTGGGACATTATAGTGACTTCTTTTCTTGATAGGCTGTTGAAAGGACTATTATGGCCCGGCTCACATGTAACCTGGGAAAATGATCCAGCAGTCTTCAAAGTTAATGAAATGTCATTTGTCATAGGCTTTGCAGGTGTGACTCTGTTTCTACATTATAATACATGATGGAAGTAAGTGGCTGGATTGCAGGCCTTTTGCCAAGCGTAATGCACATTCTGCGAGTGTCACTGGTGCAGCATTGCATAAATCTTACTAATAGCGAGAAGTCTTGAAATGCATGTTCTTTCTTTTCTAAGGTCAAGCAAGACTACTCCACACTTAATTTTAGCCTTGCTATCTCCGCAGTCAAAATGGTAACATTCAACATTTGCTTTTCAGCGTCCTCTTTTGAACAGTTAACTGTGAAGGGCTAGATTTTTTTTTCTTTTTTTTTTGTCTTGCCCCCTGCCCCTCTCCCCCCTCCAAGAATGGAGTGAACAGGCTCTGGAAAAGGGTTTCTTGAGTAAGAAATTTTTTGGTTCGCTCCCAGGCAAAGCACCATGTCAGAGCAGAAGAGGTGGCATTTATTCTGGCTGCATGACTGGGGAAGGGAAAAATTTCCAGATGACCAACAGTAGTTGTACCAGGACTTTTGCTGGGATACTGCAAAGGTTGAGATATGAAAGCTGCTGAAGTAACTTGCACACAGCAATGTGCTGTTTGCCAGAGCTCTAATTACAACAAATAGTGGTATGTTCCTTTTAGGGGCCAGATGTTTAGTTGGTCTAAATCACTGACCGTAAATGTCAGAGAGATGCAAAAGGGAAAAAAAATTTCCAACCCCCTTCAGTTTGTCTTGTGAAAGATCTAGTCTGTTATTTCTTGAAAATTATGTTTTCACACAGTTACTGTTTGGATTTGTTATCTGTACTTGGTCTCTCTGACAGAGCAAGAAAGCAAAACAATGGAGAAGGGTAGGCTTGATTTTTTTTTGCTGTTGCTGATATGCAGGGTTGACACCCCTGTGTGCCATTTTCTGAATTGTTTAGTCAATTATACCCAAGTCTTAAAATTTTCCAAGCTTGAAGTACTTAACATACTTGTATAAACGTCCAATTTGAGGTACCTGGCACAAGCCAGTTCATTGAGAAACCTGGAAATGCTCACTACTCTTCTGCTTGTTTCTGCAACTGCAAATTTGTCCCTCTGTATGATGTTGACTCTCACGAATATGACTGGAACAGTTCACCATCTTGCTTTAATAACCTCTTTTGAAGGGACAAGCTAAGTACAGGTCCCCCCCCCAACTTTTTTGGTATTATTTATTGCAGTATTACACAGGGCGTGAAGCCAGTCCGTATTTCTGTAGGCTCTCATATGACTGCAAATGCACAGAAGTTTAATTTTGCTGAAGGCCTAAGCACTAAGCTTTCCCCCAGTGGGAGTACAGCAGTGCCCCGTTGCACACACTTTACCTTCTAAATAATCTTTCTAAGACGAAACTACTTCCATAGCACCCTTGGTGCTAAGTGTTGAAGGACAAGGATTGATTTTGGAGGTATGTTTAGCAGGGTCAGGTCTTGTGTTGAAATCTAGTTGTTACAATCAGTTATGTTGTTGTTTTGGTCACGCTAAAAATCATCATTTTTTCCTGATATTTCTTTGTATATGTTCATTAATAAATATACCTTTAAAGATCCTTTTCTAGTTCAAGAAGGCCATGGATTCTGTTGTCCTGAATTTGTTTTCCTTTAGAGGGTCTGGAAGGATCTTCTAGGGCTATGTGGATGCTCTGCTTTGAAAGAGTCATGGAGATACAGCTCGCTTATGTAGCCTTGTTCTAGCTTGTATACTCCATAAGCCTAATTCATATTTTTAAAGGTTTAATGTTACAGTCAGCTCTTAAGTAATATGGTGTGTACCTTACAGGGAGACAAGTGAACAAAAATACTCTTTTTTGCTTTCCAGTCATATTTGCCTCGTCTTTAAGAATCTTAGGCAGGAAAGAAAATTTAAAAGTTACAAAATAAGTCCCCTGTGGCCCCTCACCTTCCTCCCTCATTGGTGCTGAGATCAAATTTCAAAAGAATTTTAGAAGCATATTGAATTCCAGGTTTTGTTGTCCCATAGCAGTGATTCTGGCCAAAAAACTTTTTAATCAAAAGGACCAACTGTAACCTTGTTAATAACTAAGAAAACAATGGCCAAAGGGAAAAGACCTGCCAAAAGCTACAAGTCATTTCTGTTGGCAGAATAATTGGTAGATCGTTATTTTGGTTGAAAACAATGTGATTTGTATTTCTAATTTTGTAAAATTACTTAATTAATAACACATGGTCAGCAATGTTGATTGCAGAGTGGTTCTTGACAGAGGACACTTTTAAAGCAATGTTACAGGGGCAAAGGTAGGATTATGCAATACTTCAGCAAATAAGGCCATGACTGCTGCTCAACAGATGATTCTACTTGTCTTGGGAAGGCGTAAATCATTACAGTATCTTTGACATCGAAACACAAGTCATTGTTAAAAGGACAGTGGGATATATCCATGACCATGGGATCATCAGTGGATGCAATCTATTTGTGATGACAAGTAGATTGTTAGAGGAGAATGCTACTGCATGGTTGTGCATGAGTATTGAGAAAGTACTTGAAGGGGAACTGTATACCCAAAGAAGACAAGTCTAGGCAGTGATGCTGGTTCTGCATTGGCTTTGTTGTTGTTCACATTGTGTAAATATTTAAGCTGGCTTAGGCTTTATTGTTCGTGCGTGTGCATGTTTGTGGGCGGAGAATGTGGGAGCATTAGGGAGAAGGAAAGCGTGGAGTTACAGCATTTGCCTATAAGGAGCACATGGTTCATAAGACAAAAGATCCAAATTCTTTGTTACAGTCCAAAAATGGCAATCCTTAAAACTGTCCTTGTTGCTTCTCAACAAATGCCTTTCTTGCTTTGGTTACTGGCTGCCATGGGGCTGACCTTAACAGCATAACTTTCCTCTTGCTTGTTGTTTCTTTTGCGCGATCTGCCTCAGTTCCTTCCCCTGAGGAAGCCAGCTCACAGTGAGTGTGTGTGTGGGGAAAGGGTGGGAGAGAAGGAAGCAGGATACTGGAGTTTTACTTCTGCTGAAACCACACAAGAAACTTGCTGCAATTATCTTGTGGCTCTTGGGATGCCTGCGAGTGCTTGTCTGCTATATTATATACAGTAATTGATTAACTATTGTTTCACACTGATGAAGGAGGTTGTTCTCTCCATGATTCAGGTCCTCTTCACAACCCCTTTTTTGTAAACCTCTTCTTTTTTTCATTATACAATCATAATTATTTTCTTTTTGTAGAGTGCATAGCCTAACACCTATGTACATTGAGTGCCAGGGCTTGAAACCATAATAAGCTGAATCCTCACCTTAGAAGCCATTATTCCAGTCATTACAACACAGTTTATTCCTCTAGAGGACGTTAACATTTGAAAATGTGTCAACTAGGCTATGAAATTTATCACAATCATGAACCACCTGCCAACTAATTAGAATACAACATTCTGATTTCCTGTACTCCAGTATTAATCTAATGTTTTACAGCCATTTATATTTTTAAGTTGTTTTAGTTTCTAGCAAACTGCTTTTGAAGGCCAAAGCAGTATGTTCTGATGTGGGAGAGATCAATTCAGGAGAAGGTAAAGAGTCAAATGCGTGGTCAAAGTGCTGCTTAGAAAGGCTCTATCAGCCACACAAGCAATGGCAAAACCATTGGGACTGGGGCAAAAAGGAGAGGAAGAGATCTTAAAAACTTCTTTATATAGTTAAGAAGTAGTTTTAAAGTGTTCTCTCTCTTACTTTAACTAAAAATATATCAGAAGGTGAACTCTTCTGCAAGAATGGAAGTGGGTTAAAGCTGGAAAGAGTTTCAGAGTATCACCTTGCTAAAACTCTGAAAATTCCTGATAACTTTTCCCGTAAGTGAGAGCTCACGCCTTGAGCTGGAGATAAATATAGCAGTTTGTTTGTGGTTCTGCCTGTTTTTTCAGCAAAATGTTTCTTGTAACAGTAATAATTCTGGTATTGGAGCAAAAAGCTTTTTCAGGATTTCAATAAATGCTGTATATGAAAATGACTAAATCATGCAAAAGCTCTGACTCTTAGTGGCAAAGTCAGACTCCCTGAAGATACCTTGTAATGTTTTTGTTAGTACCTGAAGATCCACTCAACATAAGATGTTGCAAAATGATGTCTTTTAGGGTGTTTCTGTTGATTAAAAAAGTGCTATGCGATGTTACAAGGTTGAGAGAAAGTGCTCCTCAGTTTGGAGTTGGAATTTACATCTCAGCTGAATACTCTTTGCCCCACCTTGCAATGACCAAGCTCATTTTGTGATATGACTTAGCATACTTCTCAATTTGCTAAAGGCCTTAATATGAGAAACACTTGCAGAGAGGTATATTAAATCCTGAGTGGTTAATTATTTGCTGTAACTGTGATCTTAGCTGTATGCTTTTCTTTTTCATCACAGTAGTTTCTAGTAAAAAAAAAAAAAATATATGCGCAGCACTGGGATGAAAATGAATGTTTGGGCTTGCCATCAGTAGGTCTGCTCTAAGGAGTTAAAATAAGTCTTAGGCAACAACTTCAAACTGATGCTTAAGGAGCTGAATGATCCCAGACTAGTGCTTTTCTGTTGACTTCTGCTCAAACCTATGGTTTTCTCCAAAACACTTTTTTAATTCTTCAGGAAGAGAGAGAGATTGAGGGAATAGTAAATGCAAACAGACAGAGCTGTGCAGAAGAGTTAATGGAAAGGCACTGGCAGGAAGAAGGGGGAGAGGGAAAATAATTCCTTTCTTCACTGTGTGAAAAGGCAAGACTTTAAAACCTCTTCCTAGAGAAAAGGATCATGCTTCAGAATAGCTTTGTAAGCAGGACTTCATAATAAAAGCTTAATTTATAAAGGATGACTAGATGTTATATGATGTGTGTTACAGATGCGAGTACATCGTTACAAGCCCCCTGGTTGAAGGGGTAGCACTGCATTGCCTTTGGAGCCATTGGAGACGCTAGCAGCCTGCCGCAACTGCTGGAAGTGTTACGTGTGGTCCAACTGGCGGCCTGCAGGCCAGCTCCAGGCTTGCACACTGATCCATCCGTCCCACTGGCTTCTTCCCTGGAGGAGATGGGGAACAGCTGTTTTGAGCTACGACTGCACCCTCCAGCAGCTGAGCTTGTCCTCCAACACAAAGCCAAAACGCTGCTGCTGTTGACAGGAGGTGTGTGTATTTTGGGGGGAGATGGGGAATCAGTTGCTACTGAGGGGCAAATGTCCAGGGGTTTTTACTCAGCATCGCAGGCTCCATCAGGTTGCAGTCTGTGGCAGTGCCTTGTTGCTGGCATTGTGTGGATGGTGTTGAAGCTGAGCTTTGCAGTCACTGCTGTGGAGGGGGAGGGAGAGGGCTGGCCACTGCTGGGGAGGGAGAGGCAGGATGCAACCCATGGTGAGGAGGGTGGGAGGGGGAATTGTAAACCCAAATCTGTCCCACACAGCTGTTGAGGTTAGACCACCCTGTACTATCTACAATAGCAGAGTTCAGTCAGGAGTATGTGTGTGCCTAGCAGGCATACATTAGAGATGCTGTGGTGTTACATTCTCTGAGAAAGAGTGAGTCCAGCTGAGAGGAGCACAACGTTGTCCTTGTCCTCAGAAGAACTGTCCTGGCTGCCTCTTACAAGAGAGGGGCATGTGCTACCCCCACTGGTTCA
>NW_008824931.1:226359-253320 GCF_000699105.1 Pygoscelis adeliae
TTGTGCCCCATTGAATTCCAGCAAAAAGGCATTTGAAGAGTCTCGGGTGGGAAACCTGCAGACATGGGTGGGCCCAGCAAGGAGGTGAGACAAGGAGAGGAAACTACTGCCCAGCCTTCCAGCCAAGATACGTGAACCAGCAATAATCCAGCCTTCTGAAAGGGTGTATGAGGAAGGGCAATGATAATAAAGATCTGTTGCCATGAGGGTAAACAGCAGCCAGAACTCATGACGGACTCTGAAGTAAAAAGTCAGAGGTGTAATTTTATTCTTCCTTGCTTTGTATGTCCAGATATGGACATACAGAGAACAGAACAGAAAACCTTTTTCCCTGAGCCCCACTCACGAATATGCACCTATCGGTGCAGGCAATCTGTGCTTTGTCCAGGGGTGTTACTAGCTGTTAGTTTCTTCCTCCTCCAGGGATGTCACACGGCCAGTGGAGTGATGAAGCCATGGGTAAAAACAAAATGTGACTCTTACATCTGCTTCAGGATATGTTTATATTATTACCAATTTATTTTTTGTTAATTATTATATATGAGCTCATTCTCTGCTCATCTACCAAATTTTGCAGTCTGCCATCTATCAGTTTTATAGCAGATAACATGTAACTGCTGGAGCCACCCTCCTTGCAAGCACATTGAGAGCTCCATCTACCCCAGTAGTCATGAAAGGAAGAGATGGCAATGCTTGATCCTACTCTTAACTGTCTTGCTGTGAGCTAGAGCTAATCCTTTAGTGAAATTATACCTGCAGTATAAGCTGTGCATGGGCTATGAGGACCGGATCTCCTGTATCCTATAAGGAGACAGTTTGTGAAGGGGCTTCTGGTTTCCCTGCTTTGGAAGGGGAGAAGGAATCCTGCTGTTAATGACTGCTGTCTGAGCCCTACTAAATTAGAGCTACTTATCTAAGAGGAGCAGGAAGGCTTCGTTCTTGGTTGGTGCAATAACTGGAATGAATGATCTAAGTTGCATATGCTTATTTGTGGGATTTACCTTGTGTCATACTTACCTTCATACAAAAAGCCGCCTGCTGGATCCCAGACCTTTCTTTTCCCAATATCGTTGTAGAACAGAGGTTCTGATTTTCTCCTTGCCTGGTGCCATATGAGGGCCACTAGCAAGGGGGAGTGAAGCGCAATGCTAGGTGTACTTCTCACAAGTGCACAACAATGCAGTGAAGGGGCTGAAGTCATGGAGGAAACATCTTACTCTATTTTTGAAGCATTTTTTTTCCATGACTTGCCCAATTCTGTAAAAGCGTGGGGTATGTAATCATGGCGGGTGATGCCTGAAGGTCACAGCATATCAGGTAATATCAGTGCTGGTATTTCTTGTCTGAGTTTATGCAGAGTACATTGGTCTGTAGCTACCAGATCTTATTCTCAGGAGGTAACATAAGGCACCTCATGTACCCCGTAAAAACCTCATAAACAGGTTTACAAACAAGCCCTGTAAACAAGGAGTTGGCAGAGGTCGGTGGTGATACCACCCGCCACTCTGCAGCTCCACTGATGAGCTCTCCTGGCTCCATCCCAGTTGAGTGAACTCAGTCAAACAGAAGAATCCCACCAAAATACCTGGAAGGGACTTATGACATTATTCTTTCACTGCTGCTAAGTCTATTTGGGGTGTGTGGAAAATTTCTTCAGCTCAGAAGAATGGCGTAGTGTAATGCGATAACAAGCCCTGTGAAGGTTATCAGCAATATAATCAAATCTATCTGTGGGACAAAGACCCTCACTGTACAGCTAATTAAAACTTGTTTCTTCTCCGCCTGTTGCTGTTTGGCCATTATTTAGAACTGAGCTGCAAGGCACTGGAGTGGAAAGTTGGCTCTCAATATTTTAAGACCAGCTCTGTCCAAAACCTTGTATTGAAAGAAACCACATACTCTTTTTCTTGTGGCCTGCATGAATGGCAGATCATGAAGCCATTTGCAGGTAATTTCTCTCTGCCCATAAGGTCAGTTATAAGACAGACATTTTAAAAAAACAACCAAACAAAAAAACCCAAACGAAAACAAGAAACCAAAAAACCCCCACCAAACCCCAAAACTTGTCTTTTTTAACTTTCTTTAAGCTGGTCGGATTATTGCAATGGAAGTATTTAAACTTTGTCTTGTCCCATAATAGAATGTGCAGCTGGATCTCAAAACGATCTCCAGCATTGTTTTCTTGCTTATTACAATAATATTTTTTTCCCTTCTCCCCTTAGTGTCCATACAGCTACTTCATAAAAGGGCCATGTATAGGACAGGAAACTGGTCAGTTTTGAGGCCAAACTCTGTGAATGCAATGCTTGGGATTTCTGTGGCATTATGGAACAGCATGTGGGGTGTCATGCTGTTCCGTGTTTGGTACAGAGAAGAGATCAATGCCTGTCACCAGCATATGAGCAATCCTTCGGGGTACAGCAGTGCTGTGACTTTCGTTCCCAAAACCAGGACTCATGTAGCCCAGTGAGGTGACAGCCAGCCATGTGGTGATTGCTGGAGTAGGATTGGTCTGTGAATGGTATTAGTAATAGCATTTGTACTGTGGAAATGCCAAGGACCTCTTGCCCTGCTATGCTAGGCACTGCAGATATGTAGAGCAAGAGTCACACGATGCTCCCCAAGGCGTGCAAAGGCTGACGGAGGCTCCTGGGGAAGTGAAGGGCTGTTCAAGGTCATACAGCAGGTTAGCGTTCAGCTGGGAGTCGCATTTGGAGGGGAAACTCTGCTGCTATGGCAGCTCCCCTGTTGAATTTCTTGAAGCCAGGATTTTTTCTCTGGACCTAGAGCTTATTTTGCTTATTAATTTGCCTGAGGAAGACAACTTTGGGGACCTGCTGAGAGCTTCCCCATTCCCTATATAAGGCAGGCGTAAATCGTTCTCCAGGTGTATGGATTGCATCTGCTAATTCCTGGTTTGTACCTCCGTGATGAATTCCCAAGACCTGTGCTGTGCTGCTTCTCAAAGGTGATGGCATTGTTGACCCTCTCCTTCTTCACAGTGTAAATTCAGGGAGTGGTATAGGGAATTCTTCCCTCCCCAGCTGATAGGAAGGGAATGTGGGGTACATGTGTTTTCTTTTGTCAGCTGCTGTCAATATTAGAAACGTCAAGTTCTATTGGCGTGATATTTTTGACAGATAGACCCCTGCATTCTTTGCCATTCCCTGCTTCCTCTTCCACCGCGCGGTTTCGCACCAGCAGCTGTTGATGGCACCTTTCTGTTGTCTAGCTTCTGGTGTGTTTTCAGTGGTTACGTGATCTCCTAGGGGATCTTGAGCTGAGATAAAGGGTTGGAATTTGAGAGCTTGCTCTTGACTCCGTTAAAGCCAGAAGAGTTTGACATTGAATAGTACCACAGACTGTGCAATATGAGTAGTGATTCTTGCATGAGGCCTGCGACTTCTGGGATACAGCATCTCTGCCTTTTTAGGCAGGCATTCAGCTCTATTTCAGTGCCTCCAGGAGTTGGAGAAGTCACTGTGTCCCTATGTACCGGTGTAGCAACTCTAATGGCCTTCTTTCCTGTTTTAGAAATGGTCACCCTTCATGTCTCTGAATTTGCCTGGCTTTGGCTCCTGGCCATTAGATCTTGTCATGCCTTTTCCACTAGATTAATGAGACCTTTAGTACCAGAAGTATTTCCTTTGTAAGCAATGATCATATCTTATGATACGTTTAATAGAGTCCAGTTCCATTTTCTCACCATAGTTCAGACCCCTTGGCTTAACTCACTGTGACTTCCAGCAGTCTGCATCTCCATTCCTAATTTTCAAGGTGGCGATAATGATACTCAGCGTCTTGCCTCCCCTTTTTCCATCATGTGTTTATTTTGAAAGCTGTTTTATACCAGGGACCTTTTTCTTATGATGGCTTTGCTGAGTTCGTGGCCCATGAGATCTTGACCTAGGCTGGGACTTTGATGTGGTTACTGGGATACAAATAACAAAATAAATACATTTTAATGCAGAGCTTGCTATGTTCCCCTCAAGTTTTCATTCTCATTCAGTTAAGAAAATAGCACATTCCCACAGTGCTACTCAACTCAAATTAAAAAATCATAATGTAAATCATATTTGTATGAATAATTTAATTTCTAGGAAATGCATTAGGGAAACCCTTTCAAATAAGGTTCCAAATTTGCAATAGTAATGATCCGAGAGGAAGAGATTGTTTGCCATGAAGTAAATTATGCATTAGAGGAGCCTTTTAATATTCTTATTTAACACCTAATATTGATATATTCATTGATCTACAGAAGCTGCAGTACTGTAATATGCAAATCAATTAAAACTCTCATTAAAATGAATATTATGTACAAGCCCCAGGATTTGTGACAATATGTATGTATATATATAGTCTTCCATTTCCTTGTGTCTCCATTCTGCAGTGACTGATGCTATTTTAAGAACAAAAGAAACTTCTCTGGGCATAGAGGTTACAGTAAACAGAGTAATTTGGCTGTTAGCCTGTGTGAGCTGCAGTTGATGCATAGCTTCCATTAGCTCTTTTTAAATAAGTCTGCTTATGGTTTGGCCAAGCATATAAGGAAAGGCCTGGAAGGAAGGGCATCCTTCACACCTTTCACATTCTCTGGCTAAATGAGGACTGTTCGGTCAGGATTGAAAAAGGAGCCGGCACGGCCATACTGGACACAGGCAGCTGGATTTTCATCGATGTTCAGTAGGCAGCAGTTCCCATGGAATTGTTGCTCTGTACATTTTCTGTGTGTCATTTGCAGCAGTATTTTTCAAGCAGATAAAGGCCAAGGACTTCCTTGCTCTAAAAGCCATTATTGGCTAGAATAGTTGGATGCTGAAAGTTGTGGAGGTTTTGCTCTTCTGCTGAGGTACCTAAACAGGAGCCATTCTCCGGAAAATACTGCCCTGCTTCCTTTCCTGTTGAAGGTGTAGCTAGGTCCTTATACTTGCTTTGTACAGGTGGCAAGTCAAAAAAGATAAAATCCTTCCCAACGGTTCGGAACAATTGCAAAGTGACTCTCACTGCTTCAGCTTCCCCAGAATCACAGTAGTAATGTCTAACACAGAGGCACAGCGTGATGCTGTAGCACAGGGCGTCTCGGTGCTGGCTGTCATCCTGGAAACAGCCAGAAGGAAAAGCAGGAAAGTCTGCAACATGCGCTGCAGGCCCTTGGATGGAGAGTCCTGGTACACCCACATTCCCTGTGGCTCTGGCAGTGAGGGAGCAGGGCCCATGACTTTCCACGGAGTATCATGTGCCAGTGGATTTAGCAAATCCATGCAGGGCACAGCTGTAGCTTCTGTTTGGCTTTGCCCAGAGTACAGGGAAGCCCCAGCAAACATTCCCCTCTCATAGGGAGTGTCGGTGCATTTAGGCTTGTTTTGTACTCCCAGAGGAAGGTGAGGTTTTCGTTCCTTTGAATCTTCACCCTTATTAATTTACAGACTGAAGTATGATATTCCTGCCCTTCTGGAATAGCACTGTACAATGAGAAAACATGTGGAGAGCACTGGTACCTCAGCCTGAAGGGTTGCCTTCTCGCACCCCACACGGCGTATCAGAGAGGGTTCCCAGAAGCATGCTCTTCCTTGACAACAGATGCTTTTCTCCCCTTCCTACTGTAATGATGTGCTTATAGTAGCACTGGTGTAATTTGTATAGCAATTTTCTCTTCTTCATTGTCTCTGTAGACCTGGAGTGTTTGTAGGTAATTTCCCACTTAGAAGCTTCTGTACTGGAGGTTCTTCAGCAAATAAAATCCTTGCCAGACCAGTCATTAGACTATGATAAGAATTTTGAAATGTTGCAAAATGATTGTGACAAGGATCTGCCACTTTTGTCTTTTGCTTGGTTTGTATCAGAAGCACCCTGAATGCTTGTGAAACTGCTTCCTCACCGGTTCCCGTCTAGCAGAAAGCTTTTTTTCTCCTGATCACTGTTTAGCTGACTTTAGTCAGACTTTGCTCTAGTAGCTAAAGCAATAGATAGGTCTGGTCATATTCCACTGCAAATATTTATAGACTTTATATGTATGTATGTATGTATGTATTTACAGAGAGAGATAGATACTTTTTAAAAATGTGTGTATAAACATCCAATAAAAAAAAATAGTTTCCAGTGAAATGTCAGTAAGACCTAATAAAATTTCTTTTAAAGCAGGATTATGCTTTTGACCAGTTTGTGGGCAGGAAATACGAAGAACTGTAGATTTGCTGGAGATAGTTTCAGCTGCACAAAGCTTGCATGGTTTGAGGCCCATAAACCAGTTTAAGTAGTTGAGTCCCAGATCCATAGGAGGAGTAAGCGATGTGCAGCTCAGTGGCTGGTGGCTGAACATGTGCTGATCAATGCTTGCTTCTGTCCCACTGGTCAGGTTGTGTTGTAGGGACATGTGTGTGTACAGTAAATCCATTCCAGGTTGCCCAGATCTTTTGGGCAACGCTGACATCACTGTAGCAATGTGGGTCCGCTCTGGGTGGCTTTGTGCCATTTTGATGTTTGCTGCCAGAACTACACACAGCCTTCCTTGCCATTCCTTGCCCCTGCATTTAGGAGAACTTCTGTAATTGTCCATCTCCAGCATGACATAACTCTTGATGAACCCCCAACTATGTTGGCTGCTGCTTGAGATTTTTTTCTCTTTTCTATTGGCCTGTTGCAGATGGGGGGGAGGAACACACAAGGTGCAGGCAATCTCAAGTTTGTGGGCAGGAGTAATTTGCCATGGGTGAAATCTGTTTTAATGTAGTGTGGAGGAGAGGATAGGAAGGCAAGCTTTTGCTGGCTTCTTGTGTTTTGAACTGGAAAATCAGAGCACTAATCCTAGGATCCTCTGAACCTCGCTCCTCTCACAGTGCCCCCAGCACATCCCAGGGATGTGTGGCAGACTGTGCCTGCATTCTGCTCAGTAATGATTCATGGCAGAAGTTCAAGAGATCTCTGCTTTTGGTTCTTGGTTCAAGTACAGTATTTATGGCTGAGTTTGCTTGTAAAATGAGCTATGCCTTTAAAGGTTATTTGGGGGACCTTTTTTTCCCCCCCTAAAGCAGAGTTATTACAAGAGCATTTTGGAGAGTTTCAGGGTTCTCTTTCAAACTGGGTTGATTGTAAAGCGAACAATAAATGAGTTTGGATCCAGGTGATACTTTTCAGTTTGTATCTGAATTGCAACCAATGAGCTACCTAAGTGAAATTAAATACAGATCCCTTTCTTGACCCAACTTCTGTTATAAAGGAATCTAATTAAAAACAAGTAAAGTAAAATCAGAAAGAAAAGGATGTCTTTGTCACAATGTTTGCTCAGGTCCACTTGGGATATTACTTAACCTCTAAGCTGGAATATTTGGTCACAAGCAGACAGTTTAGGTGGAATTTCCTTTCATTTGTCATTTTGTGTTAGTCATTCATGCTGTTTAGAGGTTGCACAGAGTATTGTATCATCCCTAGGGCCCTGTTTTATGAGTTCACTAAAATTAAGCTTGGGGAGTTTTCCGGCCAAAAACTAGAGCTGAAAGCCAGGGTCCCTTGAAGGAACATGATAACAAATAGGGAAGGATAACCTTTCATCTGCAGCTTACATTTCTAGTCCATGTGATTTTTATTTTTTTTTTTCCTCTAACTTCCCTCCTACTTCCCCCTCATACACCCTCATGAGCCCTGGTTTGAAGTCATCCATATGAACTGCAGACCACAGTTGCCCTTCCAGATGCAATATGCCTGTGGTTCAGATTTTGGGGTGGGAGGGAGGTGGGGGAAGACAGAGGAAAACAAAACAAAAATCAGCAGTGTTGGAAAGCAGTTTTGCTGCTTAGTTCCTTTGTGATTGCCTAACATGCCCTCAATAAACAAGGCAACAGAAGACTGTTCTTTGTGTACAAGGTATGTTGGGAGCTCCATGCTAAGTGCTGAAGGCAAATAGTGAAATAAAAGTGTTGTTGGAGACAGAAATTAATTCAGCTCAACTTACTTAGCTAGCTGCCCTGGTGCATGGAGGAGAGAATGTGGAAGTTGCACTATTAGCAAGGTGAGGAGCAGACCTATTTCTGGCAGAATTCTGTAAGCCAGAGACACCTAGAGCTGAGAGCATGAAGAGCTGCTGCTTAAGGTAAATGCTTGTCAGTGGGAGTAGCAACAACTGTCGTTTCCTCTAGTTTTGAACTCTTTACCTAGTGGATAGATGCTGAGAAGCAGAGTAGGTGACCATCCCAAGAATGGGATTAGTAACTAGTCCTTGTAACTGCTTGCATAGTTCTGAGTGAATTTGTTCACCTTTTTTTAATCAGTTAGTGAATCAGAAAAAGATGGTTGATGTAGTGACTGAGATGTGAAGTAGGAGAAATGGTTGAGGTCATTAGACTTGTTGGGGAAGGGGAAAGACAGCTAGGTTGCTAGGTGGGTTGGCTGTATGAGGCATAATGGGAAATTTAGAGACATAAGAACACCTTTTAAGTCTTTAGCAACCACTCCGTTGGGAAGTTTTAGTTTTCAGACTGATATTTTGAAGGTCGCTTGTAGACTGAGGATCCTAGAGGATCAGAGCTGAGAGGTCAACAGTGGAGCGGCTATAGTATGCAAAGCCAATGTTACTGTTAGCTAGTTGTTTTTTGTTTTCTGATTCACTGGGATTCTGATTCACCGGGATTCTGATTGACCCATCCTGCTGGGTTGTGCTTGTTTGCTTTTGCCCGCATGCTTGCCTTTTTCAACAAAAATGAAAACTTTTTTGTGCAGAGAATATTAGTGCAAAAAAGACTTTTTTATGGAAACCTTTCTTATAGCTTTTAGTGGGAGGATTGATTAATACAATTTAAAATGAAGATGGAATTTTGTATAGGTGGTGAGATGAATCATCATTGTATGGGAGAGGGATTAAAAAGTGCCAAGGGATTTTGGAGCATGATTTCCAATGAAAGTTGCTGTACTTCTTTCTTCTTAAGAGAATTTCTAACTTGCAATTTGACTCTTCTGGCCCCAGGAGACTCCAGGCTGTGGAGAGATCTTTTTCCAGAAGCAGATGATGGTAGTAGAAGAGATGAGTGCTTTCACCAGTCTGAGTGATTCATGTGAGCTGTTAGCTGGCTAGCTTTTGCCTTGGACATGATAATGTACCCTCATAGAATTGCTGTTTGGTGGCTAGTCACTCTGTTTACTGAACAGGGGATGGTAGCGGAAGCACAGGGGGAAAAATGAGGGTCTGGAGATGGAGACCTTACGTTGTACTCTGCAAGGAATATTTTTCTATTATTGCTACAGGAAAACATAGATTATTAGACTACAGATGTATAATTGCGTCAAAAAAACAATTCTGTTGCCTTATATGTTTAAGTCTGTTACAACTGTTTGCTTTTTTTTTTCTTTAAAAAAAATTTCAAATGCAGGGGGGTGAATAACAGGCAGAATGTTGATAAGGTATTCATGAACTACTCTGCCTGGAGAGCTTTGACTTACTACGCCATAACAAAGTTAAAATCTTTCAAATACTAAAAAGGCTAGGAAAGTAGCTCTGCAGTGATTTAAACTTGCTATATTTTTTCTTTTTTTACCATTTTCTAATATTGCTTTTTGAACACCCTCATGCATTATACAGGTAGTTAGAATATATTTTTATGTGTGAGTAAATGGTATTTCCTGCAAAGAGGAAAGAGGGGAAAAAAGGTTCTGGAGAGTGACAGTTTGTCCATAAAGGGCAAACAAATGAGTGTTTTTTGTAAATCTTTTGAGGAGAGAATTGAAGTTCTTCTTTAACTTAAATATAATGACAACAAGAAAACCCAGTCCAAATAGACTCTATATCCAAGCCTAGCACTCGGGAGAATTAAGACAGGGCAAATGTATGAATAGCAGAATATACTTCCATGAACTTTCATTGCACTCAGATGCACATGCACGTATTTTATTTACGTATTAACTTGACACAATGAGAGCACAAAGACTGCTAGCTAGAAGGATTTTTTTTTTTTAATCCAACATCATGAGATGCAGTAAATGCACCTAAATATTTTAGTACCTCGTTAATACCTTAGCCCCTGGGAAGCTCTGTTACACCAAGCCTACACTCTAAGGAGGTGATGTATTTTCAGGACTGGGCGTGAGAGGGGAAGTGAGAAGACCTGCTTTCTGTTCCTCACTCTGTCACTGAGCTGTTGGGTGAGCTTGGAGCAGTTGTTTAATTTCCTTATGCTTCTGAGAATTTTAGGGGAAAATCTTGTGTGTTAGAGACTTGTAATCCCTCTTTAATATTTGTGCATGCAAATTTATCCAGAGCTGCCATCTGCTTGCTTCTGCAGTACCTAAATAGTTTTCTCCAGGTAACAGGGATCAGGTATGTTTAATGCTATTGCTGACACTCTGAATTTGTGTAAGCAAAGTCTTTGCAAGGAACTCTAGCTGCAAGTGCTCTTATGAAAGAAGCGAGTCCTATCACAGCTGTTTAATAGTATGTACAGAACAGTTTAGGGAAAACGGTTAAAAATGTAGTAATCTGAAATGAGTGGGATTTAAACTTGTAGCTCAGAAGCTTGTGTTCTAGGTTTGGCTTTGATACCAGCAATCAGGCAACTCTCTTGAAAGTGCAAGTGGATCTCAAGGATCCCTGTGAGGCAGGAATTTGGTTTGACATCTCTTGTCAAAGGTGGTGGCTGTGCATCCCCTACCATTCTTTTGATGCGGCTGATCAGAAGAGAGCACCATGTACAGAACAAATGACCCTTTTTTTTTCCTCATGCCTGTTTTCTCAGCTGACACTTGACCAGACTTGAACCTATGTAGATTGTGAACTTTGGAGGGATAAAAGGACAAATAACGCTGTAGGGAGAGGAACCAGGTCAGATTTTTTTTTTACTCTAACATTGCTGTTACTTTACTGGTTTTGAAATCTTAACCTAATGGAAGGAGAGTAAATCATTGTAGAACCGAGACAAAAGAAGGGATTTACAACCCAAGGTGAATCAAATGCAAACCACAAGAACTTTGGCGCAAAGTCTGCCAAACAGATCTGCAGTCTGTTTTCAAGGTGTGGGGTTTTTATTTTTTTATTATGCAGTTCCTATGCCCATTTGACCTGGTGGGAAATCAAAAGAAAATCACATGTAGTAGTAACAACATAAGAGGTAAATAATTGACTAATAAAATACTGGACAAAATGAATACTTTCACAAGATTGATGCATCTTCTCCATCTTCTGCCTCCCAACTATGCACATGTGTTAATCTGCTTAGAGGATCAAAAACAAGAGACGACAGACAATTGCAGCTCTTGCCAAACCCAGGGAAAGGGGGGGGGGCAGAGGGGGAGGCAAAAAAAAAAAAAAAATCCCAAGGCAGAGTGAATGACAACCCAAGCAAAAAGCCAACACTTTTGCCTCTGGCAGTCAGGCAGGTTTTGTGAGCTTTTTCCCTTCCCTTGGCCTTAAACTAACTAAATAAATAAGTACATCAACCAGCCTTATTAATGAGGACTAGGAAGCTGGTGGTTGTAATAATATCCCCCCTTCACCTAGAGCAGAGGTTCTATTCTATTTCCTTTCACGTATATGGCAAAGGTCAGCTATTGAGAGCGACTTGTCGCTGCTGTGAGTGTCTGTGTCTCTCTATTACTAGCTACTACTGTTTCAGTCCCAAGTGTTTGGTTTTTTTTTTAAAGCTTCAGCATCCCAAGCTTATTGGGAGAGGAAATATATCAAAAAAGCAACCCACAAACAAGGTTAAAAGCACAAATAAAGACGGAGAGAGAAATAGAAAGGGGAGGAGAAAAAAGGAGGGGGGGATCAGTCCAATTTTCTTTGGAGACGTATCGCATTGTTGGGGCTGTCTGGCGGTGTTCCAGTGCTTCAATTGAAAGTGAATTTCTTTTATTGAATTCCATCCAGAGATATCATAACCTCAAAAGGCTACTATTACCCAGAGGATTTCAGATGAAACCATCTGAGCGTGACTTTTGAAATGCAAGAAGTCACAATTGTCATTTGACAGCATGGGACCTGTCAAGGCCCCTCTTTCCAGACAGACAAGTTGTTTACATAATCCTTCCACCCACAGTATTGAGGTGAAAACCCTTCCATTGCTGGTCTTTTTTTCCTCAGCAGGTGCAGAGTCAAAACAATAATAATAATAATTTAAAAAATCCCTGGTGAACTCCACAAAACCATCCCATGCCTTGACAAGCAAAATTTAAACATCGGCTTTTTGAATGTGCATTGGAAGGCAGTAGAGTGGGGCAACTGAAAGACCTCTAGGTTTCAATAAACCAGGTCACTCTTCTTGTAGTAGTAATAATCACAATAACCCAGAAATCGAATAGCACATCAAAGATCAAGGTGTTGGAAAAAGACATTAAAGAAAATGCAGCCACAAACCTTCGCGAAACTGGAAGGCAAAACATGATTGGGTGTGGTCCTCCAAGCTGCTGTGACACATCAGGAACCCTCAGCTTCCCCTGGCGATGAAGAGTGAAACACAGGTAACTGCTGTTGGCAGGAATCGCTGTCACATACCCTTCCTCTTTGCCAGGTGAGGTGGCGTGGCTGTGAAAGCTTGAGGATGGGTGGCATCATTCCTTCAGCTCCTGAAGGGCAGGATACTGTTGGGAGTCTTACTAGACATCTGAAGTTAATTGCTAGTTTGGCAATTTTGACTGGTCTCCACAGATGTTGAGGTAGTCTGTATGTGTATGCATGCACATTGTCAACAGATTTTTTTTGGCTGTGGATAGGCTTTCTATCCATAGAGCCCAAGGTGCAGTTGTAATGATATTCCCAGACTTACTAGGAGGTTTTGATGTGAGAGGAGTCAATGTATGGGATGTATAGTACTTGTCTTTTACTGAGGGCAAAAGAAACTAGCAAAAAAACAGTGGTCATGTTTTGATACAAGCTCCACTCACACAGACTGCCTGTTGAGAGGGCAAAGAAGTCTGCAGTGAAAAGGGGAGGAAGTCATAAAGCATGCAGTAGGCAGGCTACGTAAAACAGTTGGGGGAGGCAAATGGAAATAAATTTGACTAAGATCTGGTAAGAAAAAAAATACATGAAAGTGGCATGTGGGAGAAACTGATTGAAAACCCAAATGGAGTACAGTGTTCTCCTTGTGTATGGTCACAACATGGCATTCTTGGAGGGATGGAGGGAGCTCGGGATGACAGTGGTGCAGCAGTGGACAAGCTGGTTCAGAAATCTTTTGGCAGCAGTTTGAAACTGGTGACCAAAATGACATAGCTGCACTTTGGTTGCACTATGTGGGTGAGAAGGTAAATGTCACTTACGATTCACTGCTCAGCAAAATCCCTGGTGGGGGTGAAAATCCCTTTGAAAAATGCCTTCAGTATCATGCCTTTCTGGGGGGGGGGAGGAAAGAAAAAGGAGGGTAAATGAAACGTTTGTCTTCAAGCAGGAGAGACAAGAGGTAGGTGTGATAGTGATCAGTTTGAATTCCTCAATGCGCCCATGAGTACTTACTTGTAATTTTTCTGCAACAGAGTGTGAGATCAAGATAGGAAGTTTAGTTGACAAACACTTCATAGACCAAAGTGTTTCAGATCACATGTAGGACAGACTGGTGGGTGTCAGATGAGTGTAGATATGTGGCGGAATAATGAATGTTGTGTGGAAAATAACATAAAGTCTTAGAGGATGATAACATCCTGAAGTCCCAAAAAGCCTAAATCAATTTTTTCACGTGCAAGGCAGAAAAGAAACTGAGGAGTAACTTTACTGGGCAGGTAATACCTGAAGGAGAAGATGATACAAAGAAAAGCATGAGTACATTTACCTGTCTGCAGAGCAGCTTACATTGTAGAACTACTGCATCTTGAAAAGTGGTCTTGATACAAAACTTTCAAGTGTACTCCTTGAAACTTCTTGTGTGAAAGAAATTATGGTGGCAAACTAGAAAGGCAAGATAAAAAGATAAAAAACAAGCAATACTCTCGTCATTTGCCAAATTAAAAGGAGATATTTGGAAAAGAACACCTGAAGTTTGGGAAATCTAATGAGACTTTCCTAAAAGGTTAGAAAAAATTTAAAGGAAATGATAAAAATAATGTGCTTTGAGGTTCTGTTGGCAAACCTCTCCCCAGCATTGTATTCTCTATCTAGACGCTGATAATTTATCAGAGGCTACTTAGAACTGGCCTTCTACTCCAGGTCATTCAGAGGCATCAAAAAGAAAACACGGAAGAATGCCATGCGGGAAAAAAATGCCCTTAAGCGATAAAAGATTATGGATGGTAAAATGCCTCCATATCTTAGGGCTCCATTAAGAAGCTTTGGAACAAAGACTTCTTTAAGACCATTGCAGAAAAAGAACTGATGTCTGCTCTCTCTGTAACTACAGGGATGCCAAGGCAGACAGGAGTGACAGTACACAACTGCAATAGTGAGAAGCTTCTTGGGAGAAAAACGCTGTAAGCTTATATTTCATAATGCTGAGTAGGTTTTTGAATTCTAAGTGGAGGAACGTATTGATGAGCCCTCTAATAGCACTATAGTAAACCCTGCAAAATCCAGTGCTATTGGAAATTAGTCAGTATACAACATACAATAGCATATGGAACAGATGCTGGAGTTCTGCTGCAAGAAGAATACTAATTCTGGATATGTGCCTGATCCAGATGTCCTTTCATAAAAAAAAGAGTTGCAGCTATCGCCTTAGAAGCCATAGTAAATCCATAAATACATTAACACACAGCAACACCAGAGAATATATTAGTGGCAAATTTGCAAGGTGTGGTCGCTCTTTTACTCCACCTTTAAGTGAGCATAATTCTATTGATCATGCTTTTTCTTCTGTCAGGAGGAGATCAGGATGAGTGTAGATATGTGGCAGAATAATGAATGTTGTGTGGAGCATTGCTCATCTTTTCTAATTAAGGAAAACAATTGTATCTCAATTGCAGGGCACTGTAAGAGCTGGGTAATGAAAGCATTCTTAGAAATCTGGGAGCGTGAGTTCGTGCAAAAGACTATTTAGCTATTGACTAACTCTACCTGTTAGTTCTGTCTCTCAGTGGGGAGAAACACTATTTTTGGATCTGTGGTGATTTGGAATATAAAGATCCATGGTTTTATTTTTGTGAAGTGTCTCCTCATCAAAAATAGAAAAAGGTATTACGGCAGAAAATTAGTCAATTGATTTTAGTGGCTGGTGCAAGTTTGCTGCTATGGTCTGGGAGCCTGCAGGTGTTAGGCATGAAAATCCCACTGAGGTTCTCTGTCTTGTCTTCATACAGTAAGAACTGTTGGAGTTTAAAAATACACTATTTATTTGTGGTGTACTTTTTTCCCCTGTACATTATGTAAGGCTGTTGCAATTAAACATCATCTGTGAGCGTGTTTTTGAACAAAAGTATTCCTGGCAGAAGAAAAGTGGTATTTTTGTATCATGTTGATTATTATTAGTATACTAACTAATGTATTTTTCAGACTAATATATGTTACCATTGTACGTGTGATCTGTCAGTGGTGTAGTATTTGAAAACTGAAATGTCATGAGGCACTGCAGTAGGTCAGGTGAACTCAAATAAGTATATCCACCTTGAAACTGGATACTTTTGTTCTGATTATCCTAAAAGAAATAAATGGGAATTTTGTGAATGGAAAGTTTATTTTTACATAAACTACTTGTTTCACTTGAAGCTCTTGTTAGAAAATTCCTGCCACATGAGCGCAATATGATTAAATCTTGGACTCGTTGCTAAAGCTAATAGTGTTTGCCATGATTTAATTTTATCTGATGATCCAAAATAACATATATAGCATTTCATCAGGTGCTTGCTGTAGTTCTAGCTCAGCTACACTCTAGTTCAGGTGCTTTCTGCAGGAAGTGCTTGAAAACCAGAATGAAAAAAACAAGTATGAGGCAGGTCACTAATTCTGTCAGCGCACTTGCAGAGATTTGTACAAGAGTGTGTGTAAAAACCGTCTGGTAAATAGAAATTGGTGTCCATTGGCCAAGTACTGCTGGATGTAGGGGAAATGCTCTCCTTTCTCCCACATTCCTAAACCGCTGCAGAGCTTCTTCAGTGCAAGGAGGAGGAGATGGTGCAACAAGAGAGAGGACCCTTACAGCTGGAGTTGTGCAGAGCATCCCTTCTCTGTGTGTATCTGAGTGAGAGAGCATGGCTCTGCATTAGCAAAACAAACACATCTTTCCAAGTCCTTTCTTTCATCATCCCAAGCAAGCCGCCAAGCCACCCTGTACACTGTATGTGTGCTGGAAATGGGCATGTTGCAGCTCAGTCATAAAGCAATGTCCTCAGTGCATGTGTCCCAGGATGTGCAGGAGGTCAAGCTGCTTTGTGCTGTATCTTCTCCAGCAGCTTGTCTTTGGACAGGGTTTCATGCATGTGTGAAGCCTGGTTATCTCTCTGCTGATCTCAGGAATGAACCTGGCTGCTTATTCCTTGTCTGACAGTGCTGGCACGGCAATGTCTGCGGAGCTTCTTGATTGATTGGTCATGGCTAAAGGAGTGTAACTGTTCTTCGTGGCAGTGGTGGATTTTGTCTGATGCATTTTTCCCCTCCAGATTTTAGAAACCATTTATTCCCAGAGGTGACAATGAAACTGTTAATTTTGAGACTTGTAAAACTAAGGAAGAACACACTGATTTATGGCTATCCTTACAAATATTTCATCAGTACCTCTGTGTATTTCTTGATACCTTTCCATGCAATAATTTTGGGGTAAATTATGCACAGAAGCGCTGTTCTGTATTGCAAAACAAAACGTTGCAGTGTCTCTGGATTGAGAACAGCAGGGTTTTTTTTCTCCATGTTGATTCTGTACAGACTATCTCCTGTTCAGTAAAGTATCTCACAGAACAAAAGTAAATACATGGGAGGTTACCACATTTGTGAGTGATACTAGCTGGACCTTTACTTTCTGAGCAAAGAGTTTAGAGACGCAGTAAAGGAAATATGATTTGGAACTGATGGTTTTGCTTATACAAGAATCTCATTTGCTGGAATACAGGGATTTACTCACCCTTGGGACTTAGCACAGCAAGTGTCAGCCGTCAAAAGTGAGAGTAGACTGGAGGACTGATGCTTTGAAATACTGGCATTTAATTTTTTTCTGTTGTAGTTAGGTTGAGCTGATGTATCTTGATCTATGGCAGAGCCTCTTTGCTATAAATGGTTGCGTTGCAGGAGCGGCAGCAAAAAGTAAAGGAGGGAGGTAAATCTTACGGCTGGTATTGTGCAGAGTAATCTTTCTGTAGTCTAAGAGAGATAGCCTGGTCCTGTCTTAGTAAAATGACAAACTGATCTTACTAATTCCTTTCCATCACCACTGAGCTTTCAAACAACAGGAAAATGTGTTTTGTTTTGTTTTGTTTCTAAAAGTAGAGAGCAACACATCCATATACCTACTATCAAAAAGAGTGTGTGAAAGTGCAGTGGCAAAAGATGTCTGAAAATGTTGTGTTAATCCTTCTTGTCTGGTGGAAATACATACTGAGGTAATCTTCGGGTAAAACACTTCAGTAGGAAAGGTGGTCCTCAGGATGAGAAGGGGACTCTTAAGCCCTGGCCTGGATGAGCCTTTGGATAGAGCCAGGAGACATGGCTTCGCACTGAGTAACACATGTTGAGATCTGATAAAACAGGACTCACATGGAGTTTCATGGCAGCAGGTTACTCAGCTCATTTGATCATAATTCAAGCCATTTGTGTAACTAATGATGCTCTCAGATGTTTGGCAGAATAAACTAATCAGCCGTTTAACAGCAGCACAGCTTCTCTGTGGCTCAACATGGATCCGAGGAATTCTGCTGCAGTCAAAGATGCAGCTCCTATCTCTGTGCATTTTTGTTAACTGTGTGGTTCAGTAACCTTTCAGCAGGCCTATCTATATAACAAATAGTTCAAAAAAAAAACTTGGGAAAAGGTGTTCTTGGTCAGTTGCTGCACATCTGGTTTAATGTCTTTATGGTGAGGCAGTGTACCAAGTCAGCATGTGTTCTGCTAATTCTGAAACGGTGTGAATCAAATAGGCTCATGGATGAATGACCCGTTATGTGGTTTGCAGGTTTTGTAAGTCTGTCATGCTAATCCAAGGCCACTTCAGGTTAAACAATCACACATAATTTGCCTGAAAGATGAACCTGATGATATAGTCACAGTAGCTGGTTTTTAGCTTTTATATTTTGATCTCTTTTTTTTTTTTCTTTTTTTTTTCCTTAGGGGAGGACTGATGAGACCTACTGGCACTTAATAGCATCGTATCATAGGCCAGATCCTTAGCTGTTATTAATAGGTGCAGCTCTACGGATGTCAGTGCAGCTGTACTAGTTCATATTAGTAAGGAATACAGTTGCCTCATGCATTTACAAACCAGATTTCTTGATGTATTTAGAGGAGAGCTAAGCCTGACAAACTCTTACTCTCTCTCTAAAGGTGAAAAACTACCCGTTGCTATAAAGGGCACAATCCTATCAATAAACCATTGCACAGGTTGAGGGAGGCTCAGGAATCCAGCCATTATAGAGAAGTTGGTGTGGTTTGGTGGGGGTTTTTTTTGGTGTGGTTTTTTTTTTTTTTAACATCCACTTCGTAGGTCCCTGAAAACAGTATTTACAGTAAAGGTGCTCGGTACGTACCTAGTTCCACAACTGCAAACCCGTCATATTAATGCTATGCAAGCACACATATTGTAACAATGTGTCACCCTGTCCGTGGAACAAAAACCACAGGTACAGTCAATGACAACTTTTGATGAGAGCAAGATTGCTTTAAAGAGAAAGAATTGGGTAGATTAGCTGGATGACTAATTCACCAAGGAAGCAAATCTGTGCTTTTATGGGATAATGAGTTTTCTTAGTTTTGAGTTTTAAAAGCTTCATTTAAGTTTCAGTGCAATATATTTGATAGAAAAAGAGGAATGTGTTTCCACTAGAATTAAAATCTTTAAAGGTTTCTTTTTGGCTGCTGTTTCTGCTGTAAACAGAGGCTAGGATGATTTATTTATCCTTTTGTTTGGTCTCTGATATACTTTATGAAGAATAGCTGCCTGCAGAACCTGGGTATAGTTTGCATACTAATAATTTTTGTAATTGATCTTTTCAGCTTTCTTCATGCGCTGTGGAAGGTTGTCAGCCGCTTCTTTGAAGTTAACTAATGATCATGCAAGCAAAGAATCTGCAGTGGGAGCCAGGACCTCCCTGGCGTTGTAGCAATGCAGCTACCACATGCTGGCGCTCTCCCTGTTATCTTGCATGGTGCTATTCAGGTGAGTTTGGAGGTAGAAAGCTTTCATTGCCATACGTATCTTGGGGGCAGGCCAGTGCAAAGATATTTCCCAAAATGGAGGAAAACCCAAAAAGGCCAGTGCAATGCTCTTTTCTCCTTTGTGTCAAAAGCTAGCGTATTTGCCATGCAGAAGGCAGCTAGCTGGTATTCCTCTACATAACTTGCCCTGGGAGGCTTATAAAGTCCAAAATTGGGCATAGCCTCCTCTTTCTCACTTGAATATTCACAGCAGTGTTTATGTAACTGAAAACCGCATACACGACAGGCTGAACTGGCATCTGTGGGAATCTTTCTTCTGACCAGATTGGAATTTTGGGTTGACTCTTTGAATCGGCTTGTAGTCAGATACTCGTTGAATAGGATGAGTCTTTTTTTTTTTCCCCGTGTTTCCTTTGCCCTCACTCTGCCAGTATACGTCTCTAATAAAACCCTCACGTGCCAGCTTTTGAATAGATCAGCCTGTCTTACTTTATTTCTTCTTTATTTTTCCTTTTTATCTTTATTTCTCTTCTCTTGTCTGTAAGTACTACAGCAGAGCTCTTTTCTGTGCTCTAGTCACCCTTAACCCATAAAATAAACTACTTTTAAAAGGGCAGGGAAGAAACAATAATAGATGGTCTAATAAAAGATACTGTCTTCAAGCCTTCTTTCACTTCAAAACAATACAGCAGTGTGATAAAATAAACTGCTGTTGCCATATGTTTTGCTGAAGAATCCCTCCCGCTTTCCCATGAGGTGACACAGTCACGGTGGTGTTGAATTTGGAATAACTGAAGGCTGACCTTTAGAGCTCTTAGTTTGGAAAATGACCATGCTGGCATGTTCCTGTAAGTATTCTTTACTGACAGCCAAGATAATTTCAGTGAGAAAGGAGTGAAAATATATGTATGGTTATTTACTCACGTCATCAACAGGACACTGTTGTGGTCTTGCTTGCTTTTCCCAGGTCCCTTATTCATCTGGAATAGATCTTGCTGAGGCTGAAACAGGCTGTGGGAGGACGTTTCAGAGCAGAAGGGGTTGTGTGGTTTCCCCATCACTTTTGCTATTAAGCTGAAGCTGTGTCTGTCTCTGGTTCTTGCTTAATGTGCCACTACCACAATGTGAGAGTAGCACCTTTATGGCAGACAATTTGGGTTCTAGAGCCAGCTTGGCGTAGTACTTTTTTTTTTTTTTCTTTCTAAGAATATACTTTAGACTGGGAAAACTGTTTTGTTTTGTTTTTTATTTTTAGTTGTGTATTCATAGCGGATAAGAAATCTGTTTATCAATCACAGCATGAACAAGGCTTCAATTTTAATATCTGTTAGCAGCCAAGGTAAACTCTCTGCATTTGTCAGTTGGTGTTTATCTAGACTTGCTAGCATGTATTGAATTCCTGTTTTCTAGGATTTTATCGTGTCTCAGTTTCGACGTATTAAATAATACTTGATTAAAAGTATGTTTTCAGAGGAAATACTTTCTAAACCAATAAGTTACCTGGAAACATTGGTTAGTTTTAATTGTAGTTCATGCCTATATGTATTTGGCTACCACTGAAGGTCAGTGAAAACATCAGGAAGCACTCTAGGTTATAACATTTTACCCTAGAGTTTAAGATGGTGCTGCTCTACTAAGGTGACTAACGGGTGTCTTTATGTGGACACTAGTCTAGCACTAGCATATAAGCTCCGTACTGCCTGCTAATACTATACTTTTATTAGCTGTCATCATGCTGAAACAAAACCCAGACATTTGTGGTACTGGGTACCTCTGACTGTGGCACTTGAGGCCGGATTTTCCAAGGACCTCTGTACTTACTGTCAGTGCTAAGCTGCTGGGAAATTTGAACCTGCCAGCTGGACTTCCTGGGTTCTCTCTTCTCGGCACTGGTAAGGGAAATGCGCTGGCAGGGAATATGGGAAACAAAAACCTTGTATAGTGAAGTATACCAGTAGACAAAGGGTTACATTTTGTAGTACTGTGAAGCCTTGAGTCTTAAAAAAGGTCTTGTAATGCCAGGGGAAGGATTTAAATTGTAAAAGAAAATTGTACTCTTATTTTTAACAGTCATTTGCATGTTGCTATTTGCTTTTCACAGATTCTTATTTTTGTTAGTGGCATTTGGGGCTGGGGAGCATCATCTATGACAATAGAGCTGTCCAGTAGTGTCCTGTGAAAACTCTTAGATGTCTAAACGTAAAATACTTTTTCCCTTTTCTTCCTTCTGCAGATCTGAAAGAAAGATATTTTTTCTTAAGAAATGGGCTTTTTCAGGGCAACATTTTATCTATTCTTCAACTACTGCAGGAAGCCTACTAATTGCCTACCTTGCCTAGTTGTACTGCCTTAACTCTGATGATAGATTTGAAGCTGTACAAGCCTCTGGCACCAATGCAGTTCCTACAGAGTCATATTGTATGAGGGTTGCTATTCTCAAAAGGGAATGAGAACAATCTGTTCTCATGTAAGAAAGCAAACAAACAAAACTTACATGCATCTTTGCTGAATTGACTGCATCCACCTTTGAAGTTGTTAGATATTTACTAAATAGTCTATCATGGCCAATCTGAAGTATTTTCATAGCACATCCATCAAACCTTACTGTCAAATGTAGAATAAAAGATATGAGGTGAGTGAGGAAAAAAAAAAATCTGGATTTGGAACAGGCATGGGTCACCAAGAATATGATAATTTGGGGCTTTCTTCCTTTCCCCTTTCATAGGCCAGTTTGTTTCTTCTGCTTCCTTTTTCTCTCCTTATATAGTACATCTTTTCCTGTCTGCATTGGGATTTTCTTCCTCTCTGCTGCATGATGTTGCTGACAGTGGCCTGTGGTGATTCTGGGCTTTTCTGGCACTGCTCACTGAGATAAAAAGCGACAGCCCGGGAGCCCCCTCGTGTGCTCCAGAGCTTTCAGCCTGCAGCACAGAGCAGTATATCAAACACCAGCAGGCCAACCCCTTTTTGTTGCATTAGCCAGTCAAGCATTTTGTGCTGCTGAATGTCATCTTATTTAACATTTTGTTAAACAACTTCTAAAGGTCTTAACAATATGACAGATGGGCCATTGAATGGATGCTTTAATGGCTGAGCATTTAGTTTGCTTTGGTTTGATAGTGTTTATTGTTAGTTAAGTACTGTTTAAATAAATCAATCTTCCCCCTCTCTCTTTTACAGTGCAGACACATTCAAGAGAGGGTTTTATTCTTCTTGTGGTGGGTGTGTGTTTCAGTCTGTCATGCAGACATGATATATGTTGGTCTCATTTCCAGTCAATCTCTGCCTCATAGGATATGACTCCAAGGTCTGGATCATGTCTGTAAAGGTTAAGGCATGTCTTAAGGATTCTGCCTAGTAGGTACTAGAGCTACTAACAAGATAACCTATGGCAAAGTATAATTTGGAATTACTTTTTTTTTTTTTTGCAACCTTCTTTCAAGATACAACCTTCATGGCAATCTGTCCTGTCTCTGAATTTATTTTCCTTAACACCTTAAGCCTGTCTACTGTTACAATTGAGTCCATGTGAAGGTGACAGACTGGGCGAAACATATTCCTTCCAAAGGTGAGAAAACCAAATAAAGCGTATGTGTGCAGGCTGTCCCTTTGGTACACATAGAAAAGTTTCCTTCCTCCAAGGAGCAGGCAGCTGCCTCAAATCTGCATGTGCTATGCTGGGTACACCTCATGGGTCAGTACAGAGCCTGCCTCCAAGGCAGGTGTGTGGACAGACAGTAGCGGGTGGCAGGCAAAGCATGCTGTATCTGTAGCTAGTCTAGAGACTTCTTTCAGATATGGTCACTGATTTCTGTTACCAAGGTATTAAAGGTGCCTTTTGCTTTTGGTTAGCACTGAAATGCTGGAATTAAAAGTTATTATGTATACTAGATTTCAGGAATTTGTTGTAGGTGTTCTCTTACATGCTGTGGGTAAAGCAGGGACAGGATTTCTTGGCAGTGTGAGGGTTTTGCTTTATCAAGACCGAAGGACCTTGAATGGGGTGAATCTGGGAATAAAATCTTTGGAAAGTCAAAGAGAAGCCACCTCCTCCGTGCTGCAGGTGGGAGGTTGGGAAGCGGAGGAGAAGCGTTTCTTCCTAGAAATAGCTGCCATCCTTGCAGGTTCTCTCACAACATCAGTGGAGTCCAGCATGGGCCCCTGAGTTCTGGCACGGGCACGCTTGGCTGCTGAGCTATGGCTATTTTGCAGCTTGCAGAAGTCTGATGTCCTAGTCGAAGATGCCGATTTTGCCTTTGCAAAGAGCCTGCGCTAGCAGTAGATGTTTTCAAGCCATTGAGAGGAGTCACTGAGGTAGGAAATGTAAGCAGCGTGCCTCCTCATCTTTTTCTGAGAACACATGCTAATGTCAAGTACCTGTCAGGATTACTCCTTGGCTTGAGTACAGATTATCAGCAGTCTATTTCCAGAATCTAGAAAAAAGATACAAGGTCTGAATCTAAGAGTCATAGATTTAGTGTGATATTTAGCTTGTTTTGGACTTCTAGGGAATACTAAGCTGACTGTAGCATACCAAAGTATCGAAAGGCTTAAATTTTCCTGAGGCAACTGTGAATTTATGTCCTTGATCAAGTTTTTGGTCTGTGGTGGTCATTACAGGTCCATAGCAGGTAACACCTCTGGTGTCTTGACCTAATTCTAGTTTTGGTAAACACAGCTCACCAGTTTCTTATTTCCTCTGCTGTCTCCCATGGCACAGCTATTCTTCATTTCCCTTCCCAGTGAAGCCTCCTCATGGATTATCATTTGTGCACAGGTAGTCAGATATGTTTAATCCTGACGATGTATTTCCTTCAGAGTAAAATGTCAAGATATGGCTAAACACTGTTCAGACTATACGATCCTTAGGGGCTGCGGCTGCTCTGGTTTAATTTCTACAAGCCTCAGTTTGGTGCACTGAAAGCATAGACGCAAGCTGCAGTAATTGCAATGTATAGTATTTCTCTCTAAAGGCCTAGGAATTGCTAAGATAAAATTCTGTCTTTTGATGCTCAGTGATGTTAACTACTGGGTGCAGGCCACATCCATATTTAAGGTGGCTTCCAAAAGTATTTTTTAGAAGATGCTGTAGCCGCTCCTCTGAATCAAGGATACAAGACAAAAAATTGGTGGAAGCTGAACCTTAAAGTAGAGAAATTAATGGGAAATTAGTATTGTATTGTTCCATAGTGGACATCTGTACTAGTGATTTCAGTATTTTGAGACACATATACAACTGGGGAAGGAAATACAATTTTGTTTCTGAGGCAGTGGCCTTAGATGATGCCATTTGCCCACAATTTTGGAGCATCAGCTCCTCATTGGGCAAACGGGAGCCAATTTATTTAGTCTGTGAGGCAGGGTCTCTGCCTTATTAAGCCTCTGTACCATTTGTAACTTAATGGTGTCCTGGTCTCACTTCAACCATCCAGGCATTTCTGAGAGACAAATAGCAGTAATACATTTGTTCTGATTAATTTGCAGACTGGCTTTTTTTTTTTTTTTAAATAATTCCATCCCCCAAACTTTCAAAACACTGATCCGAAATAACAAAGTGTTACAGATGAGGTCTTCTGATTATTGCCCTTTAAAGCTTTTTTTCACATGGCCAGGCTTCACAAAAACCTATTTTACTCAAAGAAATTAGGTTTCTGGTTAGCAGGAGCCCTAAATAGACATGAATTACAGGAACGTCCTTTGAAACTCCACACAGTACTTGTTTCATTAAATCCCATGAAGCGACCTTAATTTAGTGGAACACTGGATAGGTTGTTCTTTTAACCTATTAGCACTTTGGCCAGTCCCATAAACCATATTCATGGATGGTTCCATCAAGAAGGACAACAGTGGAATTAATATTATTTCAGGATACAGTAAATGCCACAATGATGAAGCTGTTTAAGATCTGGTGCTCACTGTGTCACACTGAATGCATTGACATTTACTCTGCTATCACTTCATTTCCAATATTCCTTCCAAATCAGCCGATGCTAATGTTTCAGTGTGTGTGCAGAATACAATTCCATCAGGGCTAGGGACGAGGAGAAATGAGCTTAAAGCAAGTACCTTCTCCCCTATTCCCTCAGCCCCCACTCTCACCCCAGCATGGCAAGTGGCTTATCTGTTGCAACTTTGTACATAGCTAGGAAAGAGCAAACGCACAGGTGGAAGGAAGTGTGACAAAATCTGGGCTTTGCATTGTGTGAAGAGTCTGAGCATGTGTCAGCCCACTTATGGTGCGATCAGGTATGGGTGCTAGTTCAATTACAAATTTCTTGTCCCAAGTGTATAGGGCGAGAAGCCCATTTACTCACGATGTGGCAAAGAGGGAGCGTGGCAAAGGACCAGCTGTTTTCACAGAACAAGAGTGCCACCCGCTACCTCAGTTTGCCTGCTACACACGATGCTGTCTTCTGTAAGGGTAACATATGCTACCTATATACAGACCCCTTCACCACTGTACTTGAACACTAGAAGACTTTAACGTCTTTCCTCCCCAGCAGCTCTGGAGAGTCAGCACGGTGCATTATCCCCTTTACAGGTTGAGGACTCAAAGGGGATTTCAGCCATAGTTCAGTGGAGAGAAACATGCTGTTCTAGAGAGATTCAAGCAGGAGCCAAAGTGCTGTGACTCAGGCTGTGTAGGAGCCTCTCTTTACACTGTCAAAAAAAGGGATCCCAAATTGCCTTGCTGATGTTAGCACAGGAAACCAGCTGCAGAACAATGCAAGTTTCCGTAGTCTTAGTCTATTCAAGTGGCATTTCTTCATGTGGCTGAGAGGTAGTAAGAGGAACGAAGGGGAGAGCTGGGCATGGTGCACGACTGATGTTGCCGTGCTGCTGTCAGCCACGCTGTGTGGTATCAGACAGTCTCCTCAGGTTCATCTGTCATATTCAATTGCAATGCAGGGAAGAAGCTTACCCATCTGGCTTCATTAATCACTACCACTCCAGCAAACTGTGGGAAGCAGGAAAGATCTGGGACCTCTGTAAGCCAAAATTTCTGGAAGCTGGGAGAATGCAGTAGGGAACTATTTATGTGCTGGCCTCATTTTTATATTCTTCAGCAGGCTTTCTCTGTTGGCCACTACTGGAGATGGTGGGAGGTGGTTATTTGCTCTGACTTGGTGTGACCATTCTTGTGCTGAGGAATGACCAAATAAACTGCTCCTCCAGTGAGGAAAACAAGAATTATGAGCACAAAATAACGACTTGAGGAGAATTAGGTAGCCTTTGGAGACTTTGGACTTCGTGGAAGCGTAGAAGGACTTACGGTTAAGTAGATCTACCTGGGTTTGGGTATAGATGATTGTAAACTGGGTAGCAGTGAGGGACAAAGATTGCTTTCTGTCTTTTTCCCCTGCCCTAGCCCTTGTCCCCTTTGCTTTACAGAGACTGTGTTTTTCTGGGTCACTACGCAGGTGATGAGTACCCCTTTGTCTGTGTGGTATACACATTCACTAGTGCAGAGCAACACTATGCACAAAAGAAGAGGAAGCACCAGCTTTGGGATTTTAAACATGTCAGAGGCTTCTCATGGGCACAAGAGTTTGTGGACCGCTATCACCAGGTATATTTCTGAGCGGCTCTTCTGTTGAGTCAAATCTCACTGCAAAAGCAAATGAAGACAACAAATGCAGAGATTTTCATGAAATCAGTTTGGGCTGTTCTGAGGAATCCAACTAGAAACCGGAACTGATTTTTGAAGGGGTCCAATTGGTTTTCCCCTGTTTGAAAATCATAGAAATAAAATACAAAAT
>NW_008824931.1:253385-258042 GCF_000699105.1 Pygoscelis adeliae
GTTAGGCATACAATTATGGTAGAGTTGAGGAAATGCAATGCTTGTACTCGCATAAATAGGAAATGTGCTGGATTGTGCTCTGCATGGTGGAAATGAACATACCTATCTGGGTAATCTTTCTTTTGACTGATTATTTTTCATGATTCAGTGAAGATAATTGGATACTTGACTGTATTACTTGCTGTTATAGCAAGTATAAACCCCCTTGTGTGTCCATTTGGGATTCTAGGGTAAGTAGTCTTCGACGGTGACTCAGTCTTCCCTTGAATACTTTCTAGAGATTTAGAGACAGATGTGTCTTAATCATATTGCATTACTCCTCTGGTTTTACTGGAACAGTGTTGGATCAGGTTAGATAAATATCTGAGCTGCTAAGACAAAAATCTGTCAAGGATGGTTTAAAGGTATTTTCATTGTATTTCAGAGCACAAACATGGACTAAATTAAGCATTACATTTTGGTAATTTATGAAGCCAAACGTGTGCTAAAGAGAACTTCTTCCTAAACCTGAAGGTCATTATTATGACTTGTTGCAACCCCCTGGCAAATGTGTTTACTCCTGAAAGCTTGCTGATGGAAAGGGAAGGTCTGTTAGGTCAGCCACCAATTCCTAAGCAGCTCTGTCCTGGCCTTAATTTTTGTGCCTAGGGACTAGGGGTGATATGTACAAACCTGTCTGGGATTGGACCTGGGGAGGGACCAGGGGCAGCAGCAGAACATGACTGGGTGGAAGTCTCCACAAAGGAAATGTTGGCACACAGCATGTTGAAAACTTCAACCCTGTTTTTGTAGGGTGTCAACAGGAATCCTCTGTAAGAATTTGTGTCATTTTATTGTATCACCAAAAAACCTGATTACTAGTATCCTGTGACTGATGCTATTAATGCCTTTGTTCTCCATTTGGAAAAAGATGGCATACTGCGTTTTGAAGGCTTTCATCGCATCCCGAGAACTCAAGAAAATCAGATGCCATTAGCAGGAAGTGCTAAAACCTAAACAATCAGACCCATTGTTCATAGAACAGAAATCTACCATTGAAATATATTGAAATACATTGGCCCTCAGTATTTTGATAACGGGTTTTATCCCCTTTTCTTTTCATAAAGGGAAGCTATTCAGCTAACCACAGAAAGTGAATAGATTTCAGAGTCTATGTAAACAGGAAGCTATGAATTTGGACTCCATTTTACCTAGAGCGTTTGGATCCCTGTAAAGTCTCTTTCTCTCTGTTACAGTTGAGCCATGCTCTTTGCAGTACAGGTCTTCAAGGATTGCATTACAGCTATTTTGGAAGGGAAGCTGGTATTTAATTTGCTTCTTGTGGCAGGAGTCTGGAGAAGGATCTCGGTAGGGGAGTGGTGAAGAAAGGGCATTTCAGGCCTAGGTCCTGGAGAGAAGCCAGAAGATAGATAAAGTGACCTCTCTTTACCCTGTTGTCTGTGATCCTATGCTTGTACTTGGTTTTGAGCTCCCTTGCAGGGTACCAGCACTTCCAAGCTATTGTTAAGCTGGAAATTGAAACACGATTCTTCTGCAAAAACTCTGACTCTGTCCCATTCTGCAGGGGTCTGGGTGCTGAAAGATGACACACACACATAACTTAAGCTATCTGATTTCAAAGTTGAGAAATTATGTTAGACTGCATGAAAAACATTTCCCTGTGATAGCTTCATAGCCTTTTCCGCTGCAAGCAAGTGAATGCTTCAAAACAAAAAATACTTTAAAAAAAATGGTTTGCATTGTCAGTATTTGTTGTTAGGAATTCTCAGGAATATCCCAGCTGTAAGTGCTGACAGATATAATCCTCCTTGTTTTACAGCAGCAGACAAAATCATTCTAGTTCTAACACACGACAAAGGCCTCATGATATGACTGGAAGTCAGGTGTCTGCAGGGGACTTTTAATAAACTTGGTTCTGGCAGTGAAGCTTGCCTGTGGCTTTGGGCCCTTTGCTTAATCCCTCTGACTCAGTTTCCTCATCTGCAAGGCAAACCTCAGAATACCCTCAGTGAACGCCATTAGCAAAGTCAACAGTTACCCACAGTTATTTCCTTGTTTAAATACAGGAAGATGGTCAGACTTTTGAACCACCACCATGTGGTTCCTTTTTACAAGTTTTTCAACTTTCAGCTGAAGAATAGCTATAACATCTCACACATTTATTTGAACTGGTACTTTGAATCTTTCTGATTTTTAAGCTGCATTCAGCTTATAATGAGTCTTCTTTCTGATAAAAGCATTTGGACCATCCCAAACATACCCACCTTTCCTTCACACTTAATGTGCTGTGTTACAGCTCTGCTCATAGACGCACTTTTCTCGTTCTAGTACAGAGACTGCCTGCATAGCTGTCGCTGAGATTTTCAAAGAGTCATAAAGGGGTGGTAGAGTACTTGAATTCCTGTGGGACTTGGCAGCGCTCTTCAGACTCCCCTGAAAATCTCAGCCTAAGGGCCTAGCTCAGGAAACAAAACCAAAAAAAGCCACTTTTCCCCTATGTGGCAGATCAGCGCAGGGGTATTCTCTCTGCTGGGTATCTCAAGTCTGATTTCCTGCTTCGCACATGCTGCTCCCGTGCTACAGTCCTGGCCAGGTAATGTGCACTCTCTGCAGAGACAGAAGTCTATGCTGAGGGTTCACTGTGAACTGATACTTCAAACCTCCTGCCTTTCCCAACACATTTAGCATTGAAAGCTCTACTGTGTCCTTTGCTGTGTAAGGGTTTTGCCTTTACCAATGCTGTTTTGCAGTGGTTTTGATTTACTGCCACATCAAAAGATCCAGCTTACTTCAATCACCTCCCATATTTTCTGTGTTATCAGCTCAACTTTGAGTTATTTAATATGAACAGTTTGCTGGATGCTCGATGATAACATGTTGTAGAAACCTTGTGGAATTTGATGGGAGCAGGGTCATGCTCATAAAGGTGCCTGACATTTGTTGGTAAAACAAAAGGAGTAAATTTTCTGGGTGCCAGACAGTCCATGGTTACACTTACTGTCAGCAGCCAGCAGTATGGGACATTAGTTGCATATGCTTAGTGAGTAACTGCAAATTTTCAATACCTGGTTTCAATAGAACCTCTAAAATAGAAGGATAATGGGAGGAAAGGATTTGTTTCATCTTGAAAGGATGGGCCTTGGAGAACAACTTGCATTTTTTTAAAAAAAGTGACATTGTACTAGTTTAATGGAATCTTGCAAGTTTGACTGCTTTATGAACACATACTGTAAATAATTTATTGGCTTCTTTTAGTTCCATATTGTGAAGTGATATTTGCATTGCATTACCATAGTATTAGGTTCCTTGGTGACCTATTAATTCAAAATTGAGGTTAAGACAGCCTTTTTATAAAATAAACAATAACTTAGTAAGTTGGAAGTGTCAGGAAAATTCAGTGGGGTAAAGAGAAGTAATTTTTTTAAAGCCCAGAAGTCCCTACGTGGGTGTCAGCATCTAACATTAATTCCTTCCTTTAAGTGCCTGAGTCACACAGCCTTGTCAAATGACTCCGTGGGCACTTTTATAAGGGCACTCCAACGTGGAGGTGCTGAAAAATAGTTTGAAATCAAAACAAGTCTATGGTGTCTTTTCAAGAGCTTGAAAGGCAGCCAGGGACTTTTCAGCAAAGCAGCATGTTACTGTATTAACACCAGACAAATAAGCATGTTGATTGCAAAAGGGAAGTCTGTACAGGGCATGCTCTGGAGGTCAGCTCTTTCCAACGTGGTTGTTAGACACCTCGCAAAGTCAATATGCTTTCTTCTCTGGAATTTAATAATTTCTATTAATTTTTGCTGATTTCTACTGGATAAAATGACCTTTCTTTCTTCTCCGTTGCTAACAAACTTTACTTTGCATGAGATCATTGGCTCATGACAGCTGTTCACAAAACTACACTGAACATTTGTTGGTAGCTGTGCTCCTGTCTGCCTCCTCACCAACAGGCTTCCTTCACGGATTTTAGGACAATACTGGAAAGCAGATCAGCTAAAGGGGATTGGAGAGACAGGCAACCAAATTGCAGCCTGGCACCACTGTAAAGTGCAACACGTTGCTTGTGTCCCTTGCAAAGAGTGAGGTACATCTGCACTGCCTATGTGTTGAGGCAAAAGAGAGAGAAGAAATGCTGCATCTGGCAGAAATTTGCTTTTGGGCAGAGGATCTTCAAGTGCTAGCTCTTACCCTGGAATCAGTCCTCATGCTTGTTGAGAGCAATTGAGAGCTTCCTGCTAATTTTGGGGGGCTTATGTTCAAAGCGGTTATAATGCAGTTGTCCACAATGAGAAACAGTTGAGCCTTCTGCACGTACCCAACCTATGTTTTCCAATTATTTTGTAACTGGTGTGTAGATACTGCCATTTTGGCTTAGGTCTTAGAAATTTTGGGCTTCTTAAACTTGCCTCCGGTTGTCATGGGTAGAACCACTGATGCCAGTGTGGTTCTTAGTCTAAGTAGGAACTGCTTCAAAGATCTCTTGGGTTTGGCTCTTTTACATTGTCAAACCAAGTTTCTTGTTTTCAAGAGGTCAGCTGACCCTAATGTCTCACTCCTGCTAAGCAGTAGCCCAGCTGACTGTCCTGGATCTCTTTCTTGTTTCCAACTGTACTCTGTCGAAGTCAGTCCATACAGCTCTTTTGCTGATGACTTCATATTT
>NW_008824931.1:258523-273853 GCF_000699105.1 Pygoscelis adeliae
CTTTCCCTTAGAATGGGAATGCTTTATTTTACAGAGAAGAAACAGGATGATTTCCTGTGTGAGACACTCTGAGGATTAATGGGTCTGTCAAGATCCATAATCTGCAGCTTAGCAGAGCTGACACATGAAAGGACCGCAGTGGTATGTGAACCACCTTCGGGCTTGAAACTATTTCTGTAGTTCAGTCCCAGAGAGCTGAATGAACATGAACTCAGAATTCAATTACTTCCTCATCAGCCCCAGTACAGATCCATCTGCATGCCAGGAGAGACCATTGCTGAGCAAGAACATAATGCTGCCCTCGTGGGGACCCCATAGCAGGACACACTTCTGTCCTCCACAGCCTGCATGTTTGGCTGGAAAATTTCAAAGATTTCTGTCTACCTCATGACAAACCTGTAGTTCTCAACAGTATGTCACACAATATTTTTGAAAGCTCTTTTCATACTTTCTAGAGACTTGGGGACAGATCTTGGTCCCATGTGAAATGATGGAAGAAACTTCTCTTCAGTAGGGTAGAAGCACGCCCTGGGGAATTTTCAGGGTGAAAGAACAAAGGGTAAAGCAGGATAGATATTTCTGAGTTCCGCCCCCCCTCTTGGGGGGGGGGAGTTTGACCCCCCCCTCTTGGGGGTCAAATCTTTACTCGGGCAAGATTTCCTATTTACCTGTCCTTGGATGGAGGAGAAAAAAAATCCAAAGAAAAATGATCTACAGATAGGTAATAGTCTTTCCTGCAATGACCATGTGTCTTTCAGTTTCCCAGGAAAAACTGTAGACTGCCTTTATAGCATTGGAGGAGATTAATAATGTCTATGTATGTCATGCTTTTGGCCACAGCACGTAGTAAGCAGAGATAGTGGTGGTTTATTTTGAGGCTATAACTCTTCCATAGGCTGCAGGGAAAGGAGGGGTGTCCTGCTTCTGAATTTCACAAGACGTAGCCCTAAAACTGCTGTATCTCTGACTTCTTCAGTACAGTAAGGTAAAGCAAAAGCCTTTCAGTGGAAAGGAATCTTCTACATATTTTGAATGTTTAATGGTATTTCATTTAAAGAGTCTCCTTCCTCTGTTTCTTTTGCTTGATGCATTCCCTTTTGTGTACCCTTTCTTGGTTCCCATGTCTGGATGAAAGCCCAGCCTGCTCATCTTTGGTGGGAGAGTTACCAGGCAAAAACAGTAAGCCAGTGGTTTGTATAGCAAAACTCCAGTCTGGGTATGCTTTTCCCAGTGGCACTGGGAAGCTGAAGGGCACTGGCACCTCCCAGGCTGGTCCTTCCAGTCTAGGATGTGGTTTACCCTGTCAGCCCCAAAGCTTCACATCCCATCCTTTGGCTGCAGGTAGCTCCTATGGCTTTCAGTAGGAGTCACCCATAGCATACAACAGGACCTCAAAAAATTATTGTTAATCATTTACCCACAAACATTTCAAAAGAAACCGCAGTCCAGCTGTAAAGGTTTCCGATTTCCTGAGATGGGCTAGTGAATCTGAAAGGTGCTGCCTTGGATCTGTTTTTCTTTTGGCTCTCCTTTCACCCTGAATTTTATATGTATTTCACCCTGTGGTGCTGACAGGATAATAATATTGTAACATTGTCACATCTGGTTAGGGAGAGGGGCAGGAGGAGGAGGAAATGAGGAACTCTCTTCTGAACTAACCTCAACTCTGCTCTATAAACAAATGAACACAGGAAACTCTGCAGTGAGTGGGCCACAGCCTCCCTCCCTTCTGCAGGGGGATGTGTCTTGCATTTTTGTGCACTCAGTGCTCTCATTAACTTCAGTGAACTCCAGAGACCCTGGCACATGAAGATTCAGAAAGTCGGTGCTAATGCAACCATTCATCTACTGTCTTTTTTCCCCCCTGAAGTCAGTGGGAGACTTGGATGCTCAAGAATGTCTGTTCATATCTGAACTTTGGGGTATTTCCATTTTGCAATCTTTCAGGTCGCTCATTTGTACCCCAGCAGGGGCAGGCTCCCAGGAGGTCACTAGATGACCAGTGGGACTGGGGTTCTCAGCAGAAAATAAGCAAGATGAGACAACAGTAATATATATATATATATCTTTTTTTTTTAAATAAAGAAAAAAAAATCTCTGTGAGCAATGGTAAAATTTTCAAGAATGATCACTAATTATTATTTGCCATGTGGTTAAATCAACTTTGAAAATAAGACAGATGTTTCCAGCCTGCCAAAATGAAGCCTCAAGTTTTGCGGTAAGTGCCCAGGCATTGTAAATGGGATATCCTTTGCTTTCAAAGCTGCAAAAAGACATCAGAGTGAAAAAGTTTTTTCTTCCTGACAACAAAAAGGATTAAAAATAAAATAAGTATTAGAACCCCTTTTCCCACTAAATTCCCATTCTTGGGACTCAATAAAATCTGCAATTGCCTGCTTGTATGACCCTTTTTGCTTCACAGTTGGGTAAAACCCTTCCGTGAAGCGCAACATGATTCCACGGCTATTTTTGGCCTTGCTAATCTTGAAAATGCAGCTTCATGACATGGAGCCCAAGCTCCCACCAGATCCGTGCTTCTGTTGGCAGCTTGAGTTCAGTCCCTCTGAGCTCTGTTGCCAGGCTCCCATTTAGTCAGGTAGAAGTTTTGGCTGTGTGGTGTTAGCAAGCAAGTTTCCCTATCTGAGAAGCTCTTCATCTTCTTGATGGATTTTTGTGTGTGTGTGTGTGTGTTCATATTAAGCAGGAGTGCAGCAGATCTGGTCTTATTTTTTTCCTCTTCTCCCCCCCCCTAGTTCCACTTCTGCTGTGGTTGGGAACCCCTTTATGGCAGCTTCTTTGTCTTTGCAGATGTAGCATGGTTATGCAGTAAGATGAAATGTCTCTGCTGTCAGGGAGCCAGCCCAGCTGGGTGGGATCAGGTTACTGATGGCATGAAAATGCTTTGCTTATATCATCCTCAGGCTGAAGAATTACATTCAGGTGTTGCACACCAGTTTTGAATAAATATGGGGGGCATATTAGGAAAGATCTGTAAAGCAGCTGGTATTCACCACTTTTCTGTGTTTTCTTCTTGTTTTTTCTTGGTTTGTTTTTGTTTTGTTAAGAAGCTAAATTGTATGCTCTAAGTCTGTGCAGAGGAAGAGGAGTCTACAAGGAAGTGAGGGTTTTTCTCATCTTCAAGACTTTTACTTGTTTTTTTTCTAAGGAGGACTCTTTCTGTAGCCCCAGCAGAGAGGGGACTGTGGTGACAAGACACAAAGCTCCTTACAAGTCTGTGTTGAATCTCCTCTGGGCAGACCAAGTACTTGGCCCAGGTCTCTGCTGAGTCCCAAGAAGTGGAGCCATCCGGGGCTGTGTCGGTGGGGACTGAAAGGAGAGCATGAGAAAGAATGGTGTGGAGGCACAGGGTTTCTGTGTATGCTTGCTGAAGATTAATGCAGATCTAGGGAATCTGAAGAGTTATGGGCCCAAGACTTTCCTTTTTCAGAAGGAAGGAAACTTTGCTTCTCTGTACAGAAACTTGCAGAAATTCACAGGGGAAATGCTAGAGGCTTGCTCCTGCTTTCAATCTTTTTAGTTTTTTCCATGTGCAGAAAATATTCCCCCCCCCCGATTCTTTCTGCCAGGACATGTTTTAAACTACATAATTTGTAGTACAGCAACCAAACCAATATATCAATTCAGGAGATAAGATGCTGTACACAAAGAGCTTTTTAGAACATAGAGAGCCAGTTCAGCCTCCAACATCAAGGAGGCTGAGACTCAGCTGTACTCTTAGTCATGCTCCATGCATACTCCTAGGCAAAAGGCAGTGAGTCCAGGGGTATGACAGGTTATATATAATATGATGGTAAGTGGGCCTCCAGCTCTGAGCAAAGGAACCACTGTGACTTCTTTTGATGCCTGGACAGGTGAGTTGTCTGCTGGGTTCTTTGGTTGATGGTATATTCCCTGAGAGGACCAGAGACCTTAAGGGTTTAGATTGAAAAAAAGATACAAAAATCAGGATAGTATTTCCACAGTCACTGTGCACTAGGTAAAGATTGTGATTGTCCTGGCACAGAGTCTGGGTACCATCTCTGCAGAGCGATGACCGTTTCAACCCCCTTGCTAGTCAGTAGCCTTGGGGGAATCATTGATACTTTTCAAGTTTGAGCCATTAAGGAGGCTTTTTTGCATGTGATACAGTATAGTCACTGAAGTTGGGGGATAAATGATGAATACTACTGGAAGAAGGGGGTGTTGAGGCTGCTTATGACTGCCCTTGCTTGCCTGTGGGGTGTGGGTTATTGCCCTGGCAACTAAGATAAAACAGTCAGATCCAGCGGTATCTTCTGGCAACTGCAGTGGAAGTTACGTGGGCCACTAATTCAGTGGTGAGGCACAATTACTGAGAGCGTAACATAGAATCAGAATGTATGAAGTGGTTTTGGCTATGACTTTTGTTATTTTGCGTGTTCCTGGGGAAATCTTTCCTTTTAGGTTTGCTTTTTACCTGGGGGAATTTTTTTACACACTTAATTTCTTTTAAAAGTCTGACTGTTCAGGGTGTGCTTTGTATCCTTGCTGTTGGCTCAGGGCTGGTCCCGAATGCCAAGAGCAAAGACATTAAATATTATATTTGCTAAACAAAACTGACACATTCCTACTTTAACACAAGGAAGCAGCGGCACTCCCGATGCTCCTGAGAGTTAAAAATGATCCATTTTATTGAGCGATATAATGACAGCACTAGCTGAGCAGAGCAGTAATTATTATCTCTAGGAGGCCCAGGAGAACAATTTTTTTAAAAGGAAAATAGTGTTTTTCATGTATTTCTTTAAATTCTGATATCAGCAGTTCAAGACTTGTCAGGCGTAACTAAAAATAGGAATTGCAGCCAGACGTGTTTCAGGGGACAGATTGTGGAGGCCTATTGAAGTCAATGGGGTGGGATACAACCCAGTGTAATGGTATAAGAGTTTGTCTGTCCATTGGCTTCACTGTATAGTGAAACCTGGCAGCGCTCAGCATGTGTATGATGGAGGTCTTGAAAAAAGTAGAAGGGACTGTTTAACTTGTGTTCAGGCCGTTTGGGAGTAGGGGGAGGGCAGTCAGGTAGGCTCCATTTTTTTCCCCTTGGATTTTCACGAAGACAGGTGGCCTGGCTCCTGCCTGCTCTCAGTCTGTGTATATGGCAATGTAATATGTGAAGTTATAAAGTTAAAGAAAAGTTGAGAGGCAGCAAGCTTCTTGGAGTGTGTACTGTTTTACATCAGGAGGTAGGAAAATATGTAAGCTTTGCTTACAAGGATGTTGTAAGACCTAATCCTCAATATTTTGTGATATTGACAACGTAGCAAGTACGGGCGAAATACTAGCAGCCAGGAGAGTAGAAAAGGCCATTCAGCTCTTTTCTTGTAATTGTAAACAAACAAAATAAAAAAAAACAAACAAGCCACGATAAGGTCAGGAGACTTGAGTTCATCCTTTAGCTCAGAGGTATTGCTGCATGTCTGAGGTCTTCTTCTTTCTTACTACATTGTAAGCATCCTCACTGATGGTATTGACTGAGGAACAGGACAGCACTGTGCAGGACTCTGCTCATTAAGTGGTCATCCTACAAACAGAGTTGGCTGTACAGTCTTTCCTGATGCTGTTGGATCACAAATATTTGAGCTCAATCCTAATGGGATATAAAATATATTATATAAATAAATATTAAGTTGGGTATTTTCCTGGGATTACAGAGTCCCTTTAAGACTTGTGTGGGTGGAATATGACATAATGTTGACATAATGTATGAAATCCTACATTATTTTCTCCATACAACAAACAAACCCTAGAAAACTGTATTGGTCAAATCCTCAGCTTATATAATTGGCCTTTCTGAACAAGCTTCCCTAGAGCTAAGCCGATTCACAGTAAGTCAGTATCTGGCTTTATATTAGCATGTCCTGCATTACTTAGACATTCCTTCCTAAATTCAGCCAGTTGGCTTTTTACCCAGTGTGGTTATTTTTGCCCTTTGTCCCTAAAGACTGCCTTGTCTGAGAGCCAAGGTCCAGGTGTATTCTTGGGAGTCAGCTGCATGCCAGAGCTTAGGGCAGCATTATATGCCAAAGTGGACAAACGGAGCTCCGACTGCTCCTTCCCCACTATGGAAGATCTGCTTGATGACACAATTCCTTCATCCCCTAGATTTACACATCATTAGAAACCAAACCTGCTCCCAGGTTTTCAAGAGCTTGTTAGCTCTTAAAGCATCAAGAGTGCGGCCGAATTTGCCAGTGGGAAGGCTTGGGGAAAGCAATGTGACATGCAGAGTTTCTTTTATCGAGCCTTTCAAAGTGAAGGTAAATAATGGGGCTAGGACTTCAGAAGAAAGAAGAAAAAGGGAAAAGAAAAGCATTGGCATAGAAATACAATTTTAGTAAATAGCAGCAGTGCTAATCTCTGGCAAAACAGAGTTAAGTCAGTATGGAAACAATTAATGCCACTGTACCCATGAAACACAAGTTAAGATAGCTGATGTTTCAGGATAAAGTTCTTCATCAATCATTGGTTTATTTTATTAGCATTCATAGTGCTGTGTGGTGTGATTACTTCTGATGTCTTGTGACAAGCGTAATGAGAAAATGCAGGGCCAAACCCACCAGACCTGGCGCTGGACCCGCTTACACGGCTCTGAATTTGGACTGTAATGTAACACATGTGAAGGCATAAACCTTTCCTGAAGGAACACAGATTCCACCTCAACCCCTGGCCCTCGTTGAGGTTATTCCCTGTGCGCAGATTTATTGGTAAAGCACCGCTGAAACTTTGTCTCCTCTTTTAAAAATTGCCCTGCAAATGATATGCTGAAAAGTCTGAGGTTCCCATATTGTCTGAGCTGTTCTTTATTGTGTGAACGGCCTGGTTTTGCTGACTAAAAGACCAAATGCTTTGCAGCCAGATGGTATTGATTCTTTACAGTTGTGTTCATACATCAGATGTAGATATTGTATTCCACTTCCCATTACATCTGAAAATGACTGGGTCTAATTGACAATATGGCATCCACATTGAGATGTTTGCTTTGTGAAAACTGGCCGCTGCTCAGAATTATTTTGTATTATTAACTCCTGTACATTGCCCCTGCTGTTTGATCAGTCTGTTTCTCTTTGTTCTAAGCCATATGTGTTTCCAAAACTAATACTTATACACCTTTCAAGGCCTCTGATTGTCGTACAAAAGACGATAAATCTCTAGGGGATCTAACTATATCCTGGAGCATACAACCTAATGAGAAAAGTAACTTCAGAACACCATGCTTTGGTATTCTGATATTCTGTCTCCTAGCTTTTAAATTCAGACAAAAAAGAAAGAAAAGGATCTGCTGTGATGAAGCATTAACTGCATGAATAGCAAGTTTAAATTTTATATTCCCAAGTGAGACTGTATTTAACAAGGGCACTTCCATTGCTTCTGGATTTCTCATCAGTTCTTTGGACACCTTCTGTAGGTGGTAGATATCCACTCTGTTTGCAAGAGGAGAAAGAACATTGGGGGTGTTTTTTTGTTGTTGGTGGTATTTTTGGTGTGTGGGGTTGGTTTTTTTTTTTTAAAAGGCCCTCAAAAGGCTTTTTGACTGCAATCTCTGTGGAAGAAGTAGGCGGAAAGGAACAATTATTTCTGAGTTATAAATAACCGCTGGATTTGCTTAACAGTTGAATGTACCCCAGATCCTCTTGAACCCTGTTATAGCTGTGATGTGAGAATGACTTAAGGGGAGAAGAGGGGAACAAGCTGCATGTGACTTGAAAAATTGCCCTTTCCTCCCATCCCCAGGTCACTAGTCTGGAAGTAGGGTCTAGGGGGCTCCACAGCTGTGCAAAATGATGACAGGCATGAATTTGCCCCAGACCAAAATGAACCGTGTCTGGCAGAGCCTATCTGGAAATGAAGATGGCAGTGTATCTCTGTGCCTTTTACATTTGCACTTGTGCCACACTGAGTCCCCAAAGGGCAGGTGGCTACCCTCTAATAGCTGCAAATGAGCAAAAGCCTTCTTACATAAGCAAAGAGCACAAGAGCCTCAGGAAGAGCCTCAAGTGAAAAGGCACAGCCATAACAGCGTCAACGTAAGAACAACCTCACCAAAAATACAGCATCAAGGATAAATGTGTCCTGTCAGGGCTGGGACTGTTGCCTGGGAAGAGAGAGTGTAGGTCTAGGGGGCCGTAGTGAGCTGAATCTTCCTGTGGCATCAGCTGAAAGGTGCTTCAGCCAAGGGGGAAAAGGTAAAAGCCTTGCTCCTGGCCAGACTACAGGTGCTCTGCCTCACTGCTCCCTGTTGGTTTTTAATCCTCATCCCTGAGATGAAACACAAAATGATAACGCTTGTTAGGAAGGGGACAGTTGAACACTGATGTGAAGAATGACTCATGTTCAAATTGACTGTAAGAGCTCTCCTTCCCTGGAAGGAGACCAATGCTTCTTTTTCTTATTTTTTTGTTTTTGTTGTTCTTGTTTTTTAACCAGCTAAACTAATTTTAGACTGTCGTAAATGTACGATTCTGCTGGTTTCAGTGCCTTTATATCAAGGCACAATGGGAGATAAGTAGCACAGGTTCATGAATAGCACATAGAAGAAGGCTCAGACTTGACTTTTTTTCTATAAACCTGTGGAATCTCAGTCTCTCCCAGTGTGGGTACTACAGCTTTCTTAGAAAAATGGGATTTAAAAAAATGACTCATAAAATACAATTTGCTTGTCCATTGTGAACCAAGAAAAAGTACTTCTTAATGCAGAGCTGGTAAGTATGTTAAATATCATGCAAAAGGCTTTCCTGGCACAGGTAAAAATTTATTTTGGTAGTGCATTTGTGTGCAAGCTGTTACTTTAGTAAGATGGTTTTCATTTAGAAACTGTTTCTGCACAAAGGATTTTGTAACAGTGCAATAAAACAATCTTGCCCATCCATCTTGAGCCGGAAAAATGTATTTAACTTTTGTTGGTGGAAATACTTTAAAACCCCAGCTTAAAACCAGTTTGGTGATCTGAGTGAAGCTCTGAATGAGAAGCAGTGAACCTTGGTTACTCCAACATGGGCAGATGCCAGCTGGGAAATAAATTTGGATAACTCCTAGGTACTCTTGGTGCCTCCATTAATATATTATGTGAGAACCTGCCATGCTTAAATATATTTATCCTCATCTCACCCCTGTGAGAGGATACATCCTCATTTGTGCAATTGGGGGGTTAAGTTTCAAAAAAGCCAAGTGACACAAAATCGCATAGCAAGTCTTTATGGGAACTGCCAGTTCAACCTGTTTCTTCAGAGTCCTGAGCTAGCTCTGCACTCAGACCTATCCAAACCACTAGAGATCAAAAAGCAACACTGATTAAAAGATAATAGGATAGTACTCAGCATCTTTGGCATTAAGAAGCCATTTTTGTGCCTGGTGGCTGCAAGAATATGTTGACTGTGGAGAGTTACATTACAGAAGAGATTACTCCCTGAATTAAGAAATGTGGGGAATACTTCTGCCAGATCTCTTTTTCCAGGGCTAATTAAATTCCTTTCTTTACTGTTTTTTGTAACCCCACTAATTGAGATCACCCAAAATGTTACCATGAGCTGAAGTCAACATCAATTAAAAATCCCATTTGTATTCCCTATGAAAACACATGGCCTTCAAAAGTGTTTGATTTTCATCGGACCTTCTCATCTGTTTGTCATTTAAAGTTCAGGCCATTTTCCATATTTCTATCAAATGCTGCCTCACATGGAAGTCTGGCAAACGAGCTTGCGAAGTAACTTATTTGAAGTTATAAATAATCTAATACTTGCCTGAAGTTGACCTCTCTATACAATAATATACAAATTAATGTCTGAAGCTGAGGGACATAGAGTTCTCCAGTACTGCCTTGTTAGTTAAAAGCAGGGTTGCACTTGTACAGTTACAGCACTTGTGGTCATTCCCACTGGTGCAGACTTGGCCTTGAGGTAGGAGGGAGACGGAGGAGGAAACAGGGCAGACTCTGTAATACTGGCAGCTCTTCTAGGCAGGGGATTTGGCTCTGATGTCACTCCCAAGTGCCCTCTTGCTTATTTATTTAAAAAAACCTGGTGAGCAGGCAAATGCTTTTTTGCTGTGATTGCTTTTTCACTGTCACATTGGTTCCTTCAAAGTCCATTCAACATTACAGTCTGGGCTCTCTTATGATTCCTGTTTTGATAGGGAAGTGTTTGGGAACCCGCGGTTCATGGGTGGTTGGAGCATGGACAGGGGGGCCGGTAGGGTGCTAGGGCTATCCCCACCACTCCAAAACCGTCTCAGAGGGATTCAGCTGTCAAGGTGCTATGCATCCAGTAAGTTCGCAGGCATAGACAGATCCTTGTGTAGTTTTTGCATTTTTTGGATGAACAGAATGGAGCAGCCTCAGCCATCCTGCGTCTCTGTAACTTGAAGCAGGCAAGCCCTGTCTGAGTCACGCTTCCCTGCCACTCATCTGTGACTAAGACATTTGCAGCGTGAGCTTCAGCAGGTTACAGCAACACTTTTTGCCTCCCCTTGCCCTGCCTGAAAAAGTCCTACATAACCTGTGCTGAAGTTTCCCTAGTATCCCACTCCATACTCTATACTTAATTTTGGTGTTAGCAGCTACCTTTATACTGCTGTGCACAAGTGTCTTTGAGCCTGGCCTTGGGGTCAGACTCAAACCATCCCAACCACACACTTGATTCCTGAAGTGGGGCTGGTTTGGTGCTATTCAACTGGTAAACCTGATAGATGAGCCTGGGCTGCGTCCTGCACTTCCAAAGCAGTCTTGCTGTGCAGACTGGCCCGGGTGTCCTGGACTTGGATCTGCAAATTCATTGAAGCTCCTCGGGTGCTCCCATCACCCCCTTCCTCTAGTCTGCCAAGGGACCCCATTTCATCTTCTGCATGAGCAGGTGAGCTTGAAATTGGGGGGGCAATTTCAAACTGCTTACCAATAAGCACTGGACATTACTTACCAGATCTTAGGAGCTGTTTGGATGTCAGGTCACTCCCAGGACCGACCAGCTGAGCTACACCGAAGATGTAACAAATAGGAGTGTTTGAGCATAAAGATGCTATTCAATTCACATAAAAGTTGCAAAAATCTTGTTCCTGAAGTCTTTTCATTTGAATGCTTATCATTGTGACACACTAGACTTGGTTGTGCTTCTTTTGCTCTTAGACACGTCTCACTTAACGTTGATTACACTTTTAACATATTAGTTAAAGGACCTAAACATTTTTGGAGGTTACTGGCACCTGAAATCAAAGTGTATTGTTATCTCCTCTCTTACAAAGAGAGGACTCTGCTAACATGAAGCTCTTGAGCAGAGTTTTCTTTTTTTTTTTCTTTTCTTTTAATCAGCTTCAGACATAAAGTACCGTAAGTGAATGACCATATCTGCTAATTAAATTGAGCCTTGAATGACCAGGTTAGCACTCCAGTTGTCATTATGCTTCCATTTGATGAATTGTATTTCAAGTTATTCTTGAGACTTTCCTAATGGCAATCAGGTTACTAGGAGCTTGACCTTACCAATGCATGTGCTCTTGCTTAACTCATGTAGGTGCCCATGTTGAGTTCAACACACCTTTTACTTTTGTAGGTTTTTGCACACAGCTGAGCATTTAGAGGAGTGGGTTCTTGGGGAGCAATTCCATATGGTATATGGTAAAATGCTAAGTGCTACCCTACCGCTCACTGCAGCTACAGACTGCAACAATATCAGCTCTCCTGTGCACCGCTGGTGTGGAAAATCATTTTAGCATGGGGCAGCAGAGGTCATTGAAGCCACTTGAAACTGCTTTGCATGTTGTGGTGCCTCAGTGACTGGCATTTATATCTCTGGCCAGGAAGTTGTGGCTCTGAGTTGCATTCAGCAAATTTGACCTACGTTTATAGCTAAGAGAATCAATACTAGGGAACTGTGTGTTATTTGAAAACATGATTAGGAAAAGCTGCTTACAGGTACTGGCCGTGGTTTTTCATTTCAAGCTATCATATTATTTTGATCTTGAGAGTAATGCATAAGGAACTGAAAGAGAGCTGTGCTTTGTTTCAAAAAAAGACCATTAGAGAGCCATAATACAGTCAGAAACTGTTCCCACGAGCAGACACCAATGGCTTATATGCTAAGAGAACCAGAGCCTATTCACATCAAGAAAAATGTAGTACTATCCTGGTCTGGTGGTTGGTTGTTTTTTGGGTTTTTTTTGTTTGTTTTAAATTTGAAGACATACACCTTAAAAGCATGTAGTTTTTCTTCACTAAGGTTTTTAGGGAGCAGGCCTATGCATGTATTTCAGTATTTGGTGTTTGTACATGTATGCTTAGTATCTTTTCTAAAATTTGTGTATGTAAAGCTGCAGTTGGTCTGCAAGCACTGCTCTGTATTTGGTAAGATTAATATAAAGATTTTACACATTTATATCCCCAAAATATAAAAAGCTGAATAAAGTGGACATTTAGAAATACTAAATCTACATTTTGGATTCTTTGGACTTGCCTTCTCATGCGTTTGAATCTTTTGAGTTAATCTTTTTCACACTATTCTCTGAAATAATGAGGATTAGAAGTTAATCAGCCTTCCTTAAATATAAGAAGTGCAATCACATGACCTCCAAAACTGGAGGTTTGCAAAAGAGCGGCAGATATACCATAATAAACATGAGAATTGACAACAATTAATTTCTTGACCCATTGGGAATAATTTAAAGCCACATGTTTGTAATGTAGATAAGTCACAAATAGGTAGATGAGCAGACAGAGAACTCGCTAGGCTCTTTGTTGACCACCTGCTATTCTGGGAATCCTGGCTGATAAACACAGCCATCCCCATCTGTAGATGGGGAGTTATAATTAATTACCTGTGACACTGATAAATTTCTTTTAGGATCTTCTCTTAATCCAGTGGCGCATCTGCATCAAGTCCTCCTTTCCCTCTTCCAACATGAAGAGTCTATTTATGGACTCAGATTTGTAATTAAATGTTTCATTTGCAAAAAGAATGGTTCCCAGGAAAATGTGAGCTCTATTTCTGCGTTCGTGTTAGGCTTTGTCAGACATTACATAAGAGATTTGCTCATGTTGGCCTGCTGCTCCTGGCTTTTCAGATAATCCTTTGTATTACGTTTCCAGTGCATGTAGATAATTTAATTTAACTTTTTTTCTAAATGCCTGCATGCAGGAAAGCTAACCTTATATGAGCATAATTAGAATTATTTATATACTGTAAAAATTTAACTGAATCAGAATTACTGGAAAATGTGATTTTTTTTTTTTTTTTAAGAATACATTTTGCTGTAATTGAATTAAGTTAAAGCCTTAATTATTTTTCAACTCTTGCCTTATGCTGTCCTTCTCCCACTTGATCATGTCAGTTGCTTTAACTGTATATAAAGTTCACTTTGGCAGCGATGGCTATCCTCTTCGTTGCTTTGTTTCAATGGGTTGTTACTCCAAAGCCCCAAAGTTCTAATAAATTGTGTTAACAGGCTTAAAAACTTGCGTGAATAATGTCTTCAGGTTACTGATGCTAATGTAGACTTCCATTCAGATAGCTATGAAATAAACAGAACCACAGTCCTTGTTGCTCTAGATACCATTTATACTATTAACCACCGCAATCTGGCTTGCCTGGGAGATAAATGTGATCACTGATGAGCAATTAGGAAACAGTTTTATGGAGATCTGGGCTTTATGTTGCGGGCTAGCGGGGCAGAGAAGCAGCCTATTTTCTGAAGGTCAGAATGTGTCATGAGGGGATGAGCTCACACTGGGGTGAGGAGGGAACAAACACAATTTTAATTAATGTATTTTGGTGGTGTGGGGAAGAGAGGAGGCAGAAGGCTCTTCTTTGGTGATGTAAGATTGATGGCACTTGACCACAGACATTTTGATGCCTGAAGGCTGTTCACAGGCGGTTTTGTTTTTATTTGCTGTATATATATTAAAAAAAAAAAAAAAAGACTGCTTAGTCTGGATTTCAAGGAAAGGTAATGTTTTGGTGGTAACACAATACAGTGTGTATGCTTATGTCCCTTTAGGTGTGTTCCAATACATTCAATGAAGCCACAGAGAGAAACAAAGAAAAACCTCCAGGCTGCTTGTTTGGCAGTTTACTTCATTTTTAAGTTGAATAAGTATGGAAATATTACCAGCAAAAACATTATGTAATGAGCAGTCATCCTCTGCTCCAGAAATGAAAAAAACAGAAGGATAAAGTAATATCAAAGCTTGCCTTTGCTGCTTTACATAGAAATGTGAAGGACAGGTTTAATGCCACGCTTAGTATGGTGAAAGGCTTGGAATAAAATGCGATCAGCCTGTCTTAGCTTCAGTTTTGGATGAAGCCAAGCTTCAGCTATAGGCCCCCAGAAGCTCAGGAAAATACTTTTGTTGAGGCACTTAAATGTCATGCTACACACATGGTATAAGCACCTAGAATGCAGATGAAAATATGGTGTTAAATACTTAAAGATTGGCTTAAACCCTGAAGCAATTTGTTTTGCCTCTCCCTTCCAAAAGGTATGTTAGCACTTAGTATCTACAGATATAACAGAGAAGGTTCTCATTAACCATGTAAATGCCTAACCCCGCTTTGAGTCTTGCGAAGTTCTTGGCCTTTTTGACATCCTGTGAAAATAAGATTTCAGTACAATTACTAGTTGCGCAGAAAAAATTCTGCTCTTTTTCAGTTTTGAATTTTCTCACTTTTAATTTTATGATCTGTCTCCTTGCTTTTGAGTCAGAAGGCAGAATGAGGACAGAAACTGCAGGCTTTTTCACAATGTTATTTCCTATTAGGCTTTTGTGGTATCTTCCCTGCTATTGTGTCTCTTCTAGCGTAACCTTCTGAGGCTTTTTAGGCACCATTTAGCATTGTTACCTGGAGATGTGTGGATCTCTCCATGAATCATAGTCCAGCCTCTTTGGAGGAGCTGTTTTCTGGGAGAGAAACCACTGGGTTGTGCCTTTTTTCCCCCAAACTGCTGTACAAGCCTCACACTTGAACCTTGGACTCAGTCTCCTGAGTGACCTGGTGGCCATCAGGCTGGCCAATTTGGGTGTTTAAATCCAAACACCAATCCTACGTCTCAGGAAATTTTTAGCATTTGACAATTCATCTATGGGTGGGCTAGACAAAAACGAAATGCGATCGTGGCAGCCTAATGCAGAATAAATTATTTCAATCCACCATATTCTGTAGCAGGCAGCAATCCTTTGACTTACATGAACAGAAGAAATGGGACAACGGAGCTGGCGCAAAGCTTGGAGACCAGTGCCAGTAACAAGCCTGACTTCTCTGAAACCAGACCCTGCCCTGACCCTGATTAATTACTCAGGAGTTGTTCGCACAA
>NW_008824931.1:273901-305019 GCF_000699105.1 Pygoscelis adeliae
TGCCAATGAAAATAGAGCAGTTGTAATCCCTGTGAATTATCCCTGTGGCTCGATGTAGTGTCCTATCAAATGATTATCATGTGATAGGGCTCCTAGTGCTTTCCAGCTCCTCTGGTTCCCCTGATGAAATATTAATATGCTTTTAACATTTAAGGTTATTATTCTTGTGTGCTATACTTTAAGCATATCTCTCTCTGCAGCCATCATATACTTTATAGAGCCAAAATACTCTGTATAGAACAGATCTTTCTGTCCTCCAAGACAGACTTATAATGAATGGCCTTAGTTGAATCATTATGCTAAGCAACCAGCAGTGCTTTAAATACACTAACTTGGGCTGAAGTAAGTGTAATGCAGTATGAAGTACACAGCTTTTCCCAGAAGAATTGTTTCTTTCATCTCCAAGTTAGTAAGTAGAGACTGGGGACCTGCTGTAGGCCTGGCTTGCATGTTAACTTGCCATGAACAGCACACGGCAGCTGTACGGTGGCAGGGTGGGGGCTGGCTTCAGCCTGCTGGGCGTGAGAACTGAGAAGCAGTGAGAGGCATCCTTCGGATACGTAAGGAAGCAAGGAGTTAGATTTAAATGATGCAGTTTTGATATCCAGAGGGTATATTTTTAAGTTCCATTCCAGGCTTTTCAAAGTCTCAGATTCCTTTCCTCTCCAAAATTCTCTGAAGCTCCTTAAAAGGAATGAAGCAGGTTTATTTGATTCTATTCTCGTGCTTGGACTTGTAAAGTTCACACTTTCGAGCTTTCTTCCTTAAAAGGGTGAGAGATGCACATTAAAAAAAAAAAAGGAGTGAGATGTTAATTTCTGATAATCACTTGCTTTCAAGAGCTTGAAATGGGAGTGAAGAACAAAACAAAACACAAGTGTTAGGAGACTTGCAGTAGAACCTGCAGGCTGGCAACATTTTCATGAATGAGTGAATCCAGGCTTTTCTCAGCATGGAATTTGCTCAGGATAGTGATTCCTTGCACACAGGTATTTGGCTGTGCAGGTTTTAGCTCTTGCCAGCTTTTTTGGAAAACATATTAGCTGTCTTGATGTCTGAAATTCCCTGGGGAGTACCCAAAGAGCGCTCTTAAAGTGGCACTGTTTTGCTAATTAGTAAGGCCAACTGTTGTCTGGCTGAATTGTCTGCATTAACAACGGGCTCCCTCTGCCTCCCCTCTCCAGTTTTAATTCTAATGCTAACAGAGCACACTGTGATTATGCTAATAATTCTGGCTTTCCTACATAAGGACATATGTGAGGTGTGCTGCGTTTCCTAATTGTTTCATTCTAGTCTTGCTAGTCCATGTACAATATTCGTAGGTTTTATTCTTTCTGTAAAGAAAGGTCAGCCTAGTTGGCATTGCTGCAGCAGACATTTCAGGGACAGAGAGCAAAGGAAAAATGACAGCTTTAGCTTTAATTGTAACTGTCTAGCTAGGGTACTGATACGGCCATTCATGAAATGGCATTTGAGCACCTCATGGTCAGTGTTGTAACTCAGAATCTCTTTATTGCATAGAGGAGAGCATGGTATGGGTGGAGAACTGAAGTACAAGGTGTCAAGTGGTTTGCTTGAGGTTACTAAAAAAAAAAATAAATCTGTGGCAGAGAAGAAATTGAGCAGCTATCAGGTGCCAGTTACGAGTCCATTACACAGGCTTTCTCCTCCTGGCTGGGAATGTGCCAGGAGGCCTGTCAGTAAAACCATCTTTTCTGAGGGCAGAAGACAAATTTCTCCCTGAGAAACTGAAGCTGTGATTGAACTTCACAAGAGAGAAAGGTAGCTTCTTTCCCCAAACTAGAGAAACCAAAAGACAGAGGCTCTCTACTGCAAAAATCTGGCTGAGACATAGGTTTTGTACATTTTGTGCATTTTTTCCCCTTCAGTAAATAGTGAGGTCATACTTTTGTAGAGTATTAAGTATGCGGTTGAATGTTGCTAATGAATATACTGCAGAGTAAACATGACTGACACAGGACTGGTTTTATTGTAGTGTTAATTTTGAATCCAGCTATCAAAAATAACCTCACCCTGACTGGACACATCTGCCTACACTGAACTGTTTTCCTGCAAACTGGATGAAGCCTAGGCTCTGGTATGTGGCACTGGTACGACACTGAATCTTTGCAACATCATAATTGCGCTGCAGAGGATAGCTTTTTGCTGGAAGAAAAAAAATGTGGCATAATGGATTGAAATGCATGCTACTGCGTCTCATTCTGCACCTGTGTGCATAGGCACATGGTAAGGAAAGGGATGCAGCTGCAAGATGATGATTTCACATGAAACAGGACCAGGGGTGAGATAGACCACCAAGATTTTGGGTCATTGACTTTATAGGTCCAAGTTACATACACATAGTGGCTTCCACCTTTGGTGGGCACAGCACTGACTACTTGTAGGAGACCTGGCTTTGTTCCTAGCTCTGGTACTGACTTTTCTGCCCCCTTTGAAATGTCCTGTTGCTTTGCGTACATGACTTATCCCATCTGCAACATGGGGGTGATCAGTATGGAAGCAAAGTTTTGGTTAGGGAGGGAGTGGCAGGTGGGCACAGAGTATGTAGGGGTAGCGTTTCCTTCTGGCACAATATTGTGCAAAGCACTTGCTGCACCGTGAGATGCTAATGCAGAAGAGCTGAGCCCCTTTTGGTGTCTGTTCCCCAGTATAGCTGACCCTGCTAGTGGTCCCTGATCTAGTTTTGTAAATCACCTTAAGATCTGGTGCTTAAAATGTATATAAAATGTATGTGATGAGGATTATTGAGAACACTGTGGAATTCCTCTCTTGATGACAAAATTATGCATATCATCTCTGTTGGGCTGATGTCCATAAATAGTGGTTGTCCTGACCCACAACATTAATCTAAACTTTGCAGTATTGAGATGCAACAGGGCAACCCAAATTAGAGCTTTGGCATTACAACCTAGTTGTGTTGTTTTTGTGGCAGTTTAAACCAGATTGTTAGCAAAATAACTGTTTGTTACAGGTTTTGTGTATAAGTTGCTTTTTTATTTCTTAATGCTAGTTAAGGACATAAAAATGAGAAGCCAAAATATAGGTATTTATTTGATTGACAGTAATGGCTCTGAGAGAAGCCATTTAAATATTATTTACATATTATTTGAAGCCATAATAAGCTATCATGTCAATCCATAGCATGGCATTGTTATTAAATGAGTCTCTGACAGAGTAACTCATAATGGTGTTATGCAAATTAGGCACATTTAAAAACTTTTGTAAGAACATTACTGTACAAGCAAGGTAGCCAAGTTTTCAACATCAGTGACTCTGTCATTTTAAATTTAAAATGCACAGTCTGTATGTGTGGCTACTGTCTCTGCAAAGCTCTCTAATAAGGGCCAGACTCAGCAAATGCTGACTGTCTAAGTCCCTCCTGATTTAAACAAATACTTCAGCACGTAGGACTTCTACTAATGTTGCTTTGCTGAACTCAAACTAACAACTACCCTTGTAGGACGGATAGATGGAAAATGCTAATATATTTTCTCCTCTCCCTGAAAAACTTTGTCTCTAAGACAGACTTTGGATGTTGAGATTGGTAAAGCTTGGATGAAAAGGAGGATAGGGTGTGGTTTAACAAGGAATCTCTGGCAAGCTTTAAGCTTGCATAATGGTGGCAAATGACATTTTTCTGTAAATGGCCTCTGAGTATGTAGTTCTACATCAGTAAGTACTCACACAGCTGAGTGATTAGCTCAGCTGGCCATATAGTTTTGGAGAAAATGACTGTGCTCCAAGGCAGGTGCTCATCTTCCTCACTAAGATACAGAGCATCAGAGTGGTGTTGTCTAAGCTCTTGTATAAAAAGACCTGAGTACAGATACTACAGGATTATGAACCCCCTTTCTTTGTGCAAAACGTTCAAAGCCACCTGGCTGGTTGAAATACAGCGTCAGGAAAATGTAGCTCAGAGCTGTATAATCAAAGTTAAAAAAGATAGATGGCTACTATTCCTGAGCATTTGATGAGAATGAGACATCCCAAACACAAAGTGCAATGTTGCTGCTGTTCTGGGTAAAAACATCAACGGTGAAGAAACATTTAGGAAGCTGAATCGCTGTGCAAAGGTTTCTGTTTGGTCCTTGGAAAGCATGGCATGTCCCACGTGCGCAGTTTGAAGAACTGTAGGCCTTCTCCCTGTAAAATCTCAGTGTGATACTAGAGGCGTTTTGAAGGAAAAGTGGATTTGCTTTTCAGAAGTCTCCTCCTAAGTTTCAGAGTAAACATTTTCTTGCAGATGTTCATGTCAGTGTCTGAGGAGCAAAAGGTTGAGTCCCACCGGAGGCTAGGGAGCTATTCCAGCCTTTCTTTTCACTGTGTAGAGGGAGCCTTAAAGACTTCATGGGAGTCCACAATACCTTCTTGTAGTACGTCACTTGAAAAATGACCACAGTCATAAAATTGTCATGTAGGGTTTCCTTTGAGTCCTGGAGTGTCTCAAAAAATTCAGTGTCTCCCTCTGCCAGGGCTGTTCCAAGTTTGTACGACATGTTTTCTGTTCATTTTGTGATTTGGGGTTGCTCAGCAGAGATGTAGCCATGTACAAGAATTGTATTTCCCTCCTTCTGCCACTGCTTCCCTTCTCTTTTATGAGTGCACATATTCACGCACATGTGCACACAACTGCCGAAAAAAGTGTTGGGAATAGCCTTACTGGCCTAGCCAACATGCTGTCAGCACCATTTGAAGCCAAACTTGCTTAGATTTTTTTTGGCTGTGGAGATTCCTGAAATATGGAAGGAAGCAAAACTAAAAATGTACTTTAACCAAGCGAGGATGCATTCTTTCATTGCAGCCATCCCATGAGGTTTGGCCAGTCCATCAGCATAGGTTTATAAGAGGGATTCCTGAAAGCGGCTGCCAAAAGAGCAGCTTTGGAGTGTCAAGCAAGATCTGGATAAAGCCGCCGTGATATGTCAGCTGCATATTCTGATGGGCACTGATACCATGGGGGGATCGTAAGGTCTGATACTGACACCTTACTGCTGCCTTGCACTGATTCTAAAAGTTCACTTCTCAGGCTAAATTCCTGTACCTTGGGGAGCCCGTGATCCCTTCAGGATGTACTGACCTAACTTCCAGTTGTGTTGATGATGAAGATCCTGCATCCTTTGGATTTCGTGAGTGTTTGAATTTAAAATACACCTGGTTCTGTTTTGCTTTCTGACTGAAGCTTGACTGCTTAGGAACAAGCAGTGACCAAAATGCATTGTTCATAAAAAGACATCCCCTGCCCCCCCCCAAAAAAAAACCAACCAACCCCCAAAAACCCAAACCAAACAAAATCCCCTTATCCAACACTGCTTTTGAATTTCTTCCTGCCCTTACAACCTCCTTTTGATTTCCAATCCAGGTCTGCCAAAAGACTTGGATTCCAATCAAGGCAGTTCACAGAGCATTAATACTCAGATAAATAAATGCAACAGGCAATCAAGCTGCTGTGAGCTAATGGCAGGACACTTGAAAGTGCCGTATTTCAGATAATGGTGTCAGTTTCAGAAAGGCATGCAAACTGGTTTAATCAAATGTTACATTTTATTAAATTCCTGACCATTGGGAAGGAGATTGCATAGGAGAATTTAAAAGATTGGGAGTTTCTGGCTTTATTTCTGCACTGCTGATAAGCAGTAATTTTTGCAGAAGGGGAAGAAATAATCCTCTGCAATAAAACCATTTTCATAATACCATGGGAATGAGTTATTGCTTGAGGTAAGGCACAGTTTCTAATGGCTGCCTAAGCTTTCATCTCCATCTTTCATGGGCTAGTCAGACATTTTTATAGTGCTGACACAAAAAGAGAGCATTTATGTTGCTTCCATTCTCCATCTGTCAACAGTTAGGTTAAAGTGCCACTATAGGAATACTTTTGATCTGATTTCCATTCCAACGTGGTTCATCAATATACAGTATTTGAGCCATGCTAACTCTCAGGGTCCTAATAACATCTTTTTTATGCGCCATTAATGATTAGCAAATAGGAAACAAAAGTCTGTCTTTTTAATGTGAGGAGGGTGGTACTTTCTTTTATTCTGAATTTCCCTGATGTACCTCCCTTACAGTTTTCTAAACTACCATGAATTGTTTTTGAGTGAACAGTATGAAAAGTCAAAATATGTTAGGCCAGAGAGGAGGTGGATTTTCATTTTGCTTGTGTGAGATACATCCATGAACACCAATAATCGATTCAAATTTGTGCATCAGGTAGGAGCAAAAGGTAAAGAGGGAAGCATTGTAATAAACCTTCTAATCCCTGTTTTACTTACGATTCCTTTCAGCTGATGAACGTAGTTTTATTAGTGGCATAGACCACAAAAAGGTTATTCGGTGGGGAAATTTGCAGACCTCCATGAAAAAACTTACTACCTTATTCTGTGCTTAGTGCAGTTGTAAGGCTGGACAGGGTAGATGTGTTTGCAGCAAACTAAAGCAGACTATAAGGTGCACAGACTTCCTGTTCCTATCCAGTGGAAACTCTGGTTTTGTGAATAAATCTGGAAAAAGGTATGTATAACAGAAAATAAAACTACAAGGGCAAGAATTGTTACCTTTATTTTTAAGGCATGTTTTCTGGGCTTATTTCTAGGATTATTCTTGTGAATTCCTGGGTTTTTTTCCTGGTTGGTCCTTACGTTTCTTGTAGAATAGCACCCAGACCCAAATACGCCCAAACCCAGCTTCTTTCACTGATGGCGAGTAGAACAGAAAAGTTATTCCAGACCACTTCAGTGTATCCTGTTATGCAAGACAGTATGTGGCAAAAATATCCTCTCTGTGCTGAGAAAGAGGTGGATGGGGGATGGCAAACTTATTTTAAATAAAAAAAAAGAAAAAAAAAGAAAAAAAAAGTTAAACTCTGAAGAGCCAGAAACCAATCTGTTTTTAAAGGAATTTTCTTCCAAGTACCCCTGTCCCTTGGGTATGCAATATTCACTTAGTGTAAATTTCTTTCAGCTTTCTCTCAGATTTCGAGTGCCTCATTTTTCTCTAGCTAATATAGTGCAGTTCATATACTATATTTTATGGGTGACTGGCTTCCAGAGGAAGGTAGGTGTGAAAGACCAGGCAACCATGAAACTGAGTTATATGGAGTAATCACTACAGGGAAGAAGGAGCGTTTAGTCCTTTTCCTGTCACAGTCAGATGAGGCTTTCACTCTATGGGAGTGATTGTAAAGATCCAAAGGAGATACTACTTGATTTTGTTTCAAGTTGTTTTCAATTCATTGGCTGAGATTCCTGGCTTCTGGAAACTTTACGTTATGTTTCCGAGCAATCCTGAGGATGCTGTTGGCCACTGGAGTGGGTATTATAACACTCTCACTCTGCGCCTGGTTCGAGCTATGTGATTAACTTGTTAGCCGTGGTCTTGTGGTCTATGTGTATACAGATGTAAAGTACCATATCTTGGCTTCACATAAACAACAGGCTTTTTTGTCTCAACAAAGTGTGTTGTGTTACATTTCTTGCTGTCAGAGTCTGTGTATTTGTATAATTAGGACTGTCCAGCTGGTGCATGTGATTGTGTTTCTGAGCTCTTATGCAGTTGAGATCTAGGCCTGAATTTTCACAGAATTGAGAGGTCAAATCCAAAATTCCTTGGACGTTTTTTATGTCCGGTGCATTAACTGCCTTTTTACTGTGATAGGGTGATGCAAAGGATCAAAACGTGGATTTATTTGGGGGCTTAAGATGTTTAAGTTGTACATGTTTTTGCAGGTCTGATCCTACAACTTACTTTCATGCAGCTGGGAGCCGCCTTGTTCCCCCAGCCAATCTTTCATTGTTCCCGCTAAGCAGGGACCTGAGTGCTATTAGAAACAGGAACAAAAAAGTATGAATTTTATGCCTGTTTTATTCATATCTACAGCTTTCTGTCTCTTAGTTGTGCTTCTTCAGTCCTCTTCTCATATTGTTGTCCACCCTCTGTTACCTCCCACAATGATGATTAATGGAATGCTCTACACTTTTTTTGAACTCTTGGTTTTTCCTCTTAGTTCCTGATTATTTTAATTCTGCCAGACCCTTTTTCATATCCTTTCCTCGTCTGCCTCTAATTTACAGTATATCATTTCTCCTACTCCAACCCCTCATTTCCATTCCTGTAACGTTCCATGTTCTTTCCTGGAGCCTGGACTGAGCACACAGACCAGTTAAAATGAAAATATACTTTCCAGATTTTAGTAGCCTAATTATTTTATTTTAAATGAAGCCGAGACATCAATCAGACTGTTCTCTAAATCCCAGTCACGTCAGCATCTAAATGAAAATATCAGTTATTCTCTCCCATTCCCAGCCCACTTGCCTTTAAATGGTATTATCACAGCAAATATTAGGAGTTTAGACATGTCCATAGTCTTTTGTTGAAAAGCTCTTGCAAACAAGGCAAGGGAGATGCATCTGAAATCCTAATATCTTGTGAAATAATATTAACAATGGGTCTGGCACATGTGAGTGTTCAGACAGGAGGCTGTCAGATCCCGTGAGGTTGAAAGTGAGAAATATTTGAAAGACAAAGAGCAAATCCTAGAAATGGCAAGTTTAGAAAAAGGAGTTTTTCAGGCTGAGTGGTGCAGGCTCCTGGGGCCAGTTCTCAGCTCTGACACCAGCTTGCTTCTTGGCTCCAGCCAGGGATTTCTGAAGAGCCTCACAGGGCTTGAGCATGTCCAGTAATCGGATCCTGTCCTCTCCGACAGCCTCAGCTTTCTTCAAAGTCGTGAGTGCCCAGAGCTGCTAGGGACTTTAATTAGAGCTGTGGATGCTCAGCTCTGCCGAAAATCAGATCCAAAGTCCCTCAGGTTGCTTACTCAAAAAACTGTGTGGCCACATTGGAAGTATTTGCCTTTTGGGCCTTCTTATAAGTTTCCCTCCCCCCTTTATTTTTCTTTCCTGTTAATCAGGAGAGATACTGCAGAAACTGAGAGTTATATAGGTGAAAAAGCTGTGTTAAGGAGATGGACACTTAGCATATAATCTGCTTAGAGACCTCACCTGAGCTTTTGGAAGTCCTGTGTTTTGACTCACTGCAGAAGCATATAATGGATATTAATACACATTTTGATTTCAGGCTTCTTATTTAAGGCAAATCTATGGGTCCCTCTGTGACCGGTGGGGAGGGATGCTCTTCCAGAGCTTGATTTGGTGACTTTTAACTTAGGGTCTTTATCTGAATCAGATTTTTCTGATAATTTTTACTGCTCCCAAACCCTCTTTCATATCTTTTCCTGGTCTGTCTGCAGTTTGCAGTATATTATTTCTCCTACTCTGACCTGTTTTCTCTGAAACCATGAGCACAGAGGAAGTTGGGAACGCCAATACAGGCACTTCAATAGCACCCTCTATATAGTGAAAAACAGTTTAAACTAAATAGGCAAAATGGCAGGGGAGGATGCTGGAGAGGATGAAGTAATTTGCGGTCAGTCAGTTACAGAGTTAGGAGTATAATTGTCTCCCCAGGTCTAGTTCAGTGCTTTTTTTCCAGTGGACTGTGCTTTCTCTCCTTATAACTATATACCTTATTGACAGTGTGTGCCAGTAGCCAGGCTAACATTAGGGATCCATTTCTATTTTTTTCCTGAGCAAGTTGGTTTTTTTTAACTTATCATGGAAATGAACCAAAGAAGTCTGAAGTTTTTATTGCTTCTATTTCCCCTTTAATACTTCACTAGTTCTGTTTTTATTTTTCCCCTTTTTTCTTCTGCTAAACTCCAAGGGGTTGAAGATGCATGAGAGGCAACATTAAGAGCTTTATCAAACTTCTGTCTAGTAATAATGAGATTTGCAATGGGCTTCTAAAGGACAGAGATCAGAACCACTTACCATAATGGCACTACAAAGTAATGAAGATTCAAGTGGTTCTTGTGAGATATGAAGCTATCAGAGTATCTGAACTCGTCTAATATCCTATTGCTAGAGAAAAGGCGGTCATTGATGCTGGGAAAGGTTTACTTCTATTTTTTTTTTGTTTTGAATCCCGGCAAAACAGCTTGAAGTCTGTGTTGTTTAGATTTGTGGAACTCCAGGTGTGCATGCTGGGGTTCTCCCTCTCATTAAACCTTTAAATAAAGGTTCTAATAAATTTCCATTAAAATAAGTAGTAACCACATTTAATGACCAGTTTGTTTGAGTGTTAACAGCCTGTTAGCTAACAAACTCGTCATTAACTGGTGCTAACTTTTCCCGACTTGTTTAAACAATCCCTTAACATCAGCCATGTTTGTGTTAGGGTACTCATGTAAAATCTCTGGCCGATGCTTCCTTTTTTTTTTTTTTTTTAAGCTGAGAATATTATTATCCAGTTTGGTCCTTTCTTCTTTGGCTGTTTCACTTTCCCCTACTAGTATTTTCTCTTTGTGCATTAAGATAGCAGTTGTATTTTCTGCTGGGTTTTTTTTTTTGGAATTATCTTAAAATCTCTGCTTGTTCAATGAATTAGGTGACAAACCCCTAGAGGTAAATTCGACTATGGAACATAAAACTCACAAATCAGTGGAGCTGTGGGCTACATCCTGATTATGTACAGAATTCAAATGAGCTTGGGGAACCCATTTGTGTGCTGTTAGAGGAAGCAGAAATCATGTCCCAGTCTTGCAAAGATACCAATGCCTTTCTGCAAGTCCAACAGAATGGTTATGTGTAAACTTGCATCACATTTGCAGAACTAGATTCTGTGTACTGTAGGCCTAATTTGGTGGTAGCATTTGTTTTATACCACAAGCTGTCTTGGCTTCATCCTGTGAAAGGAAGAAGAGAGTCAGTTCAGTTCAAATAAAATCTTAAACTTTGGCCAGCACTCAGATTAAAGTTGAAATCAGCCACTCTTGAGGTGATAAATTGTGGGCAAAAAGTAGAGAAGGGGAAAGGGTATTTTAAAAGTATTTTCTGTGTTCATTTTCTCTGACTCATTCCATACTAAAACTGGTAAGTAGGGGTGGGCAGCACCTCAGGAAGTTATCTGTGTGTCTCCTTACCTCAGAGCAGGATCAACAAAAATTGTGTCACACCTGGCATGTCTGTCTAACCTGTTCTTGAAAGATCTCCAGGAGCAGCTGCCCTGCGGCTTTCTTGGGCTTTCTGTTCTTGCACTTTGCTATTCTTACTACTGTAAATGCCAGTCTGAAATTTTCTTGCTGCAGTATAAGCCCACTGGTTGTTATCCTGCTCCAAAGATATAGCGACAAATGATTCCTTCTTCTCTGCAGTAGCATACCATGGACTTGAAAATGCTATCACATCTCCACTGAGTCTTCTGCTCTTTAGGGTAAATAATCCCAAATCTCTGCCTTCTCTTCAATTGATCTACATCTTTCTTAAGATACAGGGCTTGAAACTGGACCCAGTATCCAGCTAAGATATAACCATGGATATAACAGAAAGATTGCTTCCGGTATCTTAGAAGTTATATTTCTGTTTATTAATCCCAGTGCAAAGTATTCCTTTTTTTCCAGGAGCATTAGCATGTCCTGCTCAGGATCTGCTGCAGCCGTGATGCCTCTCTGAAGATGTGCTACCCAACAGTTGATCACCACTCTTAATTTTTGTAGTTAGTTATTCCTGCCTATTGTACACTTGTCCTATTGAATTTCATCTTTTTCTTTTTTTTTCCCTCAGTATGTCAAGTTGCTGTAAGGGAACCTGTAGTCATGAAATTCCCACTGCAGCTTTGCAGATGCAAAAAATCTGGGTTATTCAGATATGCATGCATAAATGTGTGTGCTTCCTATAACAAAGTCTTTTAAGCAGTTTAGTGTCATTCATTGCAGTTTTTACAGCTTAGTTACTGCCTCCCTCAATAGCTAATAAAATAGATTGTAAAACTTCACATTCTGTAGGCCGATAGTGAGGATAGTTCTGTTGTTCTGTTTAATTACGAAAATAAGATTTGTGACTGAGCTGTCCTTCCATCTGTTTGTCTGTGTGCAAGTCCCTCTCTAATAACTTTTGAACCTGTTAACCCCACTAATTTGACACAAGGGCAGAGCCTTCCAGGACTTTGGGGAAAACTTGTGAGTGGATGGAGGGAAGGGAATCAAACCCTCCTGCCCAAGGCGAAAGCAGCAGCCACATGTCATGTGCTGCTTCCCACCTGCCTGGCAGGCAGGATGCCTGGAAGGGACCATGGACTGGTGCTGGGGGAGTGGAAATGGGGGCTATCGTGGTGGCTGTGGGCCCTGGGAGTGGGTGCCAGGGCTGTTGTCCATTGGAAACAAAGCAGCAGTCGTGCTGAAGGAGCCATTTTTTTTGTCAGAGGTTGATTTTGTGAAACAAAAATCAAAGCCAGGGTTGTTTGTAACACTTTGTTTTCTGTTCAAGCGTTGAAAGGATGTTTCAAGGCATTGGCGAGATAGTTGGGGTTTGTGTCATCTTTACAAAGCAGATGTAGGCACTCATGTAGGTAGCCCTGTAATGGATAGAAATGGTTGATTAAAAATGACCACTTCTAAACTTACTGTGTGATTTTTACAGTAGAAACTCAAGTTCTGTCAGGTCTCTCTGCGCACTATTGGGCCACAAAGAATAGAGGAGCGACTCTCTTGCATTGCTTTATTTCTTGTCAATTCTTAACCATGAGCCAACGTTAATATGTGCACATTTGAGGAACATTATCTGTGTATGCTTTACAATGGCCACATCCAGCAGTTGAAACAAATGCAATTCGAGTCTCCTGATCTTAAGATGTCATCTGATTTTTCCATTTGCATCCTGTTACTCGCAATGGGAAGTGCACTGGAAGAAATTCAGCATTCGGATGATTTACTGCTGTACTTTAGTATTGGCAGTTCAGCTATGTACCATCTAAAGCTCTTCTTCAGCAGCAGACTTCCATTGTAAATAAACTGTCCAGCTTAGCTGAGATGTCTTGTGAAAATAAACACAGTGCTTAAAGGGCTGCATATGCTTTTTTACAAAGAGGCTACAGATTTGAAACCTGTGCTGCAGATTCTCAAATTCATCTTTAGATAGAGATAATGTATTTCAGCCGTTGGATGATTGCAGGCCCTTTGGGTGCCCTAAAAACTCTCTTGTAAAAACATTCAAGGACAGCGTGACTCTCCAGAAAGGAGAGGCTGGAGTTTTGGCTTTAAGTTTTGTGGACTTTCCATAAAGTAAAAATTTCCAAACTGCTGCTGCTTCCAGGAGAGTTAGAAGTATAAGTTCTTGGGACAGACCAAAGGTCTGAGTCCAGCTACTCCAAAAGACCTTGCATATAAAGAAGTAATGTGCTATTCTTGTGCACTTGGGCAGGTCAACTGGAGTTTTCAATTCAAGGAGACTTTTAATCACCCTGCATCCCCCACCCCAATAATGTAAAATGGAGTGGCTTTAAAAAAATCATCTGTGTTAAAAGCCTTGAGAAAAATCTTGAAAGACCCATCTGAAAATGAAAGATGTGGCAGAACTGTGTCATTTGATAGATTAGTTTCTTCCCTTTTGGTTTGGGCAGTCATCTGGCTTTAAATTATGTAGAGAGGAGTTATTTCTGTTATACAGCTGGGAGCAGAGAGAACTTGCAGTCCCACTTCAGCAAGCTGTTAGATGATACTGGATTAAGAACCTAAACAGTCTCACTGGAACATGCTTGTGTCTAGGTGCACGCTGCCATGCCTTGCTGAATTGAGACCTAAGGACCAGTTTCTTAAAGATACCTACAGAAGTACCGAAGCAAATCCGGTGCAGAGGGGGCGAACAGGGATGCCTAGTTCATAGTGTTATGCTGTTCTCTGTGTTGTCTTACTCCAAGCATAGAGTTATGGGTGTTGCTCATGTATTCTGGGAAAAGGTGGCTATGTCTCTTCGTCACTGGAAGAGGAGGTGCATGGTAATTACCATTACTAAAGACTCATCCTTTGTGGTTTTTTTTTTTCCTTTTTTTCTTTCTTGGTTGACAGTCCATCAGCGAATGATTTCTTCATGCCAAACTGTAATGACAGTGACTTCTCTCATTTTACTAGGGAGTGGGGATGGGAAAAACTGATTCGTAACCCATGTGCAACTTAGGTGAGGAGGAAAACTGATTCGTAACCCATGTGCAACTTAGGGGAGGAGGAAGGAAGTTGCTTCCTGTGTAGTCGGTCGGCGGTGGTGGGATGACTGTAAGTGACGTGCCTTTCCGCAGAGTTTCCACATGAGTGGTGGCTTGGATTGAGCAGATGTTCGGGCTATTCTGGTCACTTTTCACCTTTGTCTGCAAGGTGCATCAATCACTGTAATTATAATGGGACATGGAGCCAGCAACTGAAGGAGAAAAATCAACCCAATCCTAGGAACAATCTTTCTTGATGAATTCTCCCCCCTAAATCGAAACAATTTGCTGGGTAACCCAGCTGGGGTTCATATGCTTTTGATTACTGTGGGCTATTTAGCTTTACAAAATGACATGCTGCTTAATGGACTTTTAATGGTTATAGGTTTCTCTCTCTTTTTTTTTAATGAGCTTCACCAGTTTGTTACTAATGCCCTGTAGAAATCTGGCAAAGGGCCAGATTTTATGTTACAAATTTTCTGGTTTTCATGCGGCATAAGTGCAACCCATGCAGCCAGTGGGGATGTCTGTGTTACCAATCATACTGTAATGCCATTAAATAAAAAGGAAAAAAGAGCTAATTGAGTACCCTGCAGTCCTAATAATGGCATACTCAGAGATGATATAATTAACACTTTGCAGCTGAAGTCTTGCAAGAAGTCCAGTCTGTTGTTCAACCTCTGAAAGATAAAGTTTCTTAAAGCTCACTGTGTTCCCCTTGGCTACTGCCAGGTTGACGTGTCAAGTGAAGGTTACGCTGCTGTCAAGGCACAGATAAGCTTATGTTCTTCTCAACAAGGAAGCAATAACTCTCATAACATTTTGCTAAATATAAGGATCTACGTTTTCAGTAATGACTATGCCTCAGCTTTCAAATGGTTCTTCTTAAAGGGGCTTCTTTATTTTCAGAGAGTGAATACTCAGCACTTCAGAAAAGCATGGTGCTTTTTTTTTTCCTCCCCATAAGTTGGAGAAGAGATTCCCATTCCGCAGTCACTAATTGACACAGGAAACACGAGCTGATAGTACCAGAGGGTCTTGATGGAAAGTCTGGGCATTGCTTTTGATTTGCAGAAATTTACAGTGAAAGAAGATTCAATTATTTAATCTCTCTTACTGTTTTAATTTGGTGGTAAGACAGATCTCTTTGTGTTATGTATTTCCTAATAAGGGTGATAATTCTTAATGAACTTATAGTTCTGCCTAAACCCTCTGTTGAGCCTGTACTGTCAAAATGGCTTGGGCACAAGCCCTGTCTTGGGTGCCAGTTTTAGGTGGGCCTTAGGCAGAGCCTTTGTACTGTGTTCGCCCATGGCATGGATATGCCACCTCAGCAGTGGCTGAGGTTCAAGATGAGCCTTGTCACGCACCTCGCTAGGTCTGAGTGTGATGTGCCACCAGGCACGGCGGTAGTTTTTGGAAGCCAGCCATGCTGTAATGTCGGCTTGCTGAAAGGGTCAAGAATCATGCAAAGCTTTGACTCCTTCTCCCAGCTGTAAGGGGATGTGTTGCTCTTCTACTCTCAGTAAGTAGCTGGAAAATATTGGGCCACATCCCTAGTCTCTGTAAATTGGCAGCGCTCCTGCAGAATTGGTGCAGTTGCACAAGTTTATACCAAGTGAGTATCTGGGCTCTGGCTTCCTTCGGTGAATAGCAAGCTCAGGTACCAGCTGGAGTAGCACCAATGGGAAAAGTAGTGCTGTTTCGGGTCAGAATCCAACCTGCAGGGTATATGCTTAAAGAAAAAAAATTACTGTGTTGTCCTAAAGAGGTGTGGCTGTTTATGTTTTGCTGAGAATAAGGAACTGCATTTCTCTTAATTAGGAAGGGGACGCTCTTACTCAGGAAATTGATGAGAATTTGGTAAACTGCCGTCCCAGGACAAATACAAAGGAAGTGTAACAAATATTCAAGCAGTTCTTTGGAGAGGAGTAGAAAGTCATAAAAGGACGGACTTCCAGCTTTATGCTTTGAGCCCGGAACATATTCAAGTCAGATTCATGGCTTTTAGGACAGGCAAAACTCAGCTGACCTCAACTGTGTTCCTGCTGGAGCCAGTTTTTCTCCTGGGCCTTACCTTGGACTCAGGTCATGTGCGAAGAGATTGCGCTGCTTGTGTGGCTGGAGCCTAGGCAGGATTTTCCAACCACGACTAACAAGAGTAGTGTCACGGTCTTTCTTTGGGCCCTCCCTCAGGGCTCTGGTCTAGGATGCTCTTGGCAGCATGGCTTGAATCTTTATAGTTAGTTTTTTTTGTATGAAAATTCAAGTGTATGAAATTCAGTGAAATTCTGAAATGCCAAAGGTGCTCCAGCAAGGTGTGCTCAACTTTTGGTTAGCAGGGGCAATGGGCAGGAGAGAGCTGCAATAACCTACATAAAGAAAAACTGTAGGCAGTGCAATATAGATGCAACTTCAGCTATCAGAACATACTTACAGCAGTAATGTAACTGAGAAAAAGAGTATCATTGAGACAAACTGCAGAGGTCCAGTATTATTGGCCTGAGCTGGTAAATCTGCACAACCTGGCTGTAAGTGAGCACAGAGAGTGCTTCCAGACTGATTTCAGCTCATGAGGAACCATCTACACCATCTCTACTCTTATGGCCCCCTGTCTGGAGACTTCATCTGTGGATAACCAAGAGCTGATTGTGCTTATGTTTCTTCCGTACATAGTTACAGTTTATTTTCAGTTGCCATTGTGAAAAATGAAGAAAAGAAAAATCTCAGGAAAAAGCAAGCTGATAAAGTACCAGTTGATTCTGCTACTTTATTGAATGACTGTAGTTGATGCAAATATTTTGTTCTGTATTTCCTTTTGCTCTGAGGTTGCAGAACTTCTTTATGATCAAACCAGGACAAATAATAGCATTTTTAGGAATAACGTAAACTCAGATAAATAAACTACGAATACTTATCTGAATTTTAAAATTACATTAGTTTATGTCCCTTTTATATTCACTTCAGAAGAATATTCCTATCAGGAGATCAACTTGGGCAAATATTCCCAGAAACAGCAAATTTAAATGGATATCAGAAGTTACTCTAAGGGAGGCAATTTCAAATCCTTAATCTGAGTATCTGCATCCAGTCAAAATTGGTCAGACTTCCAACATCAAACATTTACAGAAATGTGCTACTAACCAGCTGCAGTCAGGGATCTTGACGAAAACTGTTTGAATTGCCAGGATATAAATAATAGTAATGTTGAGTGATGTCTGTGTAATCCATCTGTGGACAAATAAAAAAGAGGCATAATTCATGGAGCAAAATTGTTAATTACAGGTTGAATTCTATTTAAGGACAAAGAGCGACTCTAAGATGTACAGGTCTAGAAGCTGGGTCTCAGTGAATTTAGCAGCAATGCTTTAAAACCTTACTACCAAGGATATCCCCTGCACTGGATGTCCCCATGCTTTTCAGAGTGGTAAAACAGGATGCTTAATGCTACTTCAATGGCCTCAGCTTGCAGCCTTGTGCCATGGCACAAACCTCTCATCCTTGAGGGTTTGAGATGGTGTGCCCAGCTGTGGCGGGCAGCAGCTGAGACCCCGAGATGGCTACTGTCTTGGCAGCGCAGGTGCTTGCCCCTGACCCGGGGCTGGGGCAGAAATGCCTGAAGCTGCTGCCTCTAGGTCTGCCAGAGCCTGGCTGCCAGAGACTCGAGTGACATGTGGCACAAGCATGTCCTGTGTGGTAAACAGCAGAAATAGTAATGATCATGAGTGGTCGCTGATGTGATATGCTAATTGCTGTGATACACAGCTCAGATACAGAAGTAAAAGCCCACTGAGTCCAGAAGTTTCAAACACAGCACAAGTGTTTGTACTGTGCTGTTTGGAGCCACTACTGTCTGCTTTTTGTCATCCATGTGCGGCTCAAACTGTGCACCCCTCCAGCAGCCCCAGGACTGAAACACGTGTAAATGGGTGTTCTTTTTTCCCCCCTTTCTTCTCCCTAGACTATCCTTTAAGGTTTTACATAATTTACATAGAAATAATTTGTTCCACATTTTAATAATTTCCTGTGTAAGTAGGAAGACCATGGGGCTTTTCTGTTGTGCACTAAATATATCTGCAAATGTCTCTCCATTGCATATGCTGTCTGTGCTGAATCTGACCCATTCAGGCTGGATTTCTCAAAAGGACCCACATTTCTTAGTACAAGGAGTATATCAACTTGACATTATTTGTTTTCAAAAAATTTTTAATAGCTTTGAAAACTACCATCATATTCTCAGGGCATCCTAGTGTAGGAGGAGCAGTTGGGTGTCTTGGATCCTTGTACAATTATATTTCTTAAGTAGATGGGGAAATCTTGTAATTAAACTCACCTGCATTTTATTTAGTAATGAATACTTTCCTTTAGCTGATCTGAGGTCCACTGAGACCAATAGAAATATTTCCATTAAATGGCAGTAGGTTTTGGGTCCAGCTCTTACTGGAAGTATCCCAGCTTTTCCTAACAGTCTACCCAATGTTAGTGTCATGGCATTTCTGAATTATCATTCACATATCATTTACAGCTCTGCATCTTCAATTAATTTGGCCCACCAGCTTCATGGCAAGGTCTGAATCTCTCCTGATTACCTTAGTGCTGCTTCTGTGCCAGTTGGAAGACATACAGAGATGTGGCAGTTTTTGGTAGGAGACCCCCTTATTTAGATTATTTGTTCTCCTCCTCTCCATTTGAATTGGTTATAATATTCTTAAAAGTTGACATACTTATTACATTAGCAAAAGAGTCTCCCTTTATTCACAGAACAGCATAATTGTATGGGCTGTGAACAGAAAAGCTTTGTGAAAGCTTGCTAGTATTTTGCCATGTCTCAGCTCTTATTTGAACAAGGACTGCTTAGTTTTCACACTGTCAGCATCTTGGCTTCTTCTGAGATGTGGCTTCCAAGCTTCTGAATGGTGGGTTGGATGGTGCTGGCTGGATGCACGGCCTCAGGCAGACGTTTACCCAGGGGTCCAGTGCTTTACCTGGGAGGCGTTTCGAGGGCTGGCTTCAGCTGGTGGCCTTGCTGGTGCCTGTGGCAGAACTAGATGGCAAATTTGCCGGAAGCCTGGCTAGGAGAGCCGATGTTTTATATTAGGCAGCCTTTTTCAAGGTTTGTTGAAAAAAATGGAACCCAAAGCTTTTAATGAAAACAGTGACTTTTTGAAGATCATTTTTACTTGCTGATTTTTTTTTCCCCCCTTTAAAGCCCTGCACATGACTTTATCTGTCAGGAAAAGAAATAATCTGTCACTAAATTGTTGCTGTGACTAATACTCTGTGACTAAACGTTGTGAGTCCTTCAGCTCAGGGAAAGTGCTCTAAAAGCCTTGAACTGGGGATCTTCTTTAGCAGAAAAAAAGAGGGGCAATGAAGATCCTTCCTACTTGTCTGACCACAAGCAATGCTGGTACCAGTGTGAAGATTTCCAGTGCTCGATATTGCTGATTGAATGATGTCCATCCGGGAACGGTGTGGGGAAGTAATACTGTACTTTATCACCAATGCTGTCATTGACAAAAGGCTTCCTATTCCTATTGAGTGCTTTATCAAATATGAAATGGGATTAATTCCAAGTGGCTTTGAGGTTTGCAGCGAGCACTGCAGTGTGTAGGCTGGTGTCATTCTCCTATAGGAACCAAGGAGTTTGTAGAGTTTTGTTATTAATATTTTACAGTTATCTAAATGCAGATGGTGGCCCTTGATTGTAGAAATTATTTTTGTGTTTGTTTTTTTTTTTCCTAATAGAAACTTACTGTTATCCCTTCCTGCGACTGGTATTTATAGGAGATGGATGAAAACAAGCCCGAGGCCAGAGCTAGGGTGGCACGCACCAAGGCACCGTCCTTTTTCTGTGCCCATTTGGGATTTTAGCCCATGAGACCCCCAGGGTGGGATATATGTGGGCAGACACGGAAATCTTGGAGACCTGTTTCCAGTTTTGACACGAGAGGCTTATGTTATGGCCTCCCTACAGTGGCTCCATCCTCGTTCGGTTAAAACTGAGCTGACAAAACAAAAATCGTTTGGTACTGAATTCTGCCTCAGGAGCGTGAGGGGGAGAAAAGGTGTATGCAACTCTAAATCAATACAGCTGGGCTCCTAACTGGGAAATGCTACGTTTCCTCTGGGGTTGAAATGAAGATCGACTCTTTTGGGTGCTGAGACAACCTTCAAAGCTCCAAAGCTCTGAGCTGTGCTTGTAACATTAGTGTCAGTATCCTTCGACTCTGAAAGCAGGCTTTATTTCAGTGGTTTGCTCCAGCAGTATTTTCTAAATCTTCCCTCATTATGCAGCTCTAAAGACAGGACACCAGTCATGTTGCTGCTTGCTTATTGCAACTCCCATGCAGTCCGGCAAATGATAAACAAAAGTCTTTTGTGTAATATTAATAAGCTTTCAGCACTTCTCAGTGTGGCCTGTTGTCATCAGAGTAAATTATGTGTATCAAAAGCCCTTATATGTGAAAGTTTATTTTCATATCTGGCCAGCTTTTCTATTCAAACCCTTTTATCATCTTATAATCAAAATATTTGTTTATTTTTTCAATAGTGCTTCAGTCATGATACAGGAACCATTTCCCTGAATAGAACAGCACTTTTCTAAGGAGCTTGCTTTCAAATCATTTCGACTGGCCCCTCCTAGCTGCCAGTGGACTTTGAATCCTGTTTACATTAAAACAATAGTAGCAGCTTCATAAATAAACAGAGGCACACATGCCTCAAAGCCATCTTGTAATTGAAAAGTTAAAGTTTTCTCCTGCTCAGGCTCTTCTATTTTATCTAACTCACTGTGTTTTTGAGCTAAATTTAAAATTAAAATTCTGCCTTTATACTTAATGCATAGATCATATATTCTATTGATGTGTCCTACAGTGAAAGTTTTGAATGAAAACATTGAGGTTCTGCTATGTCAATATTTTAGAACCAACAGATATTTGCTAACACAAACAAACACTTTTCCCTCTCTCAAGCTACAGGGATAACATCCTGTCAATACCTGTGAGTAAATAAAACCCTAAGACCAAGCAACCTTTTATGTGCTCTTGAGCTACTGCTACCTTTCAGTTTGCTTTCTAGCTTTTCCTGTGGCTGGCTGCAAATGCCAGGTGATGGAATTAAGGAGGTGATAGAGAGATTTCATGTGTTGGGTTGCCTAAGAAGTACTTGTCAGGGGTCTCTTACATCTCTCATATCTCAGGATCAATGTTTGCTCCTGGCCACTATAGGAAAATTTCTTGTACTTAATTTTTAACCCTTTTACATTTCCTTGAATAATAAGCCCCTTTTTATAATTTCCAGCAGCTTATTTGTAATTTCATGCTCAGAAATAGGATGCAAAAGCACCTAAGTGACTCTAGAGTTTAAAAAGGCTTGGGTAATACTGAAATCAGAATTCAGCTAGCCTGAAGTCCACTCAGACTGAGTGGATGCTGACTTAACTGGACAGGTAAGAAGCTACTTGTCCCAAGTTAGGCATTGGTCTTAGGAGCAAACCCATACTGTCACATCTGTGTGACCTGATATCAGCAGTTTTGCACAGACAGATGCGCTTACCCAGAAAAATCTGCTTGTGGGACCAGTTGTCAATTTGCTGGCCATGGGCTTACCAGCATCCTTGCCTGTTAGAGTGCCACACAGAGCTGTGAGTATAATAAAAGCCTCTGGATGAAATGCTGTGCTTTCCAGTTCCTTCTGGAAAAATATGCCCGTAATATGTAGGAAATTTCTGTAATCAAAGGAAACAGAGTTCTTTGAGTTGCACTGCTTATAATCAAACTCTGACCTCAGAAACTTGATAAAATACTTTTAGCCTGGACTATTTATATTTTTCTCCCCTGCAAGTGGCATCTCTGGCTGGCCTGACATCCTTCCTGGCATGTCCAAAGGAGCAGAGGGCTGGGAAAATGGCTCAGCAGTTGGTTCAAACACCCCATGCTTCTCTCGTTAAGAGAGAGGTTTGGAAACATTTCCACAGCTCTAATTTGATCTCTGGGAAACCGAAAGGTTAATTGCACAATGTACAGGGGCAAAATAGATTTCCAAGAACATCTGGCACTATATTATTGAGTCTGAAATGAGATTAAAGCCATTCTTCTGGGACACAAGCTCTTGCCAGCCACCATGGGGAAGGTGTACAAACTTTATCTGGGTTTAATGAAGACATGGTGTGTATATTTATACACACATACACGCACACGCACGTGTTGAGGGTTTTTTTTCTTCTTTTGTCTATGGCCTGTGATATCTGGGCTTGGTTTTACAGGTTTTTCTTCTCACATAATTTCCATGAGTCCCCATTACGGGACATTTTGCTTCCTGCAGTAAGTCTATGTTGCCAGGGTATGTGGTCTTTTCCCCTTCTGTTTAAAAATGAAAAATCATCAGGCATATTTCCTCTTATCTGCCACCATCCCTCTTTGCCACCTAGCAATAACCTGATGCTACAGAAAGAAATCATGGAATCAGGGAATATCAGGGGACATGGTAATAGCTTTTGAAAGTCACCAACATTAAAGGTCAATGTGAACATTTGCCATTTCTTAAACACCAACTTTATCCTGAAGATATTTGGGCATATAATTAGGGATGGAAGAAACACTTGCTTGAAAAATATAAGCTGTGCTTGTGTCCGAGGCAGGTGGGGAAAAAGACATGTCAAAGGGGTGCAGGGGTGGGAGTGGGTGGTGAGGAGGTGACTCATTTCTTCTCAGCAAGTTTTCCTTTTCTGAGGTCGGCTGTGATCTACACTCTCTTCCCCAGCCTTTCTAAGGATGAAGGAGGAATCAGTCAGCGGAAGAAATGGTAATGAATAATGATGCAGGATCATCTCTTGTACTGGAGAAGTCCAAGTGGAGACTCTGAGCCATCCGTTTCCCGGAGTGGATGGCTCACTATTACTGGCTTATCTTCCTGATATGTGACACTCCGGTATCTTTAATATGTCACAGGTTCTGACAGATTTGGCAGGTCTTTAGCTTGGAGATCAGCTGCAGAGCTGGTTGGGTGAGGAGACTGTAGAGGGCAGTCTGAGACCACCAGTGATGGGCTGCTGCATCTGCCGGAGGTGTGCAGGGTCTAATATCTGCCACCTGTGGGGAGGGAGTTCTAGGGGGGGTACAAGAAAAAAATAAATATGGGGAAGCTGGTCTATTGGATTTACAGTAAATGTCTATTTGGCTTCACCTAAAAGAAATTCTTTATAGGACTTTTTTTTCTTTAAGCTCCCCCCTTCCCCCAGCTTGCTCTGTTTGAAAACAGCTAACGCTGCTACTGGCTGAACAGCATGTTTTCACACTGCAATCACTCTTCGAGGAGAGAAGCAAGTTGTGTAAATCCTTCTGCTGACAGTTGAGATGATTTTTAGTCCGTTCACAATGGGTTTGACTTCACCACACAGTGAATGAATGTAACAGGGAGCGGGGTGGCATTCCCCAAACACCGCTTTACTCCTCGCCAATGCCGCAAGGTAGACAGAGAAATCCCAGTAACCGAAGTGGGGTGCTGCCAAAGCAAGCAGCAATGATGGATGTGGTCCCCCTGCAAGGGGAGGCAGGGCACAGTGTGCAAAACAGAGCAGTGCTGGACCTAGGCAAACATTTTTTTGCTTACGTGGGGGGTTCAAAGCAAACTTGTAGCTGGGCAAAACTCTTAAATTTTTTTTTTTTTTTCATACTCTCAGCCATCTGTGAAGTATGAGAGTTTGGGGCCTAACCAGTCCAGGTAGTTCAATCCTTCCAGTCTCACCAGGGACATGTGGCATAACCATAGTGGTGATGTTATGTGATTCAAGGCAAAGGCGTGGGTCATTGGCGGCTCTGTTAAAGGTGGCCACAAGACTGTCTAGCAGTGGGGTCACCAGGAGGGGAGTTGATCGGCACAGTTGCTTCTCTCTTGATGGCCTCTTCATGGTGAGGCGGGACATGTCTGAGGTGTCTCATATTCTTAGTGAAAAAGGAGTAGGCGCTGGTATAACTGCAGTGTTAAAACAGTCTTACTTTTCTGCATGAAATCCTTTATAAGAGAGCATCAACAGAATTGATAAGCTGGGGGAAAGGATCAGTCCTGTCTGATTCTGAAATTCCTGGCAGTAAAGTTTTTAGCCGCTCTTTGCTTTCTGTAATAATTGGAGGAACAAAAAGCTACTAGTAAATGTACTGCTACCCAGTTTTCTTCTCACGATCTGATCACGAGAAATCCTACAGAACTTGATTTCTGTAATTACTCTTCTATGTAGTCAGGATCAGTCATGCAGAGCCTGCCCCTGTAAACACCTTCATGCATATTTTTATTCATGTTAATATTCTCTTAGATTTCATTGGAACAGTTTGTGCTTGTAAAGTCAGACTCTGTAGAATTTGGTCCAGAACTTAATTTGATTTTAAATACCCCTCCTTTCTAATAAGTCTCTGCGAGGCAGGGGTTTTTTATGTAGCTGCCCTGGTTTTGATACTGCCCCTTTGGTTACAGTATGCATGGTATTTCTTGCCTGTCTTCTGAAGGACTTAGTAGTTGCCATTATTAATTAAGCTTCACAGAGCTGCCTTGGAGGGGATGAGTAGCTTAGAGCCTGTGTAAACTGAGGCAGAACAAAGCCAAGAGATTGTTTTCCCCTAGGTCTCACGGCAAGCCTCTGGCAGAGCTGGGAATGCAACTCAGCTTTCCTCATCCTCAGCCCTCTTCTGTAACCGTAGGCAAGCTGGAGCAAATTAAACCCAGGCAAAGGCGGGTACAACTCCTAGAGCAAGCAGGGAGAATTGTGCCCATTGCACGAGCTCTGCGTTTGGCCCATTGCCCGCGTGCTCCTAGAATAACAGACATATGGAACATGTTGCCAAGTTAGGCCCTTAAATCAAGCTTTTATAAATGAGTTCAGGAGGAAAGGAGACATATTTTATTTCTGCAGAGAGAGAGGGGGATTGAAGGAGGTGGTGTTCAGCTAACCCCAAAGGGGGAAAGTTTATTAGGCCAAGTGGCCTTTTCCTTCCCTGTAATGCCTTCGGTTCATAACTAAGAATCCACTTTGCAAAAAGATAACAAAATACCAGCCTTGCTTCCAAGTACATGTTAACACTTTCATTTCAGGTGATCAAATTCTGGTAGGGACCCATGCTGTATCCCAGCTGTTAGACCAGCTAAGCAAGAGTCTGTGGTACCGCCTGCGCTGGAGGAGGGAGGAGAGCTCCATTTTTAGGCTGGAGAGCACATATTCCATGCGGACCTCTTTTGCAACAGAGTAGGGGTCCAAGAATCCACTTAAGGCAAAAGAATGCTGCCATGTTAAACCCTTGGCTGTAAGCCTCAGTCAATTGCCAGCATCAACAATTGCTTTTCCCATGAAAAAGGACATTTTCTGCTCTGGCAACGTGAACATTTTATATCTGAGTGAAAAAGCTGCTGTAAGGCTTTGCAGAAGCAAATGCCTGCTTTTAAATCAAGGCAGACTGTGCTGATAAAGGGCATGGCTTTGCAGTGCCAATCTACACCGCTTTAAAGCATCTGCAAACCCTTTCCTCCATTCTGTTTACATCTGAGCTCTGACAAGGTCCTCTCTGTTTTCTTTTTCTCTGTTTTCTTTTTTCCTTCCTTCACTGGGTGTAGACTTCTGAAGTATCTGCATGTAACATTGTGAGTTGCTCAGATGTAGTCCATCTACTTCTGCTTGATCTCGTCTTATTAAAAATGAGCTTTGGTGGAAGGGAGAATTTTAAACTAGACTGCCCATTTAGAAGGCTTTGCAGCCCACAGCCATGCCTATGTATCCCGTGTGCTTTTGTAAAGTGACAGTGAATGAAAGGGAGACAAGATGGCTTACAGCAGGAAAAAATTTGTTGATTGTTTTTTAAAGCTGAAAAAAGGGGGAAAGAATCTGATTTGTGTGCATTAGGATCTTGTTGAGCCCTCAGAAACATAAAATACAGAACTACATAATGTCGGTGTTTCCAAGTAGAACTAGTGAAGTCCTACGTGCTTAGTCAATCTCTAAAGGACTGTTTGAGGCAGTCACAGTGTTGTGCCTTTCCTCTTCACTGTTTTCGGACATTTTCTGTCATACTTAGTAGGTAGAGGTTCACTGTTCTCACAGAAATAGCTGTATCCTTGCGTAAACAAGAGGTTTACTACCTGACTTTCTTTGCTGTTCTGTCAGAAATTAAAATTAAACACAAAAACCAGAATTAAAAGTCATTCATTCAGGATCTACATATAGTCTACTTATATGACTATAGTGTGTAAGTCAGACTTCACAGGTCTTGAATGGAGGATGCTCAAAATAAACACTTCACAAGCATCATGTTGGCTGAGGTATGTTCACATCTGTTCTTTGGGGAACAAACCATATGTTAACCCTAAGTGGTTTTGGGAATAGGCAGAAGTGTATTTTTCAGGCAGCTTGTTCATGACCAAGAACGCAGTCAACTCTGTTCCTAATAGCTTCACCAGACTCCTCCCTTTCTTCATTTGCAAAAGGAGATCCTGCATGATGAAGACAGGTTGGTGATAAGAATCAAGCTGCACCGAGTTGTTGGCAGAGACATCTAAAGCCACATTGAACTATTTACCCCATTCAAGTAGTTTAGCAACTGAAAGGTATTTTTTTAATACAGTAAACAGTGGCAGTTTTCATATATGCCAACATCTTTGTCAAGTTCTCCCCACAGCAATCTCCATACGCTAAAAAGAGAAATCTCACCCTGTCCCTATGCCAGGTGGATAATCATTACTACATCCGCTGTGTAGGTGGCTACGTGTACACAGGTCTAGTGACTTTCTGGTGATAAAGAGCAAGTCAGAAGCAAAGAATGAATAACAGTTTCCAGACTTTGTGTTCCTCTTTTCTAGCTGCTAGAACTGAAGCAGTCTTTATTTAGGGTTTAAAACTCAAATCCACCTGAGAACTGGCAAAGGTCATCTTTGTCATTATCAGAGCTGCTGAATCGATTTTTTTTTCAGTAAATGATTTGATTTAATGATCTCTTCCTATTTCTTAGCTGTCCTGACAATTGCAAGTGTGTTGCTTATTTACAAACATTTGCCCAGTGATTTAAGGAAATGAATCCTGGGCTATATGCAAAATATCTACTCTGATGAGTAGCTTTTTGTGACTTGTGTTTGGTTTTGTTTGTCTAGCTCATGCAATACTTACTCTGTGCCCTGACTGGATGACAGAACTAGTTGAAACAGAGAATAACTAGTATCAGTTTACAGCAAACAGAACAGAGTATTAACTATCCTCATTTGCATGTGAATGTGGATATTCATATGAAGAACAGCTATTCCTTGGATGTTAGGTTTGTTCAGTTTTCTTCTTTGTAGTACTCTTCTCAGCCTACTGTACTTTTTCTCCTAAATATAAAAAACTGTGTGTGTGTGGGGGGGGAATAAACTCAGGCTGTCGTTAATACAAGGTATGACCCTAGTGAAGAAAACATCCCAACTTACTGCAGTTATCTGATTTTTTGACAGTCCTTTGAATGAACACTCCCCAGTTACTGCTGAAGAGAGGTTGTGTATTTCAATTACCCTGCATGTGAGAATAAAAATACCCTTAGCAGTGCATTTTTGTGCTATTGTTTAGGGAGGGTATCAAACATGCTTGACCACTTTCTTCTCTGGCCACAGAGCAGTTTGTTTTGGCAATGTCGTGAAGATCCTTGGTTAGTATTGACTTTGGTGCTGATTGAGGCTAGCTGAGACTCCGTCTACTGTCTCCCTCAGCATTTTATTCTTCATTAATGTTTTTAGTGAATGTTGAAACCAAAAATAAGAAGTTCAGGCTTAAAATTGAGCACGTTCCCTGTTACTGCAGAAGTCTCCTGTTGGTTGATAGCTGGGTTTTCTGTATTCTGCGGAGGAATAGGCTAACACCAGCACTCGGAGAAATCAGTATCTCTCTCCAGAATGTCGCCTTGAGACCATCCATCAGTCAAGAATCTGTCTGGAAGAACTTCATGGGACTGATTCTTATACTATTCGTATTTATGTATGTTATGGCCCTTTATATCAGTGGTGACATAAAAAAGGTCTCAAACATTGTGTAAATTACATATAATCCTACTGCAAAAGCTTTTCTCTACTGCTGAATTCTTGCATGCAGGGATCCATCCTTTCATTTGTACAATTAACAATTAGCTAACTTAACCCCAACCTGCAGATATAGATTTTTAAATAACAAGGGGTAGAAATATTTCATGCTAATTAAATAGGAAAAGTAGCATATGGAATCTAGTATAAGAGCACATGGGGGAAAGACATCCTGCACTAAGTGGTGTGTGTACTTACATCGCAGGCACTAGGCTTATAACGCATAGTCTGACTGACAGTCTGTACACATCCTCAGCTGGTGATTGATAATGCAACTGAGAACATTTTAAATTAACAAAAGTGCATATAGTTGCTTTTGGCCTCCTTTTGAAGTGCTTTTAGAGCAACACAGAGCTGAAAAGCCTCTCCCTGCAGCTGCAGTGGGGACATGAAGAAAGCAGCTGCAAGGGTTTGTTTTCATATTTCATACTCATGTGCCTTGCAAACAGCAATGCTGGAAGGGAGCTGGTGTGGGATCGCTTACCTATGGGGCATGGACCAAGACTGCAGTCCTTGCCCAGGCAAGAGTCCCGTTGATGGACTTGAGGCAGCATTTCAGTTTTTCTGGGAAGCTGCAGCCTTTGCTTTCAAAGGGAAGGCTGGCTTTTGAGCACAAGTAGAGAGCAATAGCTTGCCAGCTGTGAGATGGGCTGTGAACCTGCTTGTGTGCACACTTGCTGCAGTCTTTGTGGTGGGAGTGAGATATTTCAATCAACCTAGGACTAAGCAAACACGGTTTACTCTGAACGGCTGTTTGCATGGGATTCATGCTTTCCCCAAGGCCTGCTCAGTGTTAGCTGAGTGCAGTGGGTGCAGCCATGGTCTCTGGTCCTAATCCAAGACCAGTTTGTCTTGCTCAGTTTACCTTCAGGAAGCCTTTCTGAAAAGCGCCGGCCCAGGCAGTTTTCTTCTGAGCACAGCTTGGTCCTGAATTGAAAGACTAAGACTAAGCAATGTAGCTGTCTCAGAACATTTATCTTTCTCTGTCCTCCTGTTAACATCCTAGTGGACAATTTCAATTAAATGTGGCAGAAAGAGGTCTCATGTTATTCCAACATGCCTTGTCAAAAAAAGGCAGCAAGGTAGAGGAGAGAGACCCTATTACTGTTTCCACTGGGAAAAAGGCTGTGGTTTGAGCTCATGCTGTATTAAATCTCAAAGTGTTCACATGAAAGAGCCTTTAATAATGCCCCAAACTGGAAGAAACTTTTATCAGAGCATACATCTTTCTAAATATGAGAGAACCTGACCATGAGAAACAAACCCATAGAAAACCAGATTTTACACATTCTGTTGCTAACAGATTTTTTTTTTTTTTTTTTTTTTCATGTGGGCTGTAAAGTAGCTGATGCTAATAGCAGGACTGGTCCAAGAATGAAATCCATGTATGGATACCTGTGGACTTCAGGATTTAAAACTGTATTGGAACTAGGCTTCCTGGAATGAACCCATTTGTAAATAATGCTTTCACTGGTGGCAGCAGGTTTCAGGTGAGGAAAAAAATTATGAAAGAGTTCAGTGCTCCATGTTGAGCACTCAGAAATTCACACATTTGCTGCTCGGCTCCAGCTGGGATGAATAGATAGGAAGGTGGACTTCTATACCAGGCTCTGCTAAAGCCAGGGAGCAGTCTCCTTCATAGCACTCCCTTCACTCAGCTTATGCTAAGAGAGTTTTCTTTCCTGTTCTCTAGCTCACCTAATTAATTTTTACCTGAACCTTATCCAAACTATCTGAACTGCTTTCACAACTGCTTGGAAAACCTCAGACTTTCTCAGGAAATTTCCTTTTCCTTCTATGTCTGCCTGGGCCAGTAACACCTCAAGAACAGCCTTTCTTAAGTGTGTCTGTATGTCTGCTTCTTGATAATTAGTGTGCGAGTTCATTAAGTTAAGAAAATGATTCAAAAAAAGTTACTAAGATATTTTTAAATCTGCATAAATTTCTTTCCAAGTGCAAATCTTGACTTGAATTTGAAAACTTGAAAAATCGTTTAAGGCTTTTCCCCCTTCTCATGGGGAAATTTGGAAGGGACTTTGAGGCTCAAAGTTCTCAATCTAGACCCAAATTTTGAATTTTGAGCTTAGAATTGCAAAATGATGTAAATGCAGAGAACGGTAAGCTCATTCGCTTGTAACGGAGCTGCCTTTTGAAAATCAGGCTGATGACACCAGATTCCTTTCAAGCCTTCGCACTGAACAAAACATGTGAAAAGGGAACCAGAGACCTGATTCCCCCTGTGGTACATGGGGGTAAGGCTAGAGTGACTTAAATGCTCAAGGACTTCACTGACCTTGTTGGCATTTCTCTTGGTTTATATAACCATAAAATAAAACCAATAAAAGCCAAAAGCTTGTGGCAACATTTTACTTGGAGAAGATAGAAATTCTACCTTTAGAGGTCCCTTCCAACCCAAACTATTCTATGATTCTATGGGAATTACAGGTCGGGGGATATTAGACTAGTGTTTTAGAAAAGCCACAAATAGTTGGGTCGTGATTACACCACAAATCTGTGAAAGTTTTGTAAGCAACCAGTTGTAGGTATCAAGTTATGTAGAAAAGAAAATAAATCCCATTTCCTCCACAGCAAAATAAATAAATGCAGTAATGAGAATGATAACTGAAGTTTTAAAATGGATATGAAACCATGTAATGACCCATATTGAGACACGTAATGAATCGCATAACAGGAAATAAAATAGTAACAGAAACTCTTTTGGAGGAGTTGGGCTTTTGCCTTTGTTCTTTATAGCTTTGTCTAGATGGTCATTAGATATCATCTTTAATAATGAATTATTGCTGAACTTGAACCAGGCAGTGTCATTTTACCAGGTATTTTTCCTCCTTAAAACCCTCAATTATGAACAATTTCAAACAAAATAGAATTTTAAATGTTAGTTTTTTGACTCTCAGCTCACTTCTTTCTAATTGGGACCTAAAATTTTGATGTTATTGTTTTGGTTGGGTTTTGCTGATTTTTTTGGGGGT
>NW_008824931.1:305095-338407 GCF_000699105.1 Pygoscelis adeliae
TTATGTTGTGGGTCATTCATAACACCCAGCCAATGTGTCTGCCGTGAGTTGGATGCCCTGCCTTGGCACTGTTCATCTGAGAAACCTTTTGGCAGAGTTTGTGAAAGATCTTCCGTTTGTTGCAGAAGGCGTGTGAAGGCTGCAGAGAGATGGCAGCTGATTCCACACCGTAACTCCCTACCACTGCAGACACCAAAGGGGAGAAAAGTGGGATGCTACAAAAGAAACAAACATTTGAAATTGGATTCATACTGTTAGGATTAATGATAGGAGGTAGAGGAAAACTGGAGCAGCATTCCTAAGCCAACACATTTGAATGATAAATGGCATTAAGGCACTGAAAAGAACAACAGCTGCAGTCCATGAAAAGCCAAATTTGTCTAAATTTCTCCAGCTGATCAGTCAAAATCATCACTGAGACTTCTACTTTGTAATCGCTTTTTCACAGAAAACCAGAGCAAGCAGAGAAGAAAAAAAAATTCCTGAATATAGAGACGTCTACATTTATTTTGCCAAATTTTTATAGGTAGTAAACCCTGATGTTACAGAATTCCATATTGCTGCTAGCAATGGGGATTTTCAGTGGAGCTTGTTTGGAAAGACACTTCCTTTTCCCAGGAAGGTGCAGTAAGGGCCCTCTTTAAATAAGCAACAATTGTTGCAGTTTGGAAGTTCAGTATCTAGATGAATTTTTTGGGTATGTGTTTTGAAGGTAAGCTCTGCCAGAGTGCCAAGACTTCTCATAGGGGAAAATAGGTTACTATATGGACATGAGTCAAGACACTCTCAAAGGGCTGTCTGGGCTTTATTATAACAGCATTTATAAGTCTCCATCAAGATCAGCTGTAGGAGGGATCGTTATCTCCATGGAACAGCAGGATGACTGAGATGGGGGGTGATTAAATGACTTTTCTGAAGTGTGTTTTGGTCAACTGTAGCAATACAAGGGTTTGAACCCTCTATACTAGTGCATGAAAATGAAATAGGGTGCATGAAAAGAGAGGAAAAGGAAAAGCTGATGTTTCTCTTCTTCCCCTTAAATGCCTCTGAGTGAGGGATGAGCCCAGGATGAATTCAAAGTAAAGGAAGGAAGTCCAAAGCAGAAATTATTCTGAGCATCGATGGGAATGGCAACAGGGTGTCTGATAGTAATCTGGCAGCCTACGTGAGATGGCTGGGTTTGCCTTCTGCAGCTCCCACAGCCCCCTGTGTTACACATTGTATGCCACCTACTTGCTTGGGATACCACCCATGCTCTGAGCTCCTAGATGAAATGGTCATGCAAAGCCAGCTGTGGGTCTGACACTGAGAACAGAGCTGAAAATGATGCAGGCTCATTGCAGCTCCCGAAGTTAGGATGTGGCTAGATTTTGTAAGGGAACCTGTTGAGGCAGCTAATAGGAAGAAGCTTTGTCTGCCTGAGCAGGAGGGAATCGTGGTGGCTGTGTCATGCTGGATTGCGTAGCTCTGATTTACCTGGAGCGGCCTGCTGACAGCTGTCTATCCTACTCAGTCCCACAGTGGGATCAGGGCCAGGGAAATGATTAAAAGAAGTGAACTTGGGTATCTGGGCCTCTGGTCAGCAGGTGTGTGTGATATAGCATAAATGTATTTCATATTTCCTCCAGTCATTTTCATTATGATGTGACTTAGTTCCCATAGTCTTATGGGAATAATTTTATCCTAGGTAAGGATATATTTTTTCATCTTTTTATGGCATTAAGTACGTTTTGTTTAGGGGTGTACGTGTGTGCATATGTGAATTTTTCTGTGGTTGGCTTATAACATTAACCTTCCCAGAAGCTTCCCAATCTTGTGTTTGATTGCAAGTACTTAAAAAAATGGAATAAAAAGAGGTAATTTTCCTTCACTTGGATATTTTTCTACAAAATACAGCTGCGGATCACCCTAAGCAGCAATGTTCTTGTGGTATTTTCTCTAGTTGTTCGTTAGGAAATGCTCTTTTCTCGTGTTTCCATCCATTACCAGCCACTTACCCAGCATCCGGAGCTGGGTCAGTGATACAAGGTTGTTCTGGTTTCCCAGTGCCGAGGGAGAGGAAGCCACCCCAAACCTTGACCCCCTTCCCTGTATATTCACCCCTTCAAATTCCTGCAGCAATGGTTTCATTTCCTGACCAGCCCAGTAACGCCAAGAACTGAAGAGTGAGTGTTTAACTGTCTTTTGTTTCAGCCCATGTTGTGTTTATTTTATTTTCTTCTTTTTTGGTTACATTCTGTAGGGGTAGCAAGGGCATATTGAAGTGGCAACTCAACAGCTACTCTGAAAGGTTAAAAATGGCCACTTCGGAGTTGCAAAGTCAATGAGAGTTTCAGCTCCAACTCTGGTGCTATTTAATCGGTGAAACTTTCTGCTGAAGAACATAATATTCTGTTCTGTTGGACCACATTTACTTAACATGATCAAAGGGAGGAAATACTTGTTCTCTTCAGGGTAACGGAGTTAAAAAAACACATATTTTGATTTGCCTGTGTTCATATGTGATTCAATCTTGAGGGCAGATTTTAATCTAGTCTAAACGTGTGTAACTCCATAAACTTCACTGAAGTTGTGCTGATTTATAGCAGCCAAAAATCTGGCTTTTTGTGCTCACGTTGCACCAGCATTTGAATGATTGAGTATTATTTGCAGGAATATTCATGAAAGACAAAATATATACTTTGTATATTCGTTTGTATTATTTGAGATGTATGCCATGGTAGTTTGATTACTTAAGCCTTGTAATCAGATATTACGATGGTCACAAGATAGCATTATGTTAAAAAATACAGTCTTCCAAGTAGAATTTGTCAATTTTTTTTCAAGAAAGCTGACATGTCTTCTTCAATGAAAAATGTTTTTCATCAAATCAGTGGTGAAAAAACAAATACCCAAACGAAAAATAATTCAACATGTGGGTTGTTACTTTTCCATGGAAAATTAAAAAGGAAAAAAAAAAAAAAAGTGTGCTGAAGCAAAAAATATTTCCTGACCAGTCCTACTTAGAAATTCTTTTTCTTAACGTGTCAGTGCCATTCCTCCTTTGCAGGAATACTTGAATAGCTGCTAGCTTTGTAATGCAGTTTTTATGCAGGTTCTAGTAATGATGCCACGTGATCCCTGGCACTGGCCGATACACCCTGGACATTAAGTTCAAACGCTGGACATTCACAAAGATCCCTTTGTTAGCTGTCCAGAAGAAATTCACAAAGGAAATCCAAGTGTAATTAGGATTAACAAATAGTCTGCAGAAATCGGTGACGTTTGAGCCAGCCCGCTCCTCTGGCCTGTTCACTCCCTCACGTCTTGCTGCCTGCAGCATTAGAGACCCTAAACCTTTTCATTTTTGAAGCAGTCAGGCCAGAATTACTGTCCTTGTGTTTACATCCCTCTGGGCACTTAGCAGAGACAATCTGCTTTTGTCAGGTGGTGTATTTATTTTGTATTTCGTAGCATTTTACGTATCAGTACAAGAATCCCTTTTACTTCAAGTTTCGAGAAGCTTTAACCATAATTAGTTTCTATCAAACCCTGCTATTTGGAGTATGTTTTCTTAGTGTCTGCATGCTTCTGGTGTTAATGTCCATGTTTGTGTAAAATAACAGACATTCCTTCTAATTTAACTTCTGCTTCTTCAGATCGGCACTTTTACAGACATTTCAATCTTTTAATCTGAAGTTCTTCATCTTTTTTCTAGAAAGTACGTGCATTTGTCTATGGTATAATTTTCTTTGGATGTTTCAATGGTTAGGATTATTGGGTTTTTTTCTCTGACAGGAGCATTCATGTTTGTAGAGATGAAGTTTGGATTTACATAATTAACAAACCTTCTGTGAATTACTCAGTTACCTAGTTGGTTAGAAAGTTTGAGGAAAAGTATTATGGGCATGTTTGACCACAGTTATTAGCTGGTCACCAGGACAGGCAATTGAGTAGGCTGAGGAGTTGCATGTGATGGGGTTTTCTTGGATAGATTGTTAGTGGGAATTAATTTGAAACCTCAGTCTAAAAGAAGTAGTTTCAGTGCTTATCTCAAAGCTCACCTGACAAGGATCCTGAGTGCACATGGACATGTGTAAATACTCATTGCAGAGCTAGTGGACTACTTTCCTTAGTTTGGGTGCAACCTATTAATGTCTCAATAATCTAAGCCACTAATCTGGGACAAATAATCCCAAGTAATGTAGTTTGAGAGCTCATTGCTGCTAAATCTACAAGTGTGTGAAGTTGAGGAAAAAGGAAGATTTATGCTGTATCTTGCTGAATCCTAGCACACCTGTGGCACAATGACTGATGTTTTTAGGTTTGAAGATAATAGGGAAGATCAGTCCAGTCACACAGGATTGTGTTCATCCTTGTTCACTGTGATCTCATCTGTGCACTTGTAATAAATGGTGTAAATATTCTTCTAAATGTTTTGAGTATGATAGTTGTTAAATGTATCTAACTCCTGTTCAGCATTATGTTTGTGTACATCTGTGGAAGAATAAGTGACTCTACTTAAAATGCATTTGGGCATGTAGTTTAAAAATTTGGAGCACAAATTTCACAATTCACTTCAGCTGTTGTTCTGTCCACAACCCTTTTTCTGTTCAGCAAACATTAGCAGGATAAAATTTTCCTTAAGCTCCTGCAGAACTCTTGAGGTACCAAAATTAAAAGGCCAGTCGTCCTAGGCTCTGTGTTTAATGAATGGAGAGGTTGGTTCCGACGACCCAATTTAGATTTAAGTTTTGCATTAAGGTGCTTACCTGCTTATGCAGTCAGAGAGCAGAAAGAATGCCACGTACTTTCCATGTGCAGTCGCCTCCTGCCAGAATAAGTGGCAGGAACTGAACACTTGCAGACAGCTCTTCATCACTAGTTGGTAGAAATAGCCAGCTTTAAAACTTGGTTTAATATTTGTTATGAATTATCCACTCAGGACTAGAAAATGAATTCTTAGTCTACCTAGTCATAGCCATTTGAATGTGTATTTCCAAGGAATAGTTTCAGATTCAGACAAAAGAAAGCTTTTTACTTGATTCTTGAACTTGATGAATGGGATTTTAACAGCACTGTGTACTGGTCTACCTCTGGCCTTTATATAATGAGATGAATTCTTCGCTCCAGTGATGTCAGTGTCTGTCTAGCTTAAGTGGGATCAAGATTTTACCCGCAGTGTTTTCAGAGATAACAAGTTATATCAAAATTACATACGCTTTGCAAATTCTAGCCTAGACTCTTACCAAGCTACATTTGTTGTAGTTCATAGGGATTTCTGGGGATCTCTTTTCTGGCAAGCTGTTTTGACTCAAACACTTTAGACAGCAGCCTAGCAATATTACCCTCTGTCTTGCCCATCTTCCTTATTGGATTAGTTTTATTGATTTCAAACCTTTGATCCTTAATATCCCATTAGCTAATATAGTGATCTAGCTACGTAACAGTATCTAAGGAGCGGCAGCTTGTAAATGAAGTACATAGATCTTATACAGTGTTGTGTATCATTACTTCATCTGAAATGACATTGAATTTTGCGTATCGGGCTCTGTCTTGTTATTGACTAGTCTTACACATTTTTTCGAAAGCAAACATAGCCAGAAGTTACACCCTGAAATAATCCTGCTGTGTGTCATTTCTTATTTTTGGCCAAATTATCCCTGGTTTAACTCCAATATGGTCAACAGAATGAGTGACTTTTATCCCAGTAAGTGAAAAGAAGATGAATTTACCCTGTGATGGAGCAGCAGAAAGAAGAAACACGGTTACCTTTTCTATAGGAATTTATCAGCTATTGCTCACCTGCCTCACTGGACTTCTGTGTGTACTGACTCACCACTGCTTAGGCTGAATAAGAAACTAAGAGTGTGAACACACACTATTCTCACTTATATGCCTGCTGTTGCGAGTCTGGCATCCACACGGTTCCTCCAGTTTCTCTGTTTCCAATTTGTATTCAACTCCATAAAGATAAAGCAATAACCTGATTTCAAGTAGTATAAACTGTACAAAATTAAATCTTTGACATGGACTTTGAATACTGATATCCTGGTTTGCTATCTCACGTGGAAGGTGAAGGGAAATGAAAGGAGGAAACATATTTATTTGAAATGAGATCTGCCCTTATGCCAACCCCTCACCCCCCACAAACATAGAACAACTAATTTCCAGGCCAGGAGTGCCTAATGTTACTCCAGCCTTTTTGGCCCTGGGGAAGAAAGTATGTGTGTGGTGGTGGAAGGGGGGAAGGCTTTCACTCACTGACCTGTGAGAGCTGGATTCAAGAGCTTGTATTCAATATTGCCTTTGGTAATACGTAGCTTCTCCTACATGTTTAGTCTCTGCCACTGGCTATCAGATCACCCCCAAAAGGCTGTGTCAAGATGTCAAGTCTAACAAGTGGAAATCACAATAGTCAGCTTTACCTCTTTTGTTTCTACTTATATACTTGTAGAAACTGGCAGTTCCTGCAAGCACTTCTGTACGGGGAAAATGTGCTTGTGATGCAGATTGCTTTGATTCTCTGAAGGGTTTCACAGACTCTGAGTCTGTCCCTGCAGGGAATTCTAGTTTTCAACTCTCTCTGCTGTGTGCGCAGCTTTCTTCTGGTCTGGGTTGTTTTTTTAATTAAGATCTTTGTGTAGAGTATCACAGTTGAGCAGATACCTGCTAGTTTACAAGAACTCAGCGTAGAGGAAATCTAGCTCTCCAGGAAGAGGAATAAAAATATTTGTAAGAAAACATGGACATTAGGAAATGAAAGATAAGAGAAGGCTAGATGGATCAATAGGAAACTGTATGATAAATTATTTACTGTAAGATTTCTGGAGTGTGAATGAGAATTGATGTCTATAGATCCCCTGTGGCACTTCTGTATAGCAAGCTTAAATTCTGTTAAACCTGACCTATTTCAACAGGTTGAATTTAACATTTTGCTGGATGAAAAGGAAGCGTGAAATCGACAGAACAGGTTTTGTTTTTGAAAGACCTTGGGTTTGTGTTTTAAGTACACTTGAGGTGAAGTATGTTGAATAAGTATGGACTATTTAGGGGCAGAATCGCTGAGGATTTTATTAAACAAAACAGCAAGAAGCTTTGTCATTCCAAGCTGGAAATGATGCCTAGCTGAGCCAGTAAAACACACATCAAAGGTGTACATATGGGTTACATTTTAATATTCTTTCAATATTATTATAAAGACCTGTTACTAATTTTAAACTGCATTGGTAAAAACTAATTTTTTTCTTTTTTGTCTTTTCTTCTATATTGCTAAATGATGTAAATCACTAATGTCAATTTTATGCTGATTTATGCCAGCTGAGGATCTGGCCGTGAGAGACATTTCCCCTCTGTATAATCACCCCAAATAGGGAAGGAAAAAGAGCAGGAAGGAATGGTGTCATCTGGATATGTGAATATTTTGGCTGTGATACAACCCTGGAATAGGCTCTGATACAAAGATGGAAATATGGGGATTATCGTAGAAACTCTTGAGATAATCCTATAAATAGCAGAGGAAATTCTGGCTAGAAGTTGTCTATTGAAACCATTTTGGAATGAGACGGCTGTCAGGAAGAGAATTTAAAACCAGAAACGACAAGGCAGATCCTCACCTGGTGTAAATCAGCATAACTACATTAATTTCAGGGGCATTGACTTGAAAGAACTGTGATGATCTCCACCAGCTGAGGATCTACAACCATAGGTACTGGGTGCCAAATGCTCTCACTCACACCAGTGTAAATCTGGAGTACCTCAACCGACTTGGTGGCATTATTTTGGATTAACGCTACTGTAAATGAGTGTAGGACACAGTGGTTTGTGTTTGGAGAGTGAAGACAATTGATTCATAGGATGTGAAATGTGTGTTTTTAGATCAAGGAATACATTTACTTGAGAGATTGTTTTAGTCTGGTATTGCAGATGTAGGCTATTTAACAACCAGGAACTTCCTCGTTCCCCCTGCTGTTACAGAAAGGTGTTGACTCCGTACAAGCATTCATGATGGTCTTGGCCCCATAGCTAGCACATCAATAAATAAGCTAATAAATTCTCCAGAAGGGGAGTAAAGAGCAACATGTCACTATATATGTTCCCTGCATTGCACTAATAATGACAAGAGTACACAGCCGCTGCAGTTGACCGAGTTACTTCAGTGTTACACCAGCATCACTAAGGGAAGAATTTGGCCCTGCGGTATAAAGGAAATAGGGGAGTCAGAAACGGGACTCTCTTAAGTATGTGTTCACATGTATGTGGTAAGGTCAGTCCAAATTCTACACATGTGAACGTGTTAACATGAGGGGAAGCCTTGGCTCTTCATTCAAAGCCATTGCTAAAGGACCAAGATTTTTAAATTATGCTTTCATTTATGAGAATACATTCATAAACACATCTAAGGGCCTCTATTTCCCAATATCTTATGGTAATATTACATCTACTACCTACTATCTATTAGCATTTAGGGGCTAGATCAGGCCCTGGAAAATGTTATCTGTAAAATACTTCAAAAAAGGCCACATAAACTAGGTGCTGTGTGGCTGCTTTCCTATTGTCTACAGCCAGGGGCTGTATGTGTACCAGGGAGGGACTTTCTTCAGCTGTGATTGCCCTGGCAGAAGGAGAAGAACGCATGGCCATGCATTTCTAGTCGACAATTCCTAATGGATCTATTATTAACATCACTGCATTAATATCTCCTGTGAGATCGCAAACATGAAGCGGTTTCCAAACCATAGCTCGTTATACTGTGCCTTCAACTGTCCTACAGTGCCTCTCTTTTTTAAGTGCCACATTTTTTAGCTGCTTACATGTGATAACTGTGTTTCAAGGCTACAATAGAGTTTACACCAGCTGCTTTCATCACTGTGCTCTAAATAGCATCTAAACCAAAGGGTCCTGGTCTGGATTACTGAGGCTATATGGAAACATGAGAAGACCCAGAAAGATAAATATTTCATATTGTATCCAGAGCATTTCCTGTAATTGCTCTGTTTCCTTCTCTACTTCCTACAGAACTTCTCTACCCTCAACTGTCCTTTGCCTCCCATTTGTTGTATTAACCTTTATCCAGTGTCCCTGAGCATCATCTGTTCCTGGTGACGTACTGAATCCTACATCCCACGGTGCCTACCCCTCATTCTGTGAATGGCACTGATTTTGACAATGCTGTAGTCAGCTCAGCTGCTGTTTCTTACAGGCAGTATAAAATAGTAATAATAATAATAATAACAAAAATAGTAATAAGTGGCTGCTCTGGATTTATTTCAGCTTGTTCTGTAGGAAGGGTTATATCCCAAAAGCATTATGTAAAAGTTGTGTTTCTGTAGCTGGATCTCTTTACCAAGTTCGATGAATCTGATGGTGAGAAGGGACTTGAGGTTGCCACTTCTGTTTCCTTCAGGCCTCTAAAACTGTTTTTAGAGTCTTCTACCTTTTTTACGTTTGTTTCTCAACTGCTGTTGACCTGAAAGGAACTATGGACTGGATCACTGGAGCCAGACTAATGATCTTTATCAGCAGAACCACTGAAGTAGGGTTAACGTTATCAGCATTATTTACCGTTGAAGCAACTGTACCTTTTGATAACTCTTAATCCTGACAAGGCATTGGCTGGGGTTTTGGTACAGGACTGCATGTACAAATGTTGCACATATGCACACAGACACACCTTCAATGTTTCCATGATTTGGAATTAAAATTCCCAATATATTTATGAGAAAAGTAATCCAGTAAGGAGGATGTGGAGGAGGATGAAGGGTGATGATCTGGTGAAAGGGCCTTGTTCCGGGGCTGAGGAGAACTAGTTTGTTTTCTAGCTCTGTCTCGGACATTTCCTTTGGCAGAGTCCTTCGAGAGGGATTTAAAAAGAATGACTTGCTCACTGTTGTCTGCAGGAGGACAAGGATGCCCTTGATTTCTGCTGCTTTTTTTGTGTGTGTGTTGTGGGGGACTGGGCCCTGCAGTCACTCTGTTGGGTGTCTCTGGGCAAGCCTTTCTCGGTCCAAGTGAGAAGCTCTGCTCTTGTTGGAAGTCAGTGGGAACAAACCATCTAACTTCTGGTTTTGCCTTTGAAAATATCTCCTTCCTATTTTCCTATGTTGTCCAACTGCAAAACTAAGATTTCCTGCAGCGATCCAGTTTGGGTTTAAATGTTGAGATACAGTAGCCAGAGAGCTATATAAACAGAGAGTATAGTGATGTTCCCTGTTTATATATATATTTTTTCAAATTGTGTTTCTTTGTAGTGGTGTTGCTGCTGTCCTTAGTTGCTAGTTGGGTTTGACCTTTTCCTCAATTCTGGGTGGGATTTATTGCTCCAGCTTAAGCTATTTAAAAGTTGTCTAAGCAACTTGTTTTGCCTCTCTCAGGTCAGTGCAAAGAAAAAAGGCATCTCCAAAAAATGAATTCATCCCATCCAAAGATAAGTATCTAGGATATGAAGGTTGTGGGAGGAGTTTTTATGGAAGACAATTTTTTTTTTTAATCGGGGGTTAGGCGTAGGAAGAAAATGAGTGTCTTACACATCTGGAGTACAAAACTTACTGTTCCTTAAAATTGGCAAACCTCCCCTTAGCATCACGGTCAGTCCTTCTGCAAGCACAGGAAAATGTTTGCCACAGAAGATTTGATTTTAAACCAAAACAACAGTGATACCAGAATTTATACAGGGTTTTTATTCAATCTGATTCTATCCATGTAATCTCAATTAAATTTTACAAGTGTTTTAGTATCAAAATATAGCTCTGTTTAATTTTCCCCCCCTACAAATAGACAAATATCTGAATAACCGATATAAATAATAAATTAGCATGGTAAGGTGATTTCATTTTAGTTTTAAATGTAAAGGAGCTCTTTAGGGTTTTTGAAAAGGCAATGACTACATTTTCATATAACTGCCTACAACAGACGTAGTTTTATATCTCAGTTGATTGAGGTGCAGTTAAAAAACCCCAAACATCCTAGATGTATGCATAGATATATGCAGTTCTCATTTAAAACATCATCACTATCTCTCAATGCTGCTGATTTTCTTCAAAAAAATGCCTATTTGTGAGTGCTTTCAGCGTCTGAGTTGTGCTCTCAGAAGAGTTTAATGAGTGCTTCTTACTGTGATTGTTTGCGTGCTTGCATTTCTTGTTTCCATTGTGCATAACTCAATTTATGTTTGTGGCTATGGGCTGGAAGGTATCTGACTGCAGGGAGTTCAGGTGGGGTCTACGCAAGAGCAGTCTGTGGGTGAAAGAAATAAGTAAAGGTAAACTTAAATGTTACGGACAAAATGATGAAATACAGAATCATAACATGTAGGGATTCATAAATTAAAACCTTTTTTCAGATTCTCCTTCTCTTTTTTTTCCCGTGTAAATTTTCAAAACACCTCCACTATCTCTGCAGGGTCTTTTCATGTCGTACCACAGATGAAAACTTCTGCTCCTCTTCTGAGCAAAAACTGCTCTGATGTTTGTGAAGTCTAGCACTGCGAAGCACAGGCTACTGCAAGCAATAAATAATAGGGGTGCTAACATGTTTGTAGGAAAGAAGTAAAACCTTACCCATTTTGGGTTATGCCCTCAGTAAAGATAAACGATGATACTATTTGCTAAAGCAAATTTTTAATCATGGAGATCTTGGTACAATGGGGTCACAAATGAAATAAGATTAGTGATTTATTTATAGATATCTCACAGAAACCACTTCATCAGCTGCTCCGGGGTCTATATGGCAGCAATTTTCCATGGAAACATCACACAAGCAGTTGTGGACAGTAACTGGAAGGGAGGTGGTAGGCAAGAAGCCCTACAAGATTAGGAGCCTGGGCAAGGCTGGACAAAGCTCTGTTGCTCAGGAGAGAGTGAGAAAGAGAAAAGCAGAGTAATTATAGGCATAATGATTAGTTCTGCAAAGCGGCGATGCAACAAATATTTATCATTTTCGAGTGATGGTGAGGTCTTTCACCTTAGGCTTTATCCTGAAGGTGAACTCTTAACAGCTGTAGCACGATGGTGCCAGGTGCTCTTTGGATCTGTAGATATTGATTACCTTTCATGCAGCAAATTATCATTACGAGTCCAGAAGAATATGTCTGCTGTTTTTTTTCATGGCTTCCAGAGAGTTTCTGAGCTGCTCCGTCTGGGGAAGCCCTACACACACCCAGATGTAGAGCTTTAGATACAAGGGAAAACTGTCATCTCTGTTGGGAATATACCTAGTAAGATTTGGAGTCACAATTTTGTCTTTAAGCATTCAGCTTCTCCCTAAATCTTTTACTGGATTTTGCGCCTTCATAGTCATAGCCCACTGACTTCATTTAGAAAACTTGTCTATGTGATGATTGCCAGTTCTTGTGAAAGGCAGGGAGTAAAATTCTGGGTTAGCATTAAAAAATCTGTGTGGTATGACTTCAGTCACTTCTCCTACCCTGGAACAGAAATAGTCTCACTGAATTTTGGCTGTTTAATGTGGTGTGGCTGATCTAGCTGTACAGTCTCCACCTTTGCTCAGTGGTAAGAAACATCTGTAGGGTAATATAGGTCACCTATAGTAGACAGGCTGACCCTCTGGCGGAGCCTGCCTCCCTCTGTTCACTGGAGAAGGTGCTCAGGCAGTTACCCACATCTCAGGGTGGAAGATAGGATCCACTGCAACTACTACCAGCTACTGAGAAGTTTGGTTCTGGTTGAGGCTGGCTATGAAAGTGCCTGCTGTAGCCAACACAGGGAGAAATGCTGACAGGGAACATTTCAATACATCCTAAAATCAGATTATGGGAGGGGTGGAACGCAACATATCCTGGAGGAAAACGGAGCCAAATTTGAGTGTGCTGTGTCCTGCATTACAATTTACAAACAACAGCTGGGCAGGAATCAGGTCTCACATGTGAATGTGGGAGAGGGTCAGACTGAATTGAGTTTGACTGGCAGATGTGTGTCTGGGCACCGGCATTGGCAAAACAGTCATGAAGAATGTCAGGAGCGTTTGATTAGAAAGGGACTGCTTGAAAATGTCCGATTACCAGATCTGAAGGCCAGACCTTTAAGGTCATCTAGGTTGTCTTCTTACATGAAAAGAATGTCCTAATTATTTTTACTTCATGTTAAGTGTAAGCTCTAGTGCAAAAAAACAATAGGTAATCTGTCACACATACCTTGGTGAAATAGCCATGCAGTTTAAAAGGCTTAAAATAAACAAGTATAAAAGCATACTGTTTTTTTTTCTTCATAAAGATGGTTCAATTTTGTGCTCAGAGAAGTTTTTTACTGTAAGAATACAGTTTCTGATCTGGTCTTGGTTATATAGATTTTGTGGGAAACATGTACTGGCCCCCTTCTCTGCAGAGCCAGCATGTCCTCAGTCTGTACTGTGTCCAGGGGCTCTTCTTTCCTGGGGCAGGACTTTGCATTTGTCCTTGCTGAATTTCACAATGTCCTTGTCTGCCCTTTCCTCCAGCCCGTCCGGGTCCCTTTGGATAGCAGCCCCAGCCTGGGGGTGTATCAACAGATCCCCCAGTTTGGTGTCATTGCAGACTTGCTGAGAGTGCTCTCCATCATCTTCTCCTGGTCACTGATAAGGGTGTAAAACAGCACAGGTCCCAGGATAGACTCCGGTGCTACCCGGTTGTCACTGGCCTCAGGGTGGAGTATGACCGAATAACCACTTCCTTCTGAGCATGGTCATCGAGCCAGTGTTTTACCCATCTAGTTGTCCTTGTAGTTGAAATTCAATTTCTGGAATGTAGCATATGATTAGTTATGTCATGTAAAAAGTGAACAGGGAAACAGTTAAAATGTAATAAAAGGGAAGAATAGCTTTTTGTGTCCTTTTTTTTCGGAAGGCCGTGCAGTTTCTCTGTTGCATTTAAACATTTTTCTTTCGTTTTTCCCAAACAGAAGGAAAGAAATATATTTCCAGTGTATTATACAAAAGAGTATAATACTCATCAGCTGCTAAAGAAAAACACTTGTGATACAGGCAACATGTATAATATTTAAAATTGCTGTCACTGATAATCTTGCTTTATGTCATTCAAAGCTTTTAAAGCTGCTCTCTGAGTAGGGATCAAATGCGTAAATGATATTCATGTTACAGTCAGTCTATAACTCTGATTGTCACTGTGATTTGCAAAGAGAAAAGTATAGGCATTCACAGCAACCTAAATAGAATTTTCTTTTTCTCTTTGTTATAATCAGATGCTCACCTTTAGATTCAAAAAATCTAATAATGACTAATGGGCAATGATCTTCTGGATTAGCAGCAGAGCATTCAATATCTCTTTGAGCAGCGATTACCATCTTTTTTGGGGGGATATCAATTTAAAGGTCAAGTGCTCTCATAAAAAAGGTGATTATCCAGTATTTCATATGTTGAACAAAAGCTTAGCAGGATTCATTGTGTGTCAGTTTCTTTTGTATATAGCATATATGCAGTGAAATGGATCGCTTAATTATCTAACTACCTGTCTTCGGGGAAGGTATGTGACCATGAATAGAAGCTGTCAAATAGGTACTTTGCTTTGCTTGTGATATTTAATCAATTACTGTAATGATTGCAGGTTATAAGTTGGCTTTTTAAAAATAGGCAAAAATTTAAATTACTTTCGTGCCAGCAGCCAGGGATTTGGTTATAAATGGGTACTTTTTTGGGAATGGAATGTGGAACAAAGATGAAAAGGAGAAAGGAACAAAATGGGCCCAAACTCATGGCTGATCCCTTTCTCTTTCCTTTCAATTCTTGTACTGTTCTTTTACAACCTAGAAAAGTATTCTGTTTCTCAGATGGATAAAAATGACTAGGGCTATATTTAGAACAAATCCAAGCAAGTGAACTCGAAGCTGGTTTTATCAATTTTTTAAATTAATTATTATTATTTTTTCTGGTGGATTTTTATTGGTTACTTTTCCAGTTTCATATAATTGGAGCTATCTTAAATATATTCAATCAAAATTTCTAGCAAAACCATCACATTTCTATTTTTTCCAACTCATTCTTTTTCCCTCTTGTAAGGTAGCTTTCTTACAGCTGAAGAAATTCTCATTTGCAAATATGGATTACTGCCTTCGTTTGTACGTTTGTTCTGTTTGTGGATTTTTTTTTGGTTCACATCCTTTTTTCTACTGATGTGCCTACCATTTGCCAAATAATTCATGTGTGTTTGATCTACTGCATTTCAAGAAACACTTCTGTCGGTGGTTTACTGCTAGGTATTTGTGGGGTTCTGTTGGTCACTTTACATGGCATTGTTACTTCTCCCTTCATAGGACAGAAACTTTTAAAATTTGATAGTAATAATAGATGCCCAGCAAATATACTGGGAGTACTGGATCGTTAATAACCTTTGTTGTTCAAACAAAATTTTGTATATGCAAGAAAAAGGTCTTTGTGTGAAGTACAGCTACTGCTTGGACTTCTGTACAGAGGTCAACACGGAAAAGTAAAAGGTATATACCTGACTGACCACATGCTGGGGAGATTTTTATCAAATGCTTTTGATAAATCAAGTGGTTCTTGCCTTTTTTTTGAAGTAAAATGTCTCTAAAAATATAATTTCCAAATAAAAAATCCTATTACTGTTGTAGAGGGTATCTCATAAATACTTCAAACATCCCAAGTAGGCTGGGAGTTGTAATGCCTTTCTCATTTCTACAGACTAACTGACGATAACCTGGTTTATCTGCTGAGGGGGAGAGGAAGGAGACTGGGAGTTTTATAACATCGCAGATTAATATGAAAAAAAAGGAAAGAAAAAAACTCATGCATTTTCATTAGTGTTATTGTATATTAGTCCCACTCCACACATGAAAGTTTTTCTTTAATTATATGAGAGGTGAGTACCAACACAGTTAAGATAATTCACTTGATGTACACTGCCAAAAACCTGTGTTTGGTTTTCGGTCCCTGCAGAGTGTTATTACCTAGTGCCTAGGTGAACATCCACGTTTTAAACAATAGGCATTAGCTATTCTTGAGCTTTGTTGCTCTCTTTTTTTAAAGGGTTTTCTTTGTGGCTGCACACATGGTAAATCTTTAACTTCAAGTGTCCTTCTGTGGTGACCAACTAAAATATTAGCAAAATAAATGTTTTATGGGAAAACGTTGGCAGAAACCCCAGCAGAAACAGGTGGTATTGGATTATTTCAATATAATGTAATGATGCAGCCAGGTTTCCATCTGGACAGCATGTGGTTGTGTCTACTTAGAGAGTATCAAAGGGTGTGAGTATGCACCAGGGATAATGGTGGTGCACAAAAGTGTAGCTGGATGGCTACTTTACAAAATAATAGTCAGGGTTCTAGGTCCTCTGGGTTAAATACTTTTACTGTCAGAATCTGAATTTCTTCATAAAATATTAAAGATGAAGCAAACCTCTGACATGCAATACTGAGCCGTGTAATTATAAGGCCGTTCCTGGAAGCCAAGTATTGTTCACATTATAGCTAGGCGTTTATTATAAAAGAGTTCATTACCCTTGGAAGCTAAGACATATTTCAAAGAGAGTGCCCTGGAACAGAGGCACTTTCAGCAAGCTTTACTGTACAAGGAAAAAAGCCCCAAGCAAGCTGATCAGCATATAGTTAGGAAATGGGAGAGGAATTAGTGGATACATGACTGCTAAGAGATGAATCTATACATAGTGGACCAGATACTCATCTGGGGTAAATGGCTCCATCTGCATTGACTTTGGTATAGGCATGCTGAATTACACCAGGTAAGGCATTTTTAGCCCAATACCAGAGATGATTTTCCTTTTGGCTGGCAGGTGCTCTCACAAACCACAGGGCACACTTTGCAAAGATGTGCCACAGACCACCTTCACATCTGTGTGCTCTCTCTACAGGGAGGCAGGTTAAATCTGATTACATACACTGGCAAAGGCTTAACTGGGGACAGGATTTAGCCTGTTGCATTTAGGGGGAGATTTGGCAGATACCTTTGTAAAATATCTTTGTGTGGGCAAGGGTGAAAGAAGGGAGTTTGTGAAGGGTAAGAGAAGGAGGAGGAGAAGCAAACTCAAACTCCCTGGAGGCTGTCAGCAGGAGCAGAGTTGGCACGGAGCTGTTTCCATCACTTGGAAGCATGGAACAATGTATCAGCTCTATTCCATGGAAAACAGCACTGTTAATGAATACACAGGGCCTGATTCTTCACTGCCTTTTGTATTTTGTGCACACTTTGACCTGGTTTACAGTATCAATCAGCTTGATAGCATTTGACACCTTGTATCATTTGCTCAGCACAAGTGTAAATCATAGAAGCAGGGCTGAGGAAAATTAAGACCAGGTCTTAGGCTGCTGTGAATCACATAGCCTTGTGGTCTTCTCTGATGATCCAGTGATTTGCACCAGCTGAGGAACTGGCCTAGGCACTCTTTCTCTGCTGATATATCACTCCTATAGATGTATGTGTTAACAATCTCTATTTCTCTTTTTCCCTTGCTAATGGATGACCTGATTACACTGGAAACAGTTCTTTCTGCCAGGGTGAAGAACCACCCGAAAGTTTAGGGTGCTGGCCAGCAGCACTTGGCAGCTAGAGATCAACACGCTGTTGCCATTAATCAGTAGTACCACACAGAGGTGCCAAGAGCCGTGGAAAATATGAGATGACATCCAGCAACTGATGAATGTGATGATTAGAAGATCAGCAAAGTATTTAACAGTAATGTGTAGTGGACAGTTTTTGGAAGAAACAACCCTTTCCTTTCCATTCAGTTGATATTAAATAAAAAAAATAAATACATGCACCTGCCACTGGGGATAATACCTCTTTGTGCCACATATAGGTCCCTTCCCCCTCTCCTGAACAAATCTGGCCTCTGGATCTTGTTCATAATGCCTATATGGAGAGGAAATGTAATTAGAACAGGTACCAAGGGCCAGGCATCTCAGGCTTGATCCAGACCACTTAGGAAAATGAGGAACTTCCCCTACAAGTGACGTCCCATTTAAACTGATATTACCTCACTTACACCAGTGCTGTAGCTTGTGGTCTCAAGTTGCACATGTGCTCAAGTGCTTTGCTGGATCAGGGTACTGGATGGTTTTCCTGGAGCTGCAGTGACTTGAGGTAAGCCACATGATGGTCTAGCCTCAGTATATTGTTCAGTCTGACCATGTTTACAGTGCCTCCTATGGGATCATGCGTTGGTGTACTGTATTTAATTTCCATTCACTTTGCCCTTTGAGATCCACGGATGAACGGCACTGTTCAAATTACTTTTTACAAGTGTTGGATTGTGGCCTTCCTTCAAGTGAAATCTTTTCAGCAAACTGGAAAGAATTGATGGATTACTAGTCTCCTCCAAATTCAGAGCTGTTGCTACTCAGGCCATGTGTTTGTGCAGCTTCTTGCCTTCCTTTCTGAAAATAAAACCATGCCTAGAGACAAGGCTAACTTGTTCTTTCCCTTGTCACAAGACTAGAGTTTTTTGGGCAGCAGGGAGTTTATCCAGAGCCAATTAAGAAGGGGAAAAAAGCAACAAAACAAGTTGCAAATGGTTCTTTTAAGTCTCCACAGAAGCATCAAATGAATGACTTGTGACAGCAAACAGGCTGGAGGTACAGAGATTATGGATGTTGATGTACATGGCTGTTCATGTACATCCTGATTACGACACTGATTTAATCGGTCTGGTTCAAGGCTTCTTGGCTGCATGGTCTGATCTGAATTTTGTTGTCCCAAGGATGAGAACTAAAACGTCCCTGATCTGAGCATGCTAATGTAGGAGTGGGAAAAAATGGGGAGGAGGGTATGACCAGCCACCGGCCATACTTATAAATGCCCTGTCCATCTCCCTCCTCCATCATGTTGCTGGAACAGTCCTTCGCCACTCACTTTTGCAGTGCTCTGTGCCTAAAACCAGCCTGTGACCACAGGTAGACCAGAAGTATGGTACTGCATGCTGAGAGTTTGAGAATCCTGAGAAAGTAAGAGGAAATTTGGTACATTCACTCTTGCCCTGTCAGAGAATTTTTCATTCAGAGAATCCTGTCTGGGGAGGGAACATGGTTGCTTCAGATCTGGAAACAACCAAGAAAGTTCAGTGATGTCTCCCCTGAGGAGGCTGTCAGCTGACAGTGAGCAAGTGCCTGGTGTTGCGAGGAGGAAGAGGGAGAAGGGGGAAATCAGCGATTCTCTGGAGGAACAAGAGCCTTAGCTGTAAAAACAGTCCTAATTTTTGGCCTAGTATCCCCCCCTGCCACACCTGTATTAACAAGGAGAGCAACTCCTTTGGGCGCTGAGTCAGGCTGAATGAAAGTCATTACCCTCCACTTGTGAGAAAAGAGCAGATGGTCTCAGTGCAGTTCCAAGTGTGTGGGAGATTAAGTCATGAAACACACATCAGGAGAGGGAGATTAAGGATCTCTGTTGGGTGACACAAGAGTGAATGAGCTAGTAAGCAGCACCGTAGTTTCTGCCAGCACAGCATCTTCTCTGTGCTGTGGGGCTGGAAGCCTGAAGGTGTTAGTTGAGGAAAGATGTGGTTCCCGTTCTCGATGTCAGCCCTTGCGATGGAGTTGGTACTCTGTTGGGATTTGTTTTAAAGCTGCAACTGGTTGTGCAGGGAATGGACAGCCAGAGGATGTCTGTGTGAAAGGAACTGGTTTTCCCAAAGGTATAGGATTTGTCACAGCCTTGTCCCACATGTGGGGATGTGGCACCAATTTAGTTCTAAGGTTTCTACGAAGATTCCGGTAGGAAGTTTCTATTTTCCATGCTGAAATAAACCTCTATTTCTCCATCATCACAAGTGGACCTGTGACTTTGCAGAGCTTTTGTTTTTCTTCCGCACTCCATGTTAGTGTTTATGACCCCCTAAAACACTTGGTCAAACTCTGGGTCTCTTTATGATGTTCATGGTCCAGAAATACTGTTCTTACCTAAAAAGTAGTGGAGGTTCCTCAGCTGTCAGCCAACCTCTTTTGCCAGTGAAAATCATAGGCAGCCCTGGGCTCTTAGCTTGTGGCCTGATGTACAACAGAGCTATGCACCAGAGTAAGGCTGCCATTTATGCTCCTGTGTGAGAGCATCATGATCTCACAGCCCCTGGAGCAGAGGTAGGAAAGAGGGTGCAGTTTTGGAGGCTGACTCTAAAGCACAACTCGCAATATAGATGCCTAAAAGGGACAGACTCTTCTCTGGATTTTTCACGTGTACCTGCTAATTTCCTTGGCCCCGTTGGTTGATGGGCACATTGCATCTCCTTGGCACTTCTGAGATTTCCACTTAAAGCCTGCACGTGGCTGTGCTTAAAGATCTTTGAGAACGGACCCAGTGCCTCTCAGGGTGACAAACCCCACCCTTCCCCAGAAACGTGTCGGATGCAGCAGAGTCTTTTCCTGTTCCCAAGAGGGAATGACTTCATAGCTGCCTTTGAATTTGAAGGCTCTCTGCTCCTGTTTTGACAAATGTAAAACACCTGCTATTAGTTGAATTGAGGTTGTGCCTGTGTCTGCCACCATGGTTCAGAGGTCTGCATCTCAAAGAGCCTTTGGTTCATTTTGGGTCTATCTATCTGGAGTAGAGAAAGTCTGGGCAGCTGGACTCATTCCAAAGCAGTTCATCAATCCGTAATGTTTTCAAGAAAGTTTTATTTTGCCGCTGTGTCTACTAAAGAGTTTAAGGCTGCCCTGGCAGAGGATCAAAACCTGTGTTATTTGGTACTGTACTGACTTCATAAGGGTTTGCAGCATGGACTCAATTAAGTCTAAAAAATCAGGAAGGTGTGTCTTTCTGGTCTTTACATTAAATGCATACTGTATCTCAAGTATTTTGGAATTGAACATATGCCATGTTTTGAAGCCAGTATATTTGAAGGCCCACAAAGAAACCTACTACGCTATGTATCACGTATCGCCTGGAAACAACCTAAGTTATAATTATGTCTTCTCCTGCCATGAGAGATGCTAGTAAGTACTTCCAGTAAAAGAGCGTATAAAGGTGAATCCTAAAAGCAAGGGCAAAGAATTGTAGTATATTATTATTTATCATTGAGTAACATTGCAAAACTCTCCATCTTCATTTCATTGGAACCCTGGCTGAGTGTTGAAAGACATAATAAAAACAATCAGTATATTCTCATTTTTCTGTGTGAAAAGATGAAGTCATGGCATATGGTCAGCTCACCAGTGCTGTTAATAATAAACCACAGATAATTAAGCACTGATTTATTCCTCTACGTAAGTGAAACAAATTGCTTTAACGGCTTTTGCTGAGGACCATCTAGTCAGACGGATTATGTATAGGAAGTTCAAACTAAAAATTATTAGAGATCATATTTCAGTGTGGTGGAGGTTTATGGTAGAAACAATTAGAAAGCTAACAGAATGTGTCCTGTATTCTCTTTGATGGAAAATCAGATATTAATCTGGGGAAAAGTCTAATTCTCAACACAGCTGCTCCCCTTGCTCTAATGCACCAGATTTAAGCTGGATAAAAATGGAAACATGTTTAAAAAATTGATCATAGCTTATAATAGCAATAATCACCTTGAAATTGGTTGTTACTACAGTTAATGAACAGAGTATTAGAGCATAAAACGCCCTCAGATTCCCTCAGGCTATTAACTAACAAGCTGGTTGTTAACTGCTGGTCAGATAGTATCTTTATTTGGTGACTGTCTTTCAAAGACATGGAGCAGATCCTGGGAAGCTGTGGGATGGGGTGAGGAGGGATGGGGTGCTTGCTTGGGGTAGTGGCAGGAACAGAGTGGGACCTTGGACAGATTATCTCCAATGCGAGACTCCCCTTTCCCCATATCTGTAGTCCAGTTCCTCCAGAGCATTGTTATCCATGTATGTGAAAGCCGTGCTGCTGGCTGTGGGCTCCCTCCCACCAGAGTTTGCCCAGTGGAGGTTTTTCCCCAAAATGAAGCAGGGCAGCCTGTGGCAGGGTGCTGGGGTTCTCATGCAGGCAGGTCCTGGGACTCTTTGCAAACACAGGCTTGGCTTGGCTGGTCGGGACAGAGAGAAGTCTTCCCTTTTCAGAAACGTGTCCTGGCATTTTGCAGTCTCACTGGTAGCAATACTGCATTGTGGCAACAGAAAGGATGGCACCAAATTTAAATCCCAAAATAGGATGAAAACAGGGAATGAATTCCAGGCTTTGGCCCTAAGCACGTTCAGCAATGGGTGCAGTCTATACACAAAAGCAAATTGCAGCTTTTTAAAGCTCTTGCTGCCTCTGTGGTTATATTTGTTTTGTCCATTTTGCATGTTGGTTTTGCTGGTCAAGTGCCTTTCTACACTTGGAGGAAAGGCTCCCCATTCATGTACTAGCAGGATATTAGATAAGCTGGCTTGTGAGCTGAGCTGCGCCTTCCTTCAAAGGCTGCAGATCTTCCCGTCTTCTGAACTGAAATCCTCATTCAGTCTTGTGATATCAGACTGCCACCAGCTTTCCAGCTCTGACTCTACCAGTTTTTTGTTAAAAACATATTTGCACACACAATCTAGTTTCTCCAGGAGGCCACCAGATTTCAGATTTCAGTTGTGTGTATCAAATGGCCTCACCTGGCAGAGAGGGACCTTCACCGTTCAGATATCTCCTGTCTGAGGTCATGACATGATGCTTTGCAAGTTCTCTCTGGTCTTTGAGTTAGAAACTTTGTAGGAAGATGTACGGTTGCAAAAAAAGATAGGAATGGTTCAGTTTATCATACTGAGCTTTGTGTAATCTATGTTCCTTTTTTGTATTGCTCACATAGTTCCTTACAAAATCCTATCTGATGTGGAGATACTGCTTTAGTTTGGATGCTCATTGCTTTCTGAGCTGTGAAGTAGTAAGGGGCTAATAAAATGATATCACTGGAATTGCCTCCACTAACCTAAAGATTCAGTTTTGCCTACTGGGGTTTTCTGGTGTTCATAATTTATGGTTTACTAGTGAAAGCTTTGGTATCTTTGGAAAACTTAATGTCAGAGAGCATTTATGACTAACCTGGTGTCTTGATCCCAGGAGTCTGAAGTAATAGGAGCAAATTTCACTATTGCACGTGCTATATTTAGGTTTTTTTTTCAGCACTATTGGGGCCCTTGTTCCTAGAGAAATGGCTCTTTACCAGAACTAGTTAAAATTTGTGGCAGCAAATTTTTTCCCATGACATGTGACGTGTCCTCGACATTAAAAATGTGTATGGAAAAAAGTGGGTGATTGATTAAATTTCTGAGTATCTGATGGGAAAGGTTAAAACAAAACATTTTTTCTTGACTAATACCTGGCTTATTGCACTAGAGAGGTTTGTTGTGCAGACCACCACAAGCTTTTTATGGGGCTTAGAAGCAGTTTATATCATGCTACAACTTCAAATATAATTACGCTAGCTCAGAAAATGCTTCGCAGACATAAAACTCCATGTGTCAGCCTATAGTTTCGATGTCTTAGGTGCAAGAAGGACAGGCTGCTTCAACAAGGTGTTTCAACCCTGAGCTCTGAAAGCCAACTCATTTCCAGGTTGCAAATACTCTGTGGTCTGTTGCGACCTTTTAAACTTTCCTAATCAAATTGAAGAGAGGCAACTTGCTGAATATAATTTCTGTAGGGTGGAAGACTTAACAGCATTTATTTTCTTTGTTTTTACAATATTCTGGCATAAGTTATTGTAACTTAATTTTCTATGATGGAGTCAACCACTCTTTTCTCCTCCTTCACAGGCCATGCGCTCCTGCAGGGTCTGGCAGTTCACCCAGAGATGCGGGGCACGCTCTGGCAGAGATGGAAGGCTGGGCCCCATGGCTTGGAGGAGCTGTGGGGTTGCCCAGCTTGGCTAGGGGAGCTGTGGGGCTTGGCCCCATGGCACCCAGTTTGAGGAAAGCTATGGCACAGGCTGCTGCACCGAGGTAGGGAGCTGTGAGCGGGGCAGGGACCGGGCAGTGGCTGCCCCACCAGGGTGCAGTGCCACGGCAGTCCCTGAGCTAGGCTGTGGGGCAGCAGTGAGGGCCCAGCGGACACCGGTGACAGACAGATAGGGCATAAGGATGAGGCAGGGCCAGGGTGAGAGGTGCAGGCAGTCCATCCATTAGGAGCAGGGGCAAGGTGAGTCCCAGCTGAGGCCCATCAGGGCAATTAAGGCTCATTAGTGCCCTCAGGGGCCTGACAGCACTATGTGGGTTTTCCTTGGTCTCACTCTCTTCTTGGAGAGTTTCATTTGTATAAAAAAAAGAGATCTGCTTTTCTAAAGAGGAGAAGGACTTTTGTGAGTGTACTGAAGATAGGCATGTAGGAGAGCTTGCTTCTAGGCCCTGCTCAAGGAAATGTTTAAATTTTGATGTTATAATATTGTCATTAATAGTATCATTTGAGGAAAGTGAGAACAATATTTCTACCTGTAGGTGTTTTGGCATGATACATCGTGCATGTGGAGAAATGAGGGATGGACTGCAATCTCCATGGGTGAAAGTAGGACTGTGACCCTCTACCTCCTCTCTGGGTGTCCTCCCTGGGCTGCAAAATAAGTGGTAAATCTCTGTCTTCTTTATATCTGACTTTCATTTTATCAATGGAAATGTCTGTGTCAAATGAAATGGTGTGGGTTTTTTCTGAAATGTGGGTTTTGTTGGCTCAATGACATAAAAATTAAACCCATTCAAATTCAGTTCAGCTTGAATGGAAGGGTTTTTTCCTTTTTTTCTTAGTTTTCATTCAGCTGCTAGATTGAAAATAAATGATTCACACAGTGCTACCTCACAGTTTGTTGGAGAAATAGTCTTCTGAAAAATGCAAAAGCTTGTTTTGTAAAAGATCTGTGGTTTGCTCTATGGAAGACAAAATGCTTCATCCAGAATTGAATGAAAACTGTGGAAGGATTGCAGTAATTTTAATAGGTTTTATCCCAAATCCTGTAACATTTTTACTCACGCTACCTAATGAGCTCACTGTGCTGATCTAAATACCCAGACTCAAATGCCATTGAAAGTATAATGATGTTGTTAAAATGTAAACAAGGTTTTCTGTTTCTGTATTATAAACTACCTGAAACTTTTCAACTAAATGCGTCATTCAGTTTCTACTGTGTTGCGCTTGAGGTGCTGCAGTTTGCTGTAATGGGAAATCAAGTGTGTTCGACTTATCACAAGTAAGTTGTGGGTACAGAGCAAGGCTTTTTGGGTTTTGGTTTGTTTTTCTGTTTGTTTAAAACCATGGTTGTTAATATTGAACAGAACTATTGTAGTTAAAACTCTTTTTTTAAGAGAACTGTGTCCAGCAGCAGAAGCGCAGAAAAAAGCTCTTCTCTGATTGAGGATACTTACCAAACTTGCATCAAAACCAAAGTGGAAGCCTGTCTATGCCAGCTGATCTTTCTGATTATCGTATTTTGTTCCAAAGAACAAAACAAGAGCATGAAGCAGCTACAGAAAAAGGTGCATATGGAAAAAATACTTTCAGGGTTGAATTTACTTCCAGTTTAAATTTTGAGTAAGAACTCCCTTTGCTAATAGACTTATTTCAGTAGGGCTGTAACCAAAGTATACTTTGGTGTGAGCAAGGCTAGTTGGTCTTGCCTCCAACTAGCCTGCAGATAAACTTGATTTTGGTATAGCACCCCAACCCTTAAGGCAAGTACCATAGAGGGATTTTTCTGGTGGTGGTGTTGAAAACTCAAGAAATACCTTTGTTTCTCCTGACTCTTTTACAACAACCATTAAGAAAATTATTTGCAATGTGGCAGTCGTTACATCTTCCCATCCCCACAAGTATAATGAACTGGCATTTTACTACTTAGCTCTGTTTCTGTAACTGAAAGGTTACTGAAACGTGGAGAGAGAAAAAACAAAACTGAGCAACTGTATTTACTGATTTGTTTCAGCACTGTAAAGGTGTTGCCCTTAGTCACTTTATTAAGGAAGCAGCTTTCTGGGAAGAACTGGTAGCATAAGAAATGACATCATGGGCCAGAAAGCAAATTTAGGAATTGGAGTAGAGACATCAGGGGCCACAGCTGGAGGTACGAAGATAGGAAAGCTGGGATAAGTTTGAGTTTCTCTAAGCTGTGCAGAGTAGAATTGAGAGAGAGAAAGAGACAAAAAAGCAGCTTAATATGAACATTATTTCCAGAAACATTGAAGTTTAAAACTTTCTTGATTCTGTGTGAAATGCATCTTAGCTGGAGTGAAAGACTGGTAGGCTGGGGCCAGATTTTTCTGCATCTCTGAAGAGATGCTCATGGTGAGGCTTTTAGAGCTCAGTTAGGTAACAAAATAAGGATGAGACTTTCAAAAGAAAGAATAGACTGCTACATGAACTTCAGCATGCAATAAGCTTGCTTTAGTAAAACAGAGGTGACAAGCAGTTGTTACTTCCTTCTTTGACCTTCACTGCAATAGTTTTGTATTCTGGCTTAGACAAAAGCCTAATTCTCCATCAGCTCTGTGGGGAAAACAAGAAATTGAATGAAATCCCAGTGTTGAGTCTTACTACGGTTTTGCTGTTCAAGAACCCTGATGTTAGCAATGCTCTTTTCAAGCTGCTCTGTGAGTATTTTTCTTCCCCAATCACTTTCTTCTTTTTCTTGGGTCTGTTTCCAGCTGAGCTTCATTGTATTTTCAAAGGAGTTTTTGGCCGAGTACCACTCATACTTACCCAGCCCTTACAGTAGCAGAGTTTAGTTAACTCCTGCTTCTTGTGTTGTCCATTGTACAGTATGTGGCCTACCCGTATATTCTCTTAAAGAGACCTACCTGTGCGTGCATCTGTCTGTCCATACAAGCAGTGTGCCATAATTCAGTACACATCGTTGAGTGGTCATAGCTGATGGTAGCAAAAGGAAACCAGTTGTGTGTGTTTATGTGTGTAAGTACAGACTTTATTAAAACTAGCTGCTTTAGAAAAACTGCAGATTCATATTATATTAAACTTACAGTAACTGGTCTCCTGGAACAGTACATTTGTTCCTGTAATGGGGTTTAGATTTGCACTTTATATTAAAGTTCTGCTTGTAAATAGTTTATAAAAAGTTAATAATTAAGAAGTGCTACAGGTATAAACAGCTTGGCCTGAAGCACAGACTCTACACCGATCTCTAAGGACTAAGTAACTATTTATTTAGGTACAGCTCACAGTTGGATAGCTTACCTTTGTCTTTTGGAGTTACTCACCTCTCTGTCTCTGCCTTCCACCCCTCTTCACAAAACTGGCATGTTGTTATAGTGCCATAATGGAAAAATTGGTCCAGGTGGACAACAGGGATGGAAAACATTTTTTTTTAAAAACTTTATTTATTACTTCTGTTAGTTGTATTATCAAGTGAAACTAAACTCTGCACTTAATTAATCTGAACTTTCACCCAATTTTTGTATGTCTCTGTTAGTGTAACATAACATTTCCTATGGTTAAAAAGGTGCTTGAATCTTAGGCATATCGTACACATTGTAATGGTTAAACACCTTTATGGAGATTGACTTTTTGGGGTCATTAAGAGAGGAAACGTGCTCATCAGATCTGCTTGCTGAGATGTACTGTTTCCCTGGGTGTTATCACTGCTTACGTGAGTCCCTCCCTCCCCCATCCAAATCCATGGAGAAGTTGCAAGCAACTGCCTTAGGTTATGTACCTGCACCCTGCCTGGCCCAGGACTGGACATTGACACCAGCAAACGCTGGTGCAGCTCGTGCACTTGGTGTAATTATGTGTTTGGCTGACAAGTGGGGAAGTTTTGCTACTCCCTCAGACAGTAATTGTCTTCAATCTCCATGTTTTAAAGTCTTAACTAATGATCCCTAAGATGGACTTCTCCCCAACCACATTAACTAATTAAACAATTCAAAATAAAGAGTTATTCAGGCTGCAAAATATTGCTGAGAGGGCCTTTAGTGCAAACATTAGCATTTCCGCAGAATCCATAACCATTAAAAAACAGAACCATGATGCCCCAGACAGTCCTGTCTTTATCATTTCAATATGCTCTGCTATTAAACGTTAGCACATTTTATACAGTGCCTCTCCCAAGTGTACAGGTCTCTGTGCCCCCCCGGACATCACGCGTTGCTGCTTGCATCTGTGCTTTTCTCCGTGTCAAATTCTGCAGTGAGGGCTGTGGGAAAAGCGGCAGTAGCATCACTGGTGTCTTGCTGCTCTGCTGCAGTTTTACTGCAACTTGTTTGCAAGTGTGTGATGCTAGAGATTTTGAAAGGGATTTTGTTGTTGTTGTTGTTCCTCTCACCAGCGATAAGAGCAGGATACTACTTTGACTGAATAAGAATACTGTGTACTTTTCTCTCTGAGTATGCCTTGCAAAACAGCTTGTTGTCAGACACTGAAAAGCTACCAGAGGGGGAAGGTAAGGAAATGATAACATGAATAGAATATTATTGTTTTCAGGAGGGCAGAGAAAATTTGAGGGGAAGAAACATATTTGTGGGGAAGTTGTCCAATAGAGCATGTTATGTTGCATATCGTTTTCCTAGACTCTGCTAGATATCTGAAAACAGTGAGAACATGGTTGAAGTTACTAATGGTACACAGTATTTTGACAATGATGCAGAGAGTGACTGCTTCAAATCTTTCAGACGGACTAAATACAAAGCGAGGTTAACACGCAAATACTGTGGTTTTTACCCTCCCCAGAGCTGGCAACAGTTCTCCAGTAATTTTTTCAGTTGGTGCCAGACACCACTTAAGAATAATCTTCAGTGATTTAGATGAGTTTGGAGCAGGTAAGACCAAACTTTGAATGATTAGTATGGACAGATGAACATGGAGTGAATGAGCTGAGTTGTGAAATGTTGAATTGGGGGATCTGTCACCATTTGCTTTGCTCAAACTGACCCCATCTTTGGAAAAGTAGTACCATCCAGCATCATTGTGGAACACAACAAATTTAAGGCAACTTTCAAGAAAAAGTGGTCACTTAAAGCAGCAAAATTATTGTCTTAAGCAAAAGAGGTACACCATGCTTTGCAGTAATGTCTGTGGATCTACGCCTAATCTTGTTAGGACTGCCGAAAGCCATGGGCCAGCCCTGCTCCCCATCAGACAAGAAAGAAACAGATCCTGATCTGATCAGTGGAGTGAGGGAAGGAGAACTAGCCTGCCTCAGTCCCCTGCCTACACAGATCTGCGCAGATGCTCTGCCTGTACCTTGTCCTTTCCTGCACACATGCCTGAGACTGCCTGCAGAAGTTGCAGCCCTACCTGTGCTCCAGCCCTGGCCGTGTACATTTTCCTACCGGTTTTTGTTTTAACACAACTTGGTTGAGAATTTTTTTTCTTTATCTTAAAGCTGCAGCACTGAAATCATAAGCTTTAAACAAAAGGTCACTTTTTATTTACGTGCTCTTTACGAGCGCTCTGTTATAGGATGTAATAGCTCTTTGGATGTTAACTTTTTATTTATGCTTAGCTTTGATGTAGCCATATGCAAAACATTGGAAATGTAGTTCGAGAAACAGAAAGGGTGAGTGAAAAATAGATGTAAGCTTGAGCTAGGCTCTTAGTTTTATAAAATGCCATTTTAATGAACGGCAACTTTTGTAGGTTGTCTCCCTGTTGAAAGGACTCTAGAGAAATTGTGAACAAAATTGTGCACCCAAATGTGCTACCATTCCTATAATTCAGTGATCATAACTATTTTTCATGAAAGTGTGCTTTAACTTGACAAATTGCTTTTTAGGAGGGAAAGTGGATTTAGGGTGCATTTTCAGTACATTTCACCTGTGTTCGTCGCCATCTTTTCTTCATTGCAAATCTACATGAAATACTAACCAAGGATTAGACTGTTCAGTGCCACAAAGTGATCAGAACTAAGAAAAGACTGATCATACTTAGGTCCAAAGGTTCACGTAATTGTGCATTCACTGTCGGGCGTTGGCAGATAACTATGCAGGAATAGAAGAAGCAAGCATAGATGTTGAACTGCACATCCCACAAAAAGTCAATTCAGACTTCACAGAATTCACAACTTTGTTCTGAGCAGGTATCTCTTTTTCAAAACATTTAATATCATTGTCAAAGGGAGATACTAAGAAGTATGTTGAGGGCAGCTCTGTATATGTTTGGATCACAAAGGGTATTGTATTGCCAGAGTCGGCTCCAGAGCTGGGGTCAGGTTTTTAGTGATGTAAATCCTAGTGGTTCTGCTGACTGGAGAAAGCTATGTTGATCTGTTTGGGTCAAGGATGTAGCCTGTAACTTTTATGCCATTAAAGCTTATCTAAGTTTTCTGTTACTCCTTGGTGGATTTTATGATGATGTTTTCATAATTACGCAGATCCTTAGGGTAAGTTCCCATCTGATAAGCCTTTTTAATTGGTTTTGAACTCTGTATTCCCCTGTAGCCTTTCTCATGGGGCAGTAAAGTCCATACTTACTGATAAACGATTGAGTCACTCAAAGGGGACACAAACACTCTCAAATACATTATTCTTTCATATTGTTCTTTGCACTCTGCCTCAACTTCTTGATTCCTTACTGATAGCAAAGACTGTGCATGCTTAGTGAAACCTATTTGTTGCCTTGCAGTCTGTACTGTGATCTGGGCAATATGATGGAGAGAGTTGCTGTCTTTCAGACTGCCAGATCATTTCATCATGGGGTTCGTGGGGTTGCCCCCTCCACCCCCTAGCCACAAACTGTCAAGCAGAACTCATTTCCATCAACAGAGAGCTCAGCAAAATAGGGGGCCATCAAAATTAGTGGTGGAAGAGGCTTACTGAAAACCATCTTTTCTGTTCCTTGCAGATGGAGGACTGTACTATACTGTAATTTTTTTCATCCTTTGTCTAGGTGGTTTCAGAAAGAGTCAATCAATCGGACTCAGCTGTTTCCCTTGGGAGATTATTCCACAGCCTAATATACCCACTTTTGCTAAATGTTTCCAGATAGCCATCTCTTCCCCACCCCACCCCCGCCTTGTGCTCAGTTTCATCCCATCACTTCTAGTTAGTTATACTTCCTTGAGCCAGCTGATACAAAATCTTTCCCATTCACAGGAAAAAAACTTTTCTTCTTTGGGAGGAAGAATCCAAGGCTTGAATTAAGATGAAGCTTCTCCATTTCCAGTGTCTAAGGAAATTCCTTTCTTGCCCTCCCCTTTCTGGCAAGAGATGAGAAGTGTTAATAGCTGGAGGTGCTTCACACAAACACCCTGAATAATCTGTCTACTGATTATTGTAAGTGCTATATTCTACTGTAGCATTAAGTAGTTATGGAATAATGATGAGTACAGCCTGGAAGGTACCGTAATATGTCTTCACCCTTATCCTTTTGCCATGTTGTCTATGTCTGTGTCTGTCTATGTCAATCCTGCAAGAGAGGCCCTTGAACACCAGCTCAATTTGGTCAGTGATTTTTTTTTTTTTTTGAGAGCACTCTACCAAATGCACTTGAGTCTCTGAACAAGGTGAATGTGAACTCAATCATACCCCTTCTTCGACACCCAGGGAGGCTTGTCCTGTGCCAGGGACAGTCTGCTGTGCTGGGTGTTTGTTTTCTGACACAGACATTTCAGTCTAAGACTAATGTAGCTGAGTCTTGGCTAAGCATGGAAATGCACCGTGAAAGCAGCTATGATTTCAGACTTGTGTTGTTGCTGGAAGTGATTGGATGCTGTCATTTTTGTTCACTTTTCTAGGCAGCCACAAATGAATAAAGCTGCTCCTCTCCTTGAAGTTGAGTGAAGTCTCCTGAGGCAGGAGATGCTCTGTGTGTGTGGCTTGTTTTATTTTAAATCTAATTACTTGTTTTTTTACTTTCATTGCTGACAAACCTCTATAAGAGAGCATAGATCTATTGATCAAGATATCTTTGGGGAATGCCCCATATATCTGAGATCATGGGGGGAAGCTTTGTGGTGTGGGTTGTTGGTTTTGTTGTTGTTTTTTCCTCCAAAACTTTTTTGAATTTCAAATGTATACCAACAATTTTCAATACAACACTGATGTCTGTCTCATTCAAAGTGGGTTTTAATTCTACATTCATTAGACTGATATCAGAGCATCTGGAAAGGAATGGAAATGGGCAAGATACCTTTCAGACCGTGATTCAGAATGGTTTAGCTCTGTTTAGTAGTGCTGTGTCTGGCCTTTTTGTGTGATGCGTTGCTCAGGCACGCTTTCAAGCTGAAGATAAAAACAGAGTCATAGAGTCTCTGCGTACGCAGAGTCTCTGCGTACTTACCTTCTTCCCCCCCACATAGTATCTAAGGATAATGACCACCTATGTGGAGAGCTGCTTTGGGAAAGCAATAGTGGGATGGAGAACAACAGGGTAGGATTTAGGTATGTATAGCTGTTAGGCAAGAAAATGGCATTGTCGTCTTGAGTTCCTTGGCACGAGCCTTATCCTGAAAGCAGATGTCTAAGGCAGATTAGCATACAAACAAGGCATGCCATACTGGCCAGCATCATCTGTCCCCTACTCATCCTTGATGTCTCCTGTGCTAGCCTTTGATACCAGCTAGCTTTGTATGGATATTCTCCAGCCCTGGCGCTCCTAAGGGCCTGCTGCTGTCTCCCTGAGGTGGGGCTAACCAGCGGGTCTCTGCACTCAGATCCCACAAGCTGGGACTGGGCTCTGCAGGTAACACTACCATTTTCTGACCTGCTTTGAGCGTCTGGCTTCAGCTTGACCTTGCCATAGGGTAGTCTCTGGGATTAGGAAGTTTTGCAGACTCCAGGTGCTGGAAGGCTCTGGCTGCTAGAAATGAAGGATTTGGGTATCTTTGAGGTGGTGTAGCAGCTGTGCAGTGGCTTTGTGAGCATCGGTGTGGGAATAAATCATAGAAATGGAATAGATTAAGCGATCGGGTTTTAGGTGCAACTCCCTGCAAGTAGGTGTTATGCTTTGATTAAACTGGTAAGGAATCACTTCCACCTTTTTGCTCTGTATGAGCTCTGCTTTTTGTAGAGTATGGTTTGAACCTATGAACTCTGACTACTCGAACTGTACTGAGAGCAGTATTCATAGAATAATAGAATCGTTTGGGTTGGAAGGGACCTCTAAAGGTCATCTAGTCCAACCCCCCTGCCGTGGGCAGGGACATCTTCAACTAGATCAGGTTGCTCAGAGCCCCATCCAACCTCACCTTGCATGTTTCCAGGGATGGGGCATCCACCACCTCTCTGGGCAACCTGTGCCAGTGCTTCACCACCCTCACCGTAAAAAATTTCTTCCTTATATCTAGTCTAAATCTACCCCCCTTTAGTGTAAAGCCATTCCCCCTTGTCCTGTCGCAACAGGCCCTGCTAAAAATTCTGCCACCATCTTTTTTATAAGCTCCCTTTAAGTACTGAGAGGCTGCAATAAGGTCTCCCCGAAGCCTTCTCTTCTCTAGGCTGAACAGCCCCAACTCTCTCAGCCTTTCTTCATAGGAGAGGTGTTCCATCCCTCTGATCATTTTCG
>NW_008824931.1:339834-358822 GCF_000699105.1 Pygoscelis adeliae
TCTAACCAATTCCTCACCCACCGGACAGTCCACCCATCAAATCCATACCTTTCCAGTTTAGAGAGAAGGATGTTGTGGGGGACCGTGTCAAAGGCCTTACAGTGGTCCAGATAGACGACATCTGTAGCCCTTCCCATGTCCACTGATGTAGTCACTCCATCAGTGTACGGAGTGACTGTGACTCCATCAGTATTGAGGTCTTTCTTTTATTCTCCTCTAGTTTGGCTCCACTTTCTCCTTTGCTTCTCCCTTATAACGTAAGAGTCAGTAGAAATGGTCTCCTGGAGGAAGATTATGTCCTAGAAGATACACTTTCTATATTTAATCATCCTTGGAGCTTTTATTTTGCTAAAGGACTAAAGTGACAGCCTTTAGAGAATAATTATATGAAACACTATGTGTGAGCAAAGTGTGAAATGTCTCCAGTACCAACCAAAGCTATAGATATTTTTATTAAATATTAATGCCATGCATTTGTGAAGGGTTTGCCAAGCAGATGTTAAGCTGGTCTTTGTGGTAATTTAATTGAGCAAGGAACATTTCCTGCCATTTTTATCAATGTCAGGCTTTACATGACATTTTAAACTAAAAATATAAAACAGAGAGAAAGAGAGAGAGAAATAATTAATAATCAGTTTCCATTCATAACTATCTGTTAATATTTCCCTTCAGAGGATTTAATGTTTCTCCTGAATGTTTTTCTTGGAGGCCAATACGAATCTGAGCTAACCTAGACTCTGCAAATTCTTCCACAGGGCCTCTATCTGGAGTCTGGCCCACTCCTGCTAATGCAATTCTTACTTTTCTATTTGTAAAATGATGATGATGGTGATAATAAAAGCAAACCTTAAATTATTCTGAAGACTCTGACTATGTGGGGCTCTGAAAATATCTCTGGATAGAGCCCTTCTTTCCTCCTTGGAGCATCACTCATTGCTTAAATGTCACAGCGGGATCTTCCTGTACAAAAATTATAGATTGATTAACTTACTGACATTACGCCTCTGCAAAGTGCAATGTCTTAACAAGATTTAGCATCATAAAGCATTTGATTATATACAACTCGTCGAGCAAAAATAAATAAGAAAAATAATAAAACAAAAAGGCAATTGAAATGTCTGTAGGTCAGGTGCAACATAATGAGCCCATTCATGAAATATCACTGAAGGCCCCCTCCTCACAAGTATGACATTATTTACATGGAAAAAGTGTGTTCACAATTCTACCTTGTGTGTGTTGTTTGAAATTTATGAAACTGTTTTTTTTTCCCCAGACATAAGTGGGCTCGTCTCAGTTATGTTCCCTAGAGACAACGTCTGCCCCTCCGCTCCGTGGGCGGGTGATTGCTGTGGTTAAGGTGGCCAATTCTAGCTCCAACAGAAGAGGGGAAAAAAATAGATCATAATAAATCAAAGCATGGTAAGGCTGAGATGAAATGAAAAATCACCAGCTTGGTTTGCAGGTTTGACCTGCCTGCTTATAATGGCACAGGCTTCCCATCAGCTCTGAGAACTTCTGTAGGCACTTCTCAAATAGGTTACATCTGTGTTAAAGCCCCGGAACGATGCTCTTCACCTGCTCCACACTGTACTCTGCCCCTGCCATGAAGGAGGTATGGCAGATTCTTTTGATTCATTGGATGCAACTGAGAGGGTCCTGCTTAAGGCAAAGAAGGTGCATGTACAGGCTGGCTACTGTAACAGGATATTGAAGATTTGATCCAGCAAAAGATCATCATGCTCATTCCTGATTTCCAGTTAAATCACTATAAGCCCAGCTGGTAGAGAAGAGCAAGGAAAACTCCTTGGTGAGAGAACAGATAGCTGAGGGGGAAAACTTGCCTGCTTTTACCTCCTAAAAACAAGTAATTGATTGTAATAAGTTCAAGGGTAAAGCACTAAACAGCTCACCTTCCTTTGGCTTCTACATTGTTGACACTGATTTGTGTGGACGTGTGCATGATTGCCTACAAGGAGGGAAAACGGAGAGGGGGATGCAATTTTGCAGACTACTTCTGTGCCACTATTTGCCGCTGCTGCGGTAATGCAGCAAATGTTGACTGCCAACACCTTGTTTAATAAAGTCTGTACCAAATCCAGATGTACAGAAGACTTTGTATGTTATGCATGCAGCACAAAAACATGGAGTTTCCCATATTTCCTGTAGAATAAACTCAAAACGTCATTTTCATGCGGTACATGTGCTCAGAGATAAAATACTGGCTTCTTCTCAGTGCTCCATGCAAGAGAGAGTTTATTTTACATGCTCTGAACGGTGTTTTCAGTGAATTGTCCTACTAGATTGGTTTGAGATCAATATGTCTGGTTGACAGGATGAGGATGAGAAAGCTATTTATCAGTGTTGGAAGCAGGCCTGAGGCCTGATCAAACTATTTCTTTATTATTATTTTGAAAGAAGGAGAAGGCTTAATACTGATTTGAGCTTGCTTATTGTCCGCTTACCTGTTTTTCCACTCATTTGGCAAGTCAGCAGAGTACTGAGCAGTACAGCTGACAAACTTGAAAAAAATAATGAAATGCCGCCCAAATGCCCGGTGTACTGCTGAGTAGCAATTGACAGAATTATTCCCCAAACTCTGCAACGAGCTTTGAGTTTCTCCATCATGCCTGGCATCTTACCAGCTTCTCTCACACTTATTTAATACCACTTGGCCGTATTCATTGCAATGTCTGCAGAAAACGCTCTCCAAGAGGCTTGACACAATGGGAATGTTTTGTATTCTGTAGGCGTCTGTATGCCGTAAAGAAACAGAAAACCAGGGAAGGGGCAGGCAGAGCTTGCTGTGTGTTGCAAGTATCTAGTGACCTTTACAGAGGCCAAAAGATTCATCTTGTAGTTTGGATCTTGGGTTTTGGAAGTAATCAGCAGATCTTTTCCCAGCAGGCTTTCTGCCCAAGATCCTGGCTGTAAGTCATGTGGCTAATGCTGAGTCAGTATCCTTGATTCAGTGATGCCGTAGCTTAAACGGGCTTAAAACCCCCAAAAGTTGCAAGAAAGTGGTTCATCACTGTCTCTTCTAACCTCCCCATTTTACGAGCACCTAGAATTGAAGGTTCTGCTGGCTCTGAAAGCCGAGCTCTTCCTTTTATCAGCAGAGTCGTGTCAGTAGCAGGTAGAACTCCACACTTTGCACTTCACATGGCTTGTCATTCTTCTTTTAAATTTTTCCTACCAGAGTGAAAATGGCTTTGAGTATGCAATGCTTTCTGGGTTTTGATGCAAAGATTGGAGGATTTGGGATTCTTGGGTGGGAGGTAAAAATGGGGGGAAAAAGGAGGTCAAACATCAAAGGTTTCCTTGTCTCTTCTTTTTCTGAACAATAACAAACTCCTGGAGGATTTTCAGGAAGTATAAGCCATCTGCATCTCACTTGATTTTGTCAATCATTGTATAAGGAGGAGTTCTCACTGTATAAAAAGGAGTTCAGGCCCTGTGTGCAGCCATCAGTGTCCTGTCAGGTATGGCTTCCCAGAAGGATGAAAGCTAGTGTCAATTGTTTTTTGTGTTGGTGTTTTTTCTGATAGGGAAACATACAGTGCATTTCACTGTTCAGAGTTTATACTCCCCATACGATGGGCACACAGCTCCTATTAACTTTAATGAGACTTACATGCACAAGGGGGGCATATAGGCCACATCATGAAACTCTGGGTTTTTACTGTGTTGTGTTACAAGCTGTGATAAAATAATATGTATCTGTACTGCCTGCTTCGGTCTGCCTGCTCCAATGTATTTTGCTATAGTTATTTTGACTGTTAACTATACTGTATGTCTTGCTTAGAAGGCTGTCTGCTGGGGAAGATAGGCCAAGCTGCTTAGCCAGAGGTTTGAGTCTGACTCAGAAAATGAAGTGGGGTGTTGAAAGGTACTCGGAGGACACTGCGTGCAAGCCAAAAGACTGAATGCATTATGGACACTAGAGGGGACAGGTCAGCATCTGATATTTCTTGCCTGGGCTCATGAGTCCAGTGCTTTGTTTCTGAGCAAAGTGTGTTGCAAAGATATTTCTTTTCAGCAAACTCCTGAAGAGTTAAACCCTAAAACAAGGTATCTGACAAGAATATTGCTCTCCGGAGTACATGTCTACGCTACTGATGATTTCACAGCATGCTTCTAGCTTATAATAGGTAGGCTGTAGATCCAGCATCTCAAAATAAGGATCCTAAACAATGAGCGTCTGTGCCAGAGAGGTCAGGCTGACAGTGCCTGAACCTTGCTTGGGTTCAGTGGCCTGACCAGGCATGGGGAATCCAAAGCCCAGGACTGGCAGTACAGGCTGGTGTCTGATTGCAACAGATAGCTGAGCCAGGCCTGTAAAACAAGCCTTTGCAAACACATACTTACCACTGGTTTACATGCGTTCTGTACCCTAAAGCAGCTTGTTGTTTGTATTACATGTCCCATCTTTTGTACTAATTTCACAAAGAATATATTTGTTCCAGCCTCTGAGAGCATTAGTGCAAGCAGTAATGCCTCATGCACATGAGCGCTGGACATCTGCAGCTCGGTCCCAAGGCAGGATACAAAAGCCCAAAGAGGATTTGCGTCTCTGCTGCAACCAGTGGCGAGGCTTTTATCTGTAGGGCGTGAATTTGCTTGGAGTATGGCAAGGGTAAAACACTAATTTTGGCAGTTTAAAACCAGAAAAACATGGAGCCATTAATACAATTGATAAAACACATATTTAAAAGGAACATCAAGCAAAGTCTAGAATCTACCCTTTATTTTGGTAAAAAAATGATAATAGGTAGCATCATCGTTTAAAACAACCATGCAACTACTTCAGTGCAAGCTACTTGTCTCTTTTCTTATCTTGTCTACTGATGGCTGTGTGTACATTTGGACAGATACGTACTTTAATATGTGTAAACACCCCTTTCAAGCTGCTGGCAAGGTTTATCATAGGTTTATGAATTCCATTTTGGTAAAAGATGATGGTGATTTTTTTTTTCCCCCCCTTCTTGAGCAGAAATGTGACTTAAAACCTCTTATATTGTCCAACTACTGAACTTTAAACAAGATGTTACATCTGGAAGTTAGAAGATTAGTCAGATGAACACATGGCTTACTAATAAGGAGGGGTTGTCCAGCTCTAGGCTAAGATTGTGGTCTTTCACAGTGGAAAAATTGAGACTGGGATAAAACTGGAGGGGTAAAAAAGAATCAGGAAAAGGTGAAGAAAAAGATGTCATAGCCTGGGGAATGATTATTTCAATATATTTGTTACAATGGCCATGAATGTGCTCACTCAGTTGTTGAGGGATTTTGCACCAAGGTCTGGTAGCCCAGTTTCATTTATGAATGGCGTATGTGTGATTTTTGCACAGATAGGGTCATACCTGCTTTATACCGACAGAGCTCAATGAGGTAAACTATAGGGATGAAAAGCATTTGCATATTTACTTTTCATTTGCCAGTTTTCTTGGCCACTGCAGTAGCAAGAAAAGAAAGAAATGCCATGTTTTCCTGTCCTGACATGACTGCATACTGTAACCTTCATTCTTCAGTTGAAATACTCCAAGATCATCAGAAACTTGAATCTGAATGAACCACTTAATTCTGATACGATGAGAGAATGTGACTGACCTTAATGTTACGGGAAGAGATGTCTGTGCTTAGTGCCAAATTTCCTCATTTAAAGGTTGCTTTCTCCTGCTGTTGCTGAATTTTCTGAAGGTCTTGGTTTCATCCCCTGGATAAGGTTCAGACTTTCCAAAACTTGGGTGCGCCAGCCTCTCTCCTGCACAGCCAGATTTTTGGCAATGTTCAATAGTTTTTCAACTTGAAAGCTGTTGCTCTGGAAAAAAAGGATCCTGTTAAGACTGTTAAGACCTCTGGAGAAGAGGACAGTTGAAGCAGTGACCTGCCTTCTGATGAGGCTCATCCTTACTGCGGTGTGCTATTGCAAGGGGAGATGTGAGGCCAAGGTGTTTGCAGGTAGCACAGTTCTGAGCTGAGTGATTAAGTCCTGGTAAGAGACCAAAGAGCTCCTCTGGATCTGTCAAAAAAAACCAACCCAAAACCACCTTTAGAGCTCAATTCCATTTTAATTGGGGGAATAAAATGTGCTCTGCATAGGAAACAATTTTTGACATCTTTCTTTTTGCTGTGATGCAGTTATTGATTCTTTGATTTTTCAATTAATATTGCATTTTAGTGCTGGAAGTCAGACATCTCCATGAGAGAAAACCAAACTAATAATGGCTTGGTTCAAAACTGCTCCCAGGTATAATACTGGATTTTTTTTTTTAATTGGTTCTTGGGACTAACTGAAAATGTTAAAGCTGCAGCATTGTTGAATCAAATGTAGCTGGTATTACTCAGCTTCATACAATCAAAACTCAGAGTTGGGCTGCACCAAAATACGAGTGGAGCAGGTAGTTCGTGGTGCTTTTGAATATTGGGTTGTGCTTTCAGAACAAGTTTGCTTCTGGTGTTCAGCCTTGTCCCTGTGGTGCTGGCAGCTGGAAACACATCTTCTAAAATGGCAGGTGAAGTTGTCATGTAACTGCCTCATTTTGGTGATTTAAAGCTTCAGGAAAAATGTCAAGTATTGAAAACTTCCTTTCTGGTAAGAATCCTATTAGTTGGCAACCCTAGCAATCCAGATTTTCTTTGCCCCCACCCCAGTCCTGTCCAGGGAAGTTTCTATCTGCTGAAATACCTTGCTTTGCCCCTTCTGTTAAGAGGAATGATCTAGCGTTGCCTCCATTTGCATGAAAACCAGTATGTTCCTAGGGAGAGTGTCTTCTAAAATCAGGAATGGCAAAATCTTGACAGCTGAGTGACCTTTGTAGTCTGTCTGATGCCACATAAACGCAGAAACTTTCAGCCTTTTTAAAGTCCTGCCTTTTCTTTGTAGCTACATGTCTGACTAAATCAAATATTTAAAAAAAACAAACTAACCGTGGCCTGCTTATTTTCTCAAATAAATGCATCCAGATAAAGCTAACAGGGCATTTGTCTTCCGTCAGGAAGGGATACAGCAGTACAGACATGAGTGTTTCAGGGTGTCAGAGCCACTTTCTTGTGTGTTGTCAAGTCCATTTGGCTGTAGCCCAGCTTTAGTAGCCTCCACTGCTTGCTCCGTGCAAGGGTGACAATACTGTGCCAGAAGCTAATGTCTTCTATAGTAATATTCTTTTTTTGAAGAAAAGAAGGGGTCTCATTTGGGAAGTCGAACTATAGTTATAGCCCCAAGATTGATTTCTGTTCCTTATCCCCAGCTGCCCTGCAAAGGTGACTTTGAGGCAGATTCTCAAGTTCTGTGAGTGCATCTATCTCCAGTTAACAACACCTTGGCTCTCAAGCCCTTATATTTTCCAGTTACTGTGAAATATGTCTGCTTGTTGAAAAATTTCTGTGTGTGTTGTGGTTTTGAGCACTCTGTAATAGGCAAAACAACAACTTTCCATTTTCCTAGAACTACTCAGCTGCATCCTTTTGACATTATTTATTGAAGGCAGATACATTAACCATTAGCACTGGGTTTAATTCCCCCCCCCCCAGCAAATGTTGATTCCAGCTCTTCTGATTTTGATGAAGACTGGCTTTGCTGGCAGCCTGTGGCTGGCACAACTACAAAGCTGATTTCGGGAACCTTAGAGGTTTATTTAGATTCCTTAAATGTTTTGGCTTGATGGTATCGTGGGTATTTTGAAACTTTTGAAGCTTTTTCAATTCCTAACAGTACCGGGCAGGCAGACATAGAAACACACAGAGACTAGGAAGAGAGTGCCATCTTTGCTTTGTTCTTCAGGCTTGTAAGTATCCCCAAGTGGGCACATCAGACCATGCACAAAAAGAAATAATAATAGCAATGTGTAGATGGGGACCACGTTCTTTGCCTCCCTCAGGAGAGGATGGAGAAGGAAAAATGATGCTTTGTGTGCCTTCCTTAGTGCAGTTTGCATTGGTGGAAGGGGTAGTGCAGCTGTGAAATTGGGAGCCTGTGCATAAATGCTGATTCCCGTGCTCTGGCGATCAGGTATGAGCATGAAAGCTGGCTCCTAGGGCTTGGCTTGCCTTTCGCCCTCAGGTAGCTCAGTGCTTCTCCTCTGTCACTGTGCTATGTGCTGTTTGGATTGGTACACAAAAAAAAAGCTGTCTCCTGCTGCTTTACCATTGATTTTTTTTGTTTGGTTCTTCTTGGGGAGGGAGGGGGAGGGAAATGCATGTGAAGGAATGCTGGGGACTGGAGTGAGGGAAGAGCATGTGGAGGCAGCACCCTTTGGCAAAATGTTTTCAGTGTGCTACACCTGCATGTTTGGTACTGGAAAAATCACGTGCAGCTGCTGCTTGAGCTGAGGAGAGGTAACAGTTTTGCATAACAGGGATGTTTTTATATATAATGTTATAGAAGTGATCTTCTACGGAAAGACTGAGCAGAAATAGTCACAAATACTTCTGATCCATTTTAAGAATCTGTATTTAGCTCCTAAAAATCTTCCAGTGATTTCTTGTTAATGCAGTGAATGATATTAAATGCCTAAGCTCCTGCGAGAGAAGTCAGGAAGAAGTGGTGATGTTGTCTTGGGCTACGCAACCTGAGGTAGGTTGGGTTTTGCCTGCTCTGTTCTCATGTACTCTGGTTCCTGCCCTCAGCCATTCCCCCCACGCCGAATGTGATGTGCTCTCCTTGGGCTAAACCACAGGTCTGACAAAAGCCACTCCTCCGCATGACTATGTGAAAAGTGACTAAATGAATGCAGTTAGCCTCCAAAACCTGAGCGTTCACCCCTCCAGTTGTATAGCTGAAGGATTTGGACCCCTATGTGTCACTAGCTGATGCTGTAGCAGACTTTGCTTAGCAGTGTGTACTCAAACTACTCAAACCCTACGGCACCTTGCTTCTCTCCATCCTTCTACCGCCTCTGGACTTCATAGCATTTCAGGAAAACTGTAGAAAGCTGCGCTGTTGTTGATGCTCAAAGAGTTAATTAACTGTCTTGCAGTTTTCAGGCCTGTTTGCCTTTCCTGGTGCATCAAAGCATGTAGGAGAAAAAGCTGTGTGCAAGAAATGTGACAGAATACAGGTGCTGCTGCTGCTTTTTTTCCCCTGGAAGGACGGTGGACAGTGTTTCATGCACAGCCATGAGACTTGCTCCATTCCTTATGAAAGTGTTTTGCAGTGTGCAAGGAGGATGAAACCTCCATACAACTTAAATTTGAATTAATTGAAATTAGAGTGGTCTAATGATCAGAGGCAGACTATTCTCTTAATCTTTTTTTTAACCCTTCAGCAGAATTCTGGAGGAAGAATGAATATGATTAACTAGTTCTATAGAAAGGACCTTCTTTTCAGTTAAATCCCGTAGGACTTTCCCACATGGGAGCTAACAAACAAACAAAAAATCCCTATGCACAGTAGACTGCCCTGGCTACTTGAATTGTTAAGCAGAAGTGTGTACTCCTGCTCTTGAAACACATGCATTGTGGCCTTCAGATGGGCAGCGCAGGCTGAATCTAAGAAGCATCTATATTCGTCATGCTGGGAAATACTGTGAAATAGTGGCTTTACATACCTCTCTCAGCTTGGCAAGCTAAATATACAAAAGCAGCTGTGGGAAAGATGGGAGGACGTAACCACTGGCTCCTTGGTCATTCTGCTGGGATGCTGCAGGGCAGCTCTGCTGTGCCGAACCCAGGAACAGGCTCTTGGCCTCATGGTTGGACAGGAAAGTGGCGTCTTGGGGAGATGCTGCATACGCAGAGCAAGACGGTGTCTCTCACTCCGTTGTCTTTTTAGTGTACCTGAATCCTGTTGCTACCTTGTCGCTGGCATGGCTGCTTCTCAGACAAAGCTGCCCTAAGGCACTTGCTTTTTCCTTTTGTGCGCCTAGGTACATGGCTGTGCAGAAGTGACTCCCGCTCTGACCTGGTGGTCTCTGCACAGGCGAGTCTGCCCCTGCTGTGCTGAAAGTAGCCTTCCCTGTTGTTTTCTTTTATGTATTGTGAGTGTTGGAAATGCTGCTTTTGGGAGGTATTTTGGTAGGAGAGCTAAATGGATGTAGCGAACTCCCCTGCAGAACAGGAAACTGGGTTTCTCTGAACTACTATATGTAATATCAGCAAATAATTTATTTTAAGGCATGCTGAAAGGCTATTAAAATCAGAATTGATTTTCCCCTGTGAAAAAGTTATTAGAAACAGAATACGTTATTATCACAGTTCATAGTATTTAGGCCTATCTTCTGTAGTTAAACCAGAACTGTATGGGGACACGACAGGCCTGAGAATAGAAATAGCGGCCGTTGCATTAAAAACCAAAACACTCCCCACCTTTGCCCCCTCCCCAAACCAGGTTTCTTCAAATTTTAGCAAGGACCCTGTGTCAATTGGCTCCAGTGACCACTGGATGTAGCTATTGCTTCACAGAAATATGGCCAAGGAGACACCTTTCTGCCTCTTTTTTGAGATGACTTGAACAGAGGTCGCTTTCACTGGTCTTTTTTTTTTTTTCTTTCTTTCTTTCTTTCTTTCTGTGTATACTTTTCATTTTCCCCCCAGCGCTCCTTAGAATATGAGCATGTTATGTTGCTATTCCTTTTCTTCATGGATGTTCTCCTGCTTATCAGCAATGAAGAGGACATGAGACTACAGTGAATACTCTAGCAATGCAATAGTTACCTGCTCGTAACTGCACTCACCTCTTGAGTAAAAACGGAGATGGTCCAAACTCTCCATCTATAAAATCCCAATGTTTAGAAGGACAAGTTCATCAAATGCAGGCGGTGGCCAAAAGATCTGGAAATGAAATTATACTTGGCCCTTTTTGTGTGACAAAAACGTCAAGCCAGGTTAGATATTACAGTCTTTATTTAGCTGTTTATACCCAAAAGCTCCTTATGTTCTCCAGGGCTGAACATGAGTACCGTATTTCAGAGGTAACGTGGGAGAATTTTGTATGACAAGAAATCTAGGAGCACTGGGAACAGACTGAATCATAAAGGAGAAAACCACCACACCCCCAAGTAGACCATTTTTAAATAAAAGGTGAAATATTTTAAATAAAAGGTGATATCTAAAGGGCACAATATGAAATTTCTCATCTGTATTTAAAAATACAAAACTCGGGTATTTCTGAGCCAGCTAAAATTACCAAGTTATTTCCTTGGCATTGTTGTTCGGAAAACCATGAGTCAAGTTTCAAATGTAGGAGACTAGAAGTGTTCAGAGCTGTATGCTTACCTGTACTAGCAGTTTGCAAATACTTCAAAGCTTTCCACTTTTATTTGGCAGGAAGCAAAAGTGATTTAAAAAAAAAAAAAAACAAACCACAACACAAAACCCTCTTATTCAGCAAATAGGCAGGAACACTTATGCACTGTTACAGTAGATACATCTGATGCATTTAGCTTGCATGTGGTCACACCATCTTAGTAATAGTCAAAGGAACTTGAGCTGGTTTGTGGGTTTGGTCAGAGTTGCTAGATTTTTTTCTTTCCACACATTGGTAAGTGTTACCAGCTAGGTTTGGGCTCTCCAGCTTTTAGCATTTGTTCTTATGCCCTTTGTTAAAGCTACGCTTGCATTTACAGGTAGTGACAAATACTCCTCTCTTTGTGAAGGAAATCTTCCAAGGGCAGCACCATTTTTCTTACTGTCTTACTGCAGACTTGCTGGGGCCTGAAATCTGAAATTGGGGAGGGGTTATCGCCATCCAGCGCTGCTCAAATCTAAGTAGCCCAGCGTGGTTCACAACCTGCTTGCTTCCCACCTGCTGCAGGATCAAGGCTCATCTGGACTTCCAGGTCAGGATCTGTAGAATAAATTTCTCACTTATGTGTTACTAAACTTTTTCTACCTGTAAAGAATTTACAAGGCTGCCAGTGTAGACACTTAAGCTTTTTTTTTTTTTGTTTAAAATCTGCCTAGCTGACTGATATTGGTACAGCAAGATGTATTGAACCCTAGCAAATGGGACTAGAAAGGACAGTAAGTTATTTAGCCTTGTCTCTTTCCCCAAGGCAGGATCAACTAGATTTAACCCTCCTTGACAGATATGCAGCAAACCTGTTCTTAAAAACCGCCCATAACAGAAATTCAACACCCTTCCTCAGGCAATCTTTGCCAAAGCAGGACTCTTCTTACTGCTGGAAAGCCTTTCCTAAGGACAAGCCTGGATCTCCCTTGCTGTAACTTAACCCCTTGATTTCTTGCCTTCCTTCTCCTCAGAGGAGATAGAAAAGAGTTTGTTATTTTCTTCTTTGCAGCAGGCTTTGGCATGTTTCAGGGCAGTCGGTGCCCCTCCCCACGGTCTCCTGTGGACTATGCATTCAAAGTCTTTTAATGTCTCTCCCACCCTGGTCTACTCCCCCTGCCCAAGACTATGTTTTCTGGAGCTCTCGCTGCTGTCCTGTGGGCTCTCTCAGGCCGGTACATTGTGGAACAGCTTTTTTCTTTTTTTTTTTTCCTTGTGCTGGAATGCCCATAGTTGTCTCTCAGCCAAGACACACTCAACTTTCGGCAACTAAACCATAATTTTGGTTTAGAAGGCTTTAGGGAGACAATGCATAAATAGTGTCTTGCTACCACTGTATACTCACTGAAAGGGGAAAATGTTGGAGAGCTGCCTGGCTGGGTTTTAGACAAACAGGATTGCTTGGGTGTTTGCTTCTACGGCAGACAATAGAGAATAAAGCTCTGCAATAGGAGAAGAGGGGAGCCATATGAGTAGTGTATTGTGCCCACATGCAAACTTAGGCCCTCCGGTGCTAAACATGCAAGAGGCATCTCCAAACAGTGCAGTGTTTGAGCCAGAGCGCAAGTATAAAATTCCTGGCATCCTCGTGGCCAGGCTCCTCCATTCAGATCACTTGCATTAGCAAGAGCAAACACCAAAAATGTTCAAGAAACAAGACTAAAAGAACTCAAACACAGTGGCTCTCTAAGCTGCTTCTTTCTAATGCAGCTTTATTTTTATATGACTGTTAGCCTGAATATGAGAAAGATCTTGCTTTCCCCCTGCCGCCTTCCCTCCCCTTTACCACAGTGCATTTTAAATCAAGCTGTCCTCTGTAGCTCAGCGGCAAATCTGCACATTTCTGGTTTTGCTCTTTCAGAGGATAATTTCTCCTGTTTAATGAGATCTGAGAATGAAGTCAGGCATGAGTTGGAGAAAGGTCACAGCATGTGCTCAAAGGTATATTAACTACTGTTGGAGCTGGCATCCATCGACTTCCATGAGGACAAAATTAAGCAGCAAACAGTAAATACTTCCACTAGCACTTTATTACAAGCAGGACCATTTACAATGAATAAGAATTTGAGAAGCTTCAAGGATGAAATGGGGATGCTCACAAATAAAAAGAAAAATCTTACTACTTAGACTTAGAATGTGATTCCAGTCAAGGTTAATGGGGAAACAGTTAATGAGGGGTACAGAATCCAAAGACTGCATTGATGCCATATTGTGTCTTACACAGGTAATTAATGCTACTGACTACTGCTAAATGGCTCTACCTGAGCACATTTTCTCTAGCAGGAACTTTAAATCCCCCACACTGTATACAGGAGCACTCTCCTGATGCTTTACGACTCCCACTAATGCTGAACAGGCTAAATCAGAACCAATTTCTTCCACTCGTTTCCAGGATGGTGATTTGCATCCATCACCACCACAATACATCCATCATTCAGGGCCCAGTGGTGCAATGGCAAGTTTGGCATCAGCTTCACAGGGGCAGGATCAGCCCTTGAATGCATGTAGTGAGAGAAGAATGACATTTTGTCACTTAAGCAGCATTCCCACAGCAGGAAGTGCTGTGGAAAAAAGACAGCTCCCTCTCAACGAGACTCTTCTCCATTGTCATCTTCCGCTCGTAATCTTTTTAATTTAATTTTTTTGGGAAAGTCACTTTTCTACAAGGTCCAGGCAAATATTGCTGCTCAGTGGCCAGCATAGTGAAAAATGAAAAGCAGCTGAAGGTAGAGGTGGCCCATGAGCCACCCGGTGCCCAGGCAGAGAATAAGGATGCAAAACCCACACAGTCAGCTAAAACCGGCTCCCTCCATTCACATCTGCTCCTGGAAGTTGGACTGTGGTGAGTGCCCGGCATGGGAAGAGGAAGAGCAAGATGAGGTTATTTTGAAGGAAGGAGGGAGACTGCATAGGGCGTACTGTCTGGTTCTGTTTAAAAATATTTGTTTCTCTTCCTCACACAGAGGCTTTAAAGTAGGGCATTTGTATACACTGTTCTTTCCACCCAGTGCTCATTGTATTGACAGGAATCGCTTCAGCTGAATAGTTTCATCAATGTGCTCGAGCCTGTTTGTAGGTGGCATCCGGAGGGCAGATTCCACTCTTAACCAAGACCTAGGCCTATTCCATTATGATCTTTAAAACATCTTCCAGGTGCGCTTAGGCATTGCTTTTCTTCCCAATCCCCTCTTCCCCCTCCTTTCTCCTTCTGTTGTTCTGAATAAAATGGTTTCAAAAGCCCAGGCCAAATCCTCAATTTCTTTTGGGCGAGGAGTAACAGCTTTATGGGATTAGCCTCCAGGTTCCACCTGCCCTCGATGTAATAGGGGTATGAAAACTCGCAGGAGGGACAGTCGCTCCAGTGCCACGTAACTGTGCAGCACTGGCAGATGCAGCATTGCACCTATCGATCGTGGTGTAAGAGAGAGCGTTTCATTAGCCTCTAATTGGGCCAATTCCTAAACAGAATGGGGTCAAAGCGGGTTGTGCTGCTGAGTCTAAACAGCCTTACCAAGTAGAGGTAAATGTCTCATAAACAGGTCACAATTTATATTCCTCGGGATCTGGGATTTACAGCCTTCCTGGAAATCTTGTGCTCTGGCTTAGAGGAACAGAAAAATGATGCAAGGTTTGCGCACAATTCCAGCACGTGTGCCTTCCCCTCCCTTTAAGTGGTATGTCACTTGTTTTGACTTACAATCCTGCACTTCAAAGAGTGCCTATCTGTGTCCCTGCAAAACCCCACACCAAGCCAGTAGCTTTCCATGTGCCATCCTTGTAAGTTTGACCCGAGACAGGCTCCCTGCTGGTTTCTTCTGTTTATGGGATCTTCCTCAGCACAGTTTCTGCTCACCGCAAAGCAGCAGCACAATTGGAGTCAAACCAACCTGCACAAGCTGAAGATTTGTCCTCCAGTGTGGGAGAGGGAAAAAACCACTTTCTTTGAGCGTCCTGTTCTTGTCCCGCGCTCTAGCACTTGTGAAGATTGGAGTTCGGTTAATAAATTCCTCTCATTGCATTCAGGAGAGGCTCATAGAGTGACTGAATGAATCCGAATTATGCTGATGATGGACTTTTTCTCTTCCCTCCCCTATCTCATTTCTAAATGCTGAACTTTGAAAATCCTAGACTGAGTTTGTATTACTTCAGATGCATCATTGTTTTCAGGAAGCATATGCACATTTTGCAAGAAACTGAGTGGTTTTTTGACTTGGAGAGATGGGTGTGAATTAGAAGTTCACTTAATTCCTTTTCTAATGTGGTTTTTTTGGGTTTGGTTGGGGTTTTTTTTGTTAACATGTCCTTTACTCATCTACTAGTTGTGTAGTACTGGTGGGAGAAGAGGCAGGTAAGATGATGATAATAAGCAGAATAAATTTAGATATGTTGAAAACTTCACATGAAATGGAATTTGGTTATGCTAATCCTCTTGCTCAGCTTCTGACCCTAAAAGTTTATAAATGGAGGAGGTCTGTGTATTTCCTGTTGTAGCCTAATCTTCCCTAGTGTTTTTCCTGCCAGATTTTAATGCCTTTTTTTTTTTTTAAAGACGCAACCTGTTTTCAGTAGTATTTAGAAGCTGTTTCAACTGTATGAACTGAAGTCCTTGGAGGATTTAATCAATCAATGGAGTGTAGGATCTGGCCCTCTCTATTGTAAATGCTGACAATAACAATCCTATTCTGGCTAAACTAGCACGAGGTTAAGGTTAATGCAAAGCTAAATAAATAAATAAAGAGCAAGACCCCCCTCATTCCCCCTCCACGTGTCTGGCAAGTGTAGGAGAGTGGCTGGGGTGTGTGGTTATGAACCTGTTTGTAGGCTGGCTAACGTGAAAACCTTTCTAATCCTGGTGATTTTAACTTGCTTACATTCCTGTGAAGGTCTCCCTCCTTGGTGGGTATTGAGGCTCTATTGCCATGATGCATTTTTATACTGCATTCCCCAGGAGTTAGCACTTGCCATGGAGACCTGCACTTTGTCTTTTAAGCAGATAAAAAGAGAGGTCAGTCAGATGTAATTCCCCAACTCCTCGTATAAACAATTTAACCGCTGCAGCAACATACTTGCTTGGAATTACTCCCTCAGATTCAATTCCCTTTTCCTGCTTCACTTGTAAAAATGGTTAGTGTCCTCTATAAACTGCTGCTCAGCCAGGTCCAAGGCTTGCTGTGGAGTTGTAGAATAAATGTTAATCTAATACAGGTTACCGGGTCAAATGCAATCACAGGCTTGTGGGAAAAGCTTAATACTGTTCTGCTTCTTCTAACACAGTAAACCTGGATATTATATGATAGGTTAAATACCACTGAACCATGGCAAGAATTTTCTTGAAAGTAGGATTTAGTACAAAGGAAACTACACTGGAAGAGTGACCTAGGATTGACTTTGTGCTCTGAGAGCATTCTAAGAAGCTGAGGTATGCTGTGAAAATTATCTCCCTGAAAACATTAGGTACAAAAATCCCTAGGTCAGGGGATGGCTGGCTACAGCAAGGATGATTCAGCTAATAAAAGGCTGCATGTGTATTTATACTGCCGCCTTCTCTCCATAGGAAAGAGCATTTTGCTTTTTTTCCCCTTGCAGTGACTGTGAAGCCAGCATGATGTGGCTAGCTCCAACTTCTGATATCTGAGATTGTGTAAATACACACTTAAAAATATATATCTTTATCACTCATATGTGAGTGCTGACAGTTGCTTATTTCCTACAGGCTGTCTTGTGTTATCCCTTTTTGTCATGTACCTCTCTGTCCCACAGCGATGTGAATTTGGCACAATATTTCACCGTCTTTAGTGCAGGTTTTGTTTGTACTCAGTACTGCTGAGGTCAGAGACTGAGTGAAGTCATTAAGTGGAGGTTTGAGGACCCGATCCTGCACACAGACCTGGCTTGGTACGTGCTAATCTGTACCAGCTGACAGCCTGGGCCGGTCTCTTTCCACAGTGTATGTCATCTGCTCCTTCTTGTGTAAGTAGTCATTTATAGTCCTAGTGTTTGATTACAGAATGAGGGAGAATGGGCACAAAGACAAGGGGTGTTGGGGCCTCCATTTTATATTTGTTACTTTAACTAACTGAAGTGATAAATCGTGTTAGCAAGAGGACTCTGGATGATACGCGGGGAGAGAGGACACTTCAGCATGCCAGGGTTGTGAGAGCAGTTGAGCGCAGACATCACTTGGATCAGTCTGAACTGTTAACAGAAATGAAGCAGTTACACTGGGATGAAACATGGTATATGAACACACAACTTTGCTAGTCAGTAAACTAAAACCAAAACCCCATTGCATCATAACACTGAAGTGTCAGAACCGCCCCAGCAACGATGGTTATATTCACAGAGCAGAGTTAAACCTTATTTTACATGTGGGTGGTGAGAGCCAGGGTCAAAACAGCCTGTGGCAGAGGCAGGAGCATCGCCAAGTTTTTTGAGGTTGGTTGTTTTTTAGTTTTGTTGTGATGTTTTGTGCTGAAGACAAACTTCCTGCACAAGGCTTTATATTGAGTGCCATGTACAGCAAGCAATGCATACCTTGGCATGTCTCAAACATCGCTTTTCAAATATTAATTCAGAAATGCAACTTAAGTCACTTCAGTCTTTGCACACAAGGTGCATACAAGGTGTGCAAAAAGTCTCTGAATACAGGTGGGCTGTGGAGTCAAGAACTTCTCTCTGTTTCAGAAAAAAAATACAAGTCAACCCTAGTCACTGCACAGGGAGTTCCTAATTGGGGTACGTTGGCCCTGTATGGTAGCCAGTCGGATATTTCCAGCTATGCCCGCCCTGATTTTCCAAAGCCAGTACAGCTTGGGCTGCTGAAATGCCATGAGTCAACTTTCACTGCCGATATCTGAGCAAGAGCTGAAAGATGGTCCCCATGTGTTAGAGACGGACAGGACTGTACTCCCAGAGACTGGGAAAAGAGGAGGGACTGCTCGTATGGTTGATCTGCAGGGAAATGGCGGGGGGAAAGATCTTGAGGAGGCTGAGGTTTCAGGAGACCTTTGGAGCATTTCCAAGTAGACGGTTTGTGCTTTCATCAAATGATGTCAGAGCTTTTACAAAAATGTGCCTTTGTAATTTTTTTTTTTTTTTTTTTTTTACGATGAGTAGAATGACTGCAGATTTTAGCTTGTCTGGGGAAGTGTAAGAGTCTGCTGATCAAACCTGTGCTGAACAAGAGAAAATGCTTTGTCTGTGCTATTTTCTTTGTGTTACCCATGAGACCCTGTTAACCTCTGGTCCCCAAGCCCTCTCTTTCATTTCATCTTCCGTAACCTCTTTTGCCAACATTTTGTTACATCAGACAATCTCCTGAATAGTCAGGCCCTCTGCTTTCCCTCTCCTCTCCCAGGGTTAGTTGTTTTTTTTTTCCTGTTTCTCCCTATTCCATTCTTCATCGAAGCGTATACTTTTCCATCCTGTGTATTCTTCATCCAACCATATTTCTGTCTTCTGCCCATTTCTCATGTCCCTTATGCAGGCTGAACACCTTTCTCATTACTCTGTCTCCCTCGTCCTGACAAATCTGATGTATCTTTCAGATGTCCCTCCTCTTGTGCTCCCAGGGGCTGCCCAGGACACACCTGCCTCCATGCAGCTGAAAAGCTGGGAGGAGGAGAAGGAAGTCTGAAGTCGCTGGTCGGTCATCCCTTCCTCCCCCCGTCCTCTTTAGAGCCAGCTTGGTAACCTGATTTTATTCATTGGCCGGTCAATGAAGAAATATCAGCTGATATGCAGGGTTCAGAGAGGAAGTCCTGA
>NW_008824931.1:358845-374260 GCF_000699105.1 Pygoscelis adeliae
AAGCTAAACTCTTGCTGAATTTCACCTCTACTCTCTCACTTCTGTCATACTGTGTGGTACTGCTGTGTACTTTTAAAAAATAGGTTTATGACCTGTTCTTCTTTGGAAGAAAAGGGGGAGAAATGTCTCAATTGTTACCAGATACTCACTCTGTAGGGCTTCTGTGTTGTGTTTTTAAAAATCCTATTTCCTTCCCCAACCCTCCTTCCCCCCCAGCTGCTCAATAGCACAAACCTTGGTGCACTGAAAGATGTTGTAGTTTAAACTGGAAATTCTGACGTGTATAAATGAAAAGTAAGCATCTGGTTCTTTTTCTACTTTCCTCCAAAAAAAAATTGGGGTGTATGGCAGTTCTGATCAACCTTTTGTAGCTGGTGGATTGGTTCCGTCCATTAAGATTTCTTCATGCTTCACCACAGGAGATGCTCTTGGCACAGCAAGTACTCTCTGTCTTGGTGAAGGTTCACAATGTCTCACCAGTAGCAAAGTGTGGTGTACACGGCTGTGTCCCTTGTCAGGCCCTGAAGCTGATGCATGAAAGGCAGAAAGAAGACCACCCAAAGTGAGGACACTGATACAAATTTTCTAGGTGCTTGCAGGGGTGTTTCTTTTCCCTTTAAGGAATAATTAAAAAAAAATTGTGACATTTTAGAAGGCCATTTGCTAAGCTCTGCATGTTCTGTGTATTTTAGTGTGTGAACAAATTAGATTATGAAAGGTAATGTATTAGTGATTTGACAGTAATGTGGAATCTTGGAAGCATTAATCGCTAATGCGTGTTTCATAATTTCAGCTAAATGATCTCAGTTGAAATGCAAGAGAGGCAATTGAAAAATTCCTCGAGATTGCAGTGAAACCTGGTACTGTAATGCAGATTACTTTGATTTATTGCAAAATACTGCAAGGCAGTAGGAAATATTCACAGCAGCTGTGTTTAATAGTTACAGTAGAGATGTGTGATGAAATGGTAAATTCATATATGTATTTAGCCTGTAAAATATAAGCCTCATTCTTCATCTTCATGTTACATATTAAAAACCCCAAAACTGTAGGTTACAACATACTATTCTTCTGATTTATTATTTGTATTACAAAAATATTTAGAGACCCGAACTGAGATCTGGGTCTCAGGAATCTAGTGGCCGTACAGATATATAAGAAAAGACAATGCTTGCCTTGAAGAGGAGAACTGGAGGACCTTAACCACACTGATGGGATTGCCCCACACCCAGGTATCCACGACCCTAGCTGTTAGTCCCATTGCCTCACATCATTACTGCAGGGCTGGTGACTAAGAGAAGGGTGATACCTGCATTTGACAGGATGGAAACCTCCCAAGTTCAAAACTGATGTCCTGGACATGACCTGTAGTCATTTGGCAGATAGCACACTGTCTGTGGGAGAAATGCCCCCAAATAAGCAGGCGGATGCTTTTTGCTCTGGCTGCAGTAGGGTGGAACCACAGACTGACACACTCAGCAGAGTAGCAGGCTGACTTCTGTGTGGCAAGAACATGGAAAACGGTAATGAGTAAGAAATACCTCTGCTCCTGGGTGATTTCTTCCAGTAGATGGGAGCAGAGGGGGGCTGGTGGGGCTGTTCAGGTTACAGCTCTTTGAATAGGAGCAGTGGATTAATTTTTATCAAGGGTGTTACTTGCTTTCATATTTTCGTGTAAACACTAACCTGCTGAAAGCCAGGATGGCAGCTGTATTCTGGCAAAGTTTTTCTCTGTCTCAGTGCCATAACGATCTGCCTGCAATGGCAGGTCGTGCGAATCTTCATGTCTTTGCTTCCTTGTGGGACTCAATCAGTGATGAGAGTTGATAATAGTGGCATTTAAATGGGCATGGTTAGGTTTCAGAGCTAACGCACAAGCAAAATGAATTCACACCTCTCTTGCAACCCCCAGCGGACTCCACACCTCTCCTGGGGGTCCATCCCATCTGTAAAGTGAGTCATGGGAGTTCTTAAGCTACATGTTTGTCTTTGCAGTTGAGGGACCAAAAACCTTTATTTTATTTGAAGCAGAAGCTAAGACTTTTTAGCTCTCACATCTTAGCTACTGTGCAGAAAGACACCTGCTTACTGAGTCATCACCAGGCTGTGGTGTTCACCTTTGACGTGAAACATTATCAGCTTTCAGCTGATGAATCCTGCATTGTGCATGGATTAAATATCTCTTAAAGCCCATTCTGTTGGTAACTGACTCCACCGTTAGTTAAGAATTGATGCTTCCACAGTGCAGCATTTCTTCAAGTAATCCTCTTTCTGCTGAGTAATCCCGGTGACCTCAAGGAGACTATTCCTGCCTCTTCTGCCTAATGTCTAATGTATGAAGTAAGGTTTATTTAGGAGAGTAAAGGTGAGAGGATTGGGCTCTGTTCCAATGGCAGCAATATTGGCTGTGAAGTGTTAAGATGCTATCTGACTCCTCTTTCATCAGAAACCATAGAGTACAGCTGTTTAATGCATATTAAGTAGCGGAGAAGCATAAAAAAGAAATTTCCCCATTGAAATGACTTTACTCGGTGTGAGGAAAAACAAGGCTAGCCCTCATAAAACCAGAATTCTCTTCAAATCAGGAAAATATTGCACATCATGTTAAAACTACCATGCTTACCGTGTGACACTTCTGCCTCGTTGTGAACTCTCTGGAGGGCCTGTATTTCCCAAGTCAATTACAAAAGCCCAATAAATAAATGGACAGCTACTGTTTATAAAGAAATTTCAGCAGAAGCAATATGGACTCTAATTTCACTACAGTGCTAGAAAACTGGTGGGTTTCTTTGTGTAAAACCTTTAAAAGGACTCAGTGGGCTCTTAACATCTTCCCAAAAAGAGCTTTTCAAGCCTGCCTATGAAATTATGATTGTCCCAGCGACTTCCATAAATGTCTCTCTGTATCACTATCCCTTTTGACTAGTGCTGCTGAGTCTTCAAGAAATGGCAGAATCTCTCATTCTCCTTTTTAAAGTGGATGGTGCTTAAAAGAAAAAGGGTGTCTCTGCATTTGAGCCAAAATACAGAGACTTCTCTGAGTCTGTGTGGGTGCAGAGAGAGAGCAGAGATTTGTCTTCCAGTGCAACATTTTCAACACCTTTTATATCATTCATTCATTATTGTACTTGACTGGTTTTACAGGGCCCAAGGAAGCACCTGGTGCTTTTCAGAGCCTGTAGAAGGCATCTTCCTCACCTTGAAGAGTTCTCATTTTCCCACTGGGCTTGTCCATACTGGATAATGGAAAGCAGCTTGGACTCCTGAGCTAGCAGATCACTCCAAAGCAAAAGCAATATTGCTGTGAAGGACTGTGGATGTGGTGGTTAGTTTTGCTGAGACATACGGCCAAGTCCTGGCCAGGTGCGACACGAGTGTGGCCCTAGTACTTCTGAGCTACAAGTGAGTAGCTCTAGTAACTCTACACAGGGTGGATGTCATCGTTCACTTGGCAGCTATGTGGGCAGCTGGCCGTGCTCTTTCTTGCTAGGTGTAGACATACTGATACACCAGATACAAAGATTTCTTGAATCAGAAGAGGCAGCCCCCTTCCTGCATTTGAAACAAACCCCTCACTCATTCCTACTGCTGTTGAGGCTTGTTTATTTTTGTCTTCACTTCAGTATTACCATTTGTAGCAGGAAAAATATGCTTTTAGAAAATGCTTAAAAAATATCTGAAGTGGTTTTGGCATTAGAAATCAATTTTTAACAGAGAGCAATAATAGATTCATTTTTGTGAGAAGATGTCATTTTGAAATGAAAGTACAGGAGGTACTTTAATTTTTGTGGCTTTTGTGAAGAATAACTGTTGGAGGACAGGTATCGTAAAGTTACTTGCATCCTAAAAAAACCCTGAATGCCAAACCTAAAAAACCCACCTGAAGTAGAATAACACAGCATCCTGTCTTTTTGCACATGCAGGTTGAGTTCACCTGTTGCCCCTGTGCTGTTTTCCTGCTTCACTGAATCCAAAATCAGGTTGAAGGCTTCTCTCCTGATACTTAAACCCCATGGGATATGGGTGTTCGAGATTACTATAGCATGACCCTGCATGGCAAATGTGTTATAACAATACAGCAAAATTCCTTAAACAGTATTATAGGGCTTGTGAATATGATCAGAAACACTTGCTGACGCTGAAAGTAGGATCAAGGTTATTTTTCAAGGCAATCTATGTAGTTTACCTACATAAAATTTAAAGAACAGCCAGGTTTTCAAACAGCTGTAACAAAAACAAAACTTCTGAAAAAAATGCAAAGGCAATATAACATTTAATGAAAAGTTTTCATTGTAAACAAGTAACAAGAAATGCCAGAAAATAAAACTGAAGCAAACCTTAGTTCTGCTGCAGAAAAAAAATATGTCAAAAACCTAGAAATTAGTTTGCCAAAAACGTGTGTATAAATGAAAAAAGAATGTGACTTATTTTCTTTATTATGCAGCCTAATGGGGGCGAGGACAGGGGAAGTAATGATTGATAACAAAACCATCATATGGTTTTATTCAGATCTTGCAGTGGTCTCGGGTTTAATGACGGAAGATGTTAGAAAGATGAGAGCATTTTCATCAGTATCTTAATCAGCAGCTTCCCTGCACCTGAAAATGTGGTATAGATGTGGCATTGAGCCCTTCCCATAGAAGGCTTGACTTTTGGCTGGAGATGTCAGGTCAGGACATGAAAGATTATCTGAAAAGATCCTGGAAGCGGTGGAAAGAGCTTCAGAGCAAATGAAAATATATCTTATTTGTATATGGACAGATTGTGGCTAAGCTCTCAAATGCCACTTGAGACTCAATTCAACCCAAAGTAAAGACCTCAACTTTCTAAGCTCTCATTTCCTCCTTTTATTTAAGGAGATGCTCCATTGTCTGCACCCTGCTCTCCCCGCTGCTAAAGTCTGAGCTGCCTCCAAGAGCTTTCTTGAAAACTGATTGGGGCAAGCCACTAGCTGACAAATTTTCTTCTGATGATTGGAAGCCTCGTAAGCGTGGTTCTACCAGAAGCGTTTTCACATGTAATCCAATGCATCTGCCACCTGTCTGCCTCTGCAAGTGGTGAACAGATACTAGCAGCCCCCTGTGAGAGAAACCCAATACACTAGCTGCTCCCGAGTGCCTAGGTACAGCAGCAAACATCTGGATTTTTATATCCAGACTGTGGCTAGAGGGACAATCTTAAAAGTTGCGCTTTTCTTCGTTTCCCTGTGTTTTGAAAAGTCTGGTATTTGTGCAAGCTGGCACAAAGTATCAAATAACACTCTTGCAATACCTGAAGTGTGCTCAGAAATGCAGAGGATCCTCAGCTGGTGTAAGCCCGCGTACACGGTCAGCTTCATCAGGACTGTGCTGAATTGCAACAGAGAATTTTGCATGATGTTTGCAGGATGCCATGTCAGGGGGACAGGTCAAAGAGCACAAACAATGCCAAAGGGTGAAGCACAAGATTAGATTATCTTCATAGTTAAAAGATTTTTTTTTTTTTTTTTAATCAAACCTGTAAAAGGTGCGGTGGAGGTAGGGAGGATAGAGAGGCTATGTGCTGTGATGCTGTTCTGAGTCTTTTGGGTTCTGCCAATTTTTTTTCCACATACCCTTTCATCAGGCAACAGAAATGTTTCTTTTTGTTCCTTGGAAAAGCAATTCAGCAGCTTTGTTGTTTTGTAATGTGTCAGGCAGAATGCAAGATCTAAACTATTCCAAGGGAGAGTTTAGGAGTTTACACACACCTACACAGGAGAAAACTTCTAAGACTTTTTGGTTTTGTTTTCCAAACTAAAAGTCATTGATTTAGGAGAAAACAGCACAGCAAGGTCCACTAGTTGGGTGTGTAAAATGGATAAATTTAGGCTAAAGGAAAGATGCACATTTTTAGTAGTGAAGCTAAATCATCAGTGGAAGAATTTCCCAAGAGATGTGATAGATTGAATATTTAAATGAAGACTTTCTGAATGTAAGAAGTCCCTGAGGTGGATTTTTTGGTCTAGATTAGAGAGAAGGTCAAATGATTATCTAGGTGATAAATGGTCCTGTCTGGCCTTAAAATTCATGTATTTATTAAAAATAAACAAAACCCAAACAGATTTACAGCCTCATTTTCCCTAGTACTTTTGCAGAGAGAAAGCAAGCCAGCGCCACGATATGTATATTCTCTCTTGACACAGGAAAGGAGCAGGGCTGTCCTTGCCTCTCAGACAGCAGGATTTTGTGGGTGTGTACATGCAAAGACCTAGCCAAAGGTGGAGACTTTATTAGAGGTCTACTTAATAAATAAAAAAGATTATTGCCGAGTGGTTTTTTTAGGGTGTCAGTTTTAGAGGAAGAATCTCAGTTACTTTACCAGTGGCTTACTGGTGATCTAGATAATTAAAGAGTAAAAAATGTATATTATATATAAAAACACATATATAAAATAAATTTATATCTATATGAAACAAATTTGTGATAATTTTGGCTACTTCAAACTGTAGGTTAATGGGTGCTCCTTAAATGAGATTGGTTATGTGATATATAATGAAATTCAGATAATGTTACAATATCCCAAACTGAATAGCCAGTAAACAGACACCTGAAATTACTAGCTACACTTAAAAATGTGGGCACCACCTTTAAGCAGAATCGCAGCATCAAGCAGACGCTGTTATGTCATCCTCATGGGGATAGCATCCCAGGAATCCAGTCCGTGGTCTGTTTGATGTAGGGAGAATACAGGGCCTGCCGAGGCTGCTGAAAACCCATAAATAGCACTGGGATCTGAAACATATTTCCAGACAAAACTTGTTCTGCCTCCCAGTAAGCAGTAATTTTCTACCACCAGATTTGTGTTGGAGCAATCTGTACGAGATCCAGGTGTAGACAAATTCAAAGTTAAATGGTCATCTCACTGTGGCTTGGTTTTTAAATGAAGTGAAGAATAATGCATTAGCTCATCCAAATAACGTACCTTATAAATTGAAAACACTGCTGAGAGAATCTTTTAGGGCAAGTTTTTTAACTCTCTAGCACTTAATTTCATGAAAGTGTTGGGTAGCTGCAAACCATTCAGTTTTTGATGGTTTCAGAGTGGACACTGATTTTGGTTGCCTAACTTGCTGTATTAAGATATCCATACTCTATTCAGTCTTACCTTCATACAGTTTCAGTGAGTGCTACGGCATTTAAAATAATGTACAAGGACAGAAATGAACTCATTCCTAGGTGACAATATAGTATCATAGTATATTGGTGGTACTTTTTTGTAATAAATTCTCTTTTTCCTTGGAGAGGAAAGACGTGGTGAAGGTGTTTGCCTTCTTTCTTCTTGTCTTCTGAAAATACCATTAAGCTGTGACAGAATATATTATGTCTTCTATTTTAATTTGGGGAAATATTTTTTTAAAAAAATATGCATTAATTAGCTTTCTCACCTGAGAACTGGCTATTTGAAAACCTGATCCAACATCTGCTGTTGTAAATGGAAAGCCTCCTCTAACTGTAAATATAGCTGGATTGCTGTTTGACTGTATCTGGAAAGATTTTCTAATCAGTGGAGTGAATCCAGGGTTTGTTGGCTCACAGTCATGGTCAACATGGTAACTTTCTTCTTGTTTGTTCTTACTGTGTCAGTTTTGAGGATCTCTCTTTTAAAAGGAAGTTTGAGATTTTAGTTTATTTACAGAACAAATGCCAGACTTGAATCAAATTCTTCTCTTAGATCTTCACTTCTCATAAGTCTGTATCAGAAATAGTACCAAAACCACCTGAAGCATCCATTCATATATCTAGAAATAGTTTATGGGGACACTGAAAGACACTGATGTTATCTTTTTAATATTGTGAGGAATAATCCTATTAAAGAAGAAACAAGGAAAACTGTTATGCCCACAAGGCAGAATTATCCAAAGTTGATTGGAGCAGCTCAGGTTACTCTACAAAGCCCAAGCTGTGTGCTGGCCTATCTTTCCATCAGGACTTGGTGAATGAGCAATCATTTGTGGATTCTGCTCATCTCTCTTTGCGAACTTTGTTCAGTGGAATTAGATACAACTTTGACAAATTAGAAGTGCCCCTTAGCCCCACTGTCCCTGCCACAGCACAGTCTTCCAATTGTGCCTGGTTTTCTGAAGTTTGGCTGCATCGGAGCCGTCAATGGCAGGCCTTCCACAAGGCTACACTTTTTAATAAGGGAATCTGTCAGCACTGGCTTTGCCAGGTCTTGCAGCCTTCTCTTAATCCGCAGTGCAAACTGCCCTTCCCTTTGCCTTCCCTCTGTTGCAACGTACTTGGACTCTGAAATAAATATCTCCTTTCTTTACAATGTGCCCGCAACAAAATTAACCTTTGGGATTAATTGCAACACAGAATGGGCTGTATTTCATCTTTCCTTATAGCACAGGTTTGAGATTAAATAAAACTCAGCCACCTGCCTAACCAATGTCTGTGCTTTTGTCGCTGCATCCCTGGTTTTGCTCATAGTTTCTTAAAAGATGGTGCTGATTACTGAGCTCTCTTATTTTTCAGAAAAGTTAATGGAAATTTCAAGTAGTGGCCTTCAGGACCAATGCATCTGTAGATGACTTGGGGTGGAGGGAGAGCGGGATTGAGCAATGTGTCTCCCAGCCCCCCATAAAATCCATGAGCAGAACTGGACCAAGAGGTTTGTGGTTTAGCTCAGGAAACCAGCACTGCTGAAACGGGTACCACCACTGATTTTTATTACTCAGCAGTATCAAGGGAGTCAGTCTGGCCCAGCGTTTTCTATGTATTTATTTTCTTTCCCTCCTTGTAAAGAGTATTTAATAAACATATCATACTGGTGGGACTGGAAATTAGCAGCATGTTCTTTGTCACAGAACTGAAAACCACAAGTTCTCCGCTTTGCCCTACCATTTCTTGGGCCCCCACCTCCTGACATGGAGGAGCTTTTGGCCCTAAAGGAGCTTTTGGCCCTAAAGGGATTGGGAAGTTACTTTATGGTCCTTGTCTGAACCTGTTTGCTAAGATGGGTTGTTGCAACCAGATGAAGTAATGAAACTCTAGCATCTGCTTACTATCCCTGCAGAGACTGGTGTGAGACAGGCCCTTCAGTTCTGTATGGGCAACTGAACCTCCTGCTTGGTTATCCTAACAAATTTTTATGCATTGCCTTTGGCTCATGATATTTCCACAAACTGTCATCTGTATTCAGGTGTGATGTCCCTGGGTCACTTGTTAGAGGTCAAAAGATGAACTCGTTGCTGTCTTCAGAAAACATCATCACTGGCTCCCCTCACTGCCACTGAGAAGAAATCTTCCCCATATAGCCAACTGTCATCTTAGTTTAGCTTTGCAGGAAAATGAAGGTTATCTGCATTCTGTGTGTACCTGTGCCTGTGCCCCCCCGTATTTTATGTGACAGTTTAGTGTTGTTCATTCTTAAACCCATGTGAAATAAGAGTTTTAAGCTCAAAAGTAACTAAGTTCCCCCAATGTTGGGAAAAATAAGAAACTGGATAGAGAAGAGACATGCTATCAGAGCCTTTATTGAAAGCATGGTTTCACTGTGAGTTCACAAGTTATTTAACACCTGAGAATCCACACAGGAAGGAATCTCATAATACTGCTGCTGCCAGAAAACCTTCAGACTCTTGCGCCGTCTTAGACACAGAAGTCAATCAACCACAAGAACCAAATAAGAAAGAAACCAGACTTCATTAGTTCCAATCCTCACGGTACTATTTCTTTCATTTATGGTTGTTCTGGAAGCAGAGATGGCTTCCCAGTGATGCATGTGCTCCACGCCTTCATCACCTTGGGGTTAGCACTCAGTGCTTGGGGCCGCTCTTGCAAAGGACTTCAGCGAGTACAGCCTGTAGCAACCTTTCTCTTGAAGGTCACCTACTATTAGCCCATAAATCTTGAGCTTTGTGCTCTGTTCTGGCTACCTGTTTATTTCAGGATATAATTCAAGGTGTTGGTTATGATCTTATTAAGCCCTTAAAGGCCTGGGACAAGGTTAGCTGAGAAAATTGCTTCTCCGTCCCACCCCCGCTTCCTGCCCTATCATGGGAGTTATGATCTGTTGGATTCCTGTGATTATTCTCCCTGCAGTCAACAACACGGCTTTGTCAGTGAAGCAGAGTGTGTGCCTCTGAAACATGCGTCTCTAACGGCCTGAAAAAGTCCAGGTTTAGTGAATGCAATATGAGGCAAACAACTTCAGTTAACATTTTGAAATTTCCTTGGCTTTTTTTCTGCAGAAGTATCTGAGGGCTCTGTTCTGTGGTGGCATACATCATTGACTCTTGTATTTGCTGCTTTTTGCCTTGCTGCTGCTGAGTGCCCCACTGTTGCGGTGTATGTTTTTGCAAAAGCATGATGGATAAAAGCTCATGCAAGTGTTAATACTTGTTGTTTTGCGATGAAACATGGCAGATGAGATCATGCCCTATGACTGCTCACGCTGTAGCTTGGGAAACCTGGAGCAGTGAAGCCTGAGAACTGAGCTCCAGAGACAGCTGGGGCGATACTGGAAAGGTCAGTGGAGAGTGCCAGAGGATTGATGAGCTCCTCAATGAGGTGGGAGAGGCCGAGGAAGGCGTGATAAGAAATTAAAGCAGTGAGGCAGTGAGAGGAGATAAGAAGTGGGTGCTGAGACTCCCTTGGAAGTTCCCTTGAGGACCCTGTTAAGAGAAAGTTCACTGCAAGTCTTGGGGGGGGAATACTTTTTTTTTTTTGATGGTGCAGACATTTTCTTCCTATGTTAAACCTTCAAGGTCCTTTGTGTCAACTCTTGTACACTTCAAAAAAAGTGCATAAAGTACCAGTACAAAGTGAACTAAAAGATGCAATACTTGTTAGATTTTGGTTTTTGGGTTTTTTACACATCTTTACCTCCTCACAGCTGATCTTATTGTATTAGCAGAGCCACTGTCTGCAGCCATTCCACTGTTAAGCTGTTCGTACCACACCTGTTTGATTTGCTTGTGTTGGGCTGCTATCAGAAAGGAAATGAATAACAGTATTTTACATTTTAAAAATGAAAATGTTATATCCTTCCCACTCCCTTTGTGCACAATCTGATCTTAAAGGTCTCACTGAAATTTGTTATAGATACAGATTTCACATCATTATGTGGTCTTGACTTAAACACCACAAGTTTTGTAATACCTAGAGCTAGCAGTCAGAGTCAGCAATAGCTTTTCCGTGTGGGGCCAGCCAGAGAATGACAGTGTTTGCAACAACTTTTGAGGTTTTAAAGTATTTGTTTTTCTTCATCATTAGAACAGAGGCAAGGGCTCCTGAGCATTTCACAGGAGGGAATTTTGTGAAAGAAGTCAGGTTTACGATTTCTTTCCTTCCCAGTGACAGAGTGGTCTAGCCCAGGCCTCAGAGATCTTCCTTCTGAAAACTTCACTGAAATAGATATTGCTGTGAAATGTTTCCACTTTGACAAAACCAGCATATTTTGATCAAAAAAATATTTTGCTAAGAATTGTTCCAGGCAGCTCCCCTCTGAATGACTTTGATCACTCTAGTTAACTGTTTTAATTCAAGTCAGTTTTCTGTGGCAGCAAGCTGTCTGTGGTGCAGATTCTGCTCCTGCTGGCAGAGCAGCCTTTTCCTTCCTTCAGAGCGACATCAAGAGCTGTCCCTTATTACATTTACCAGGGGGAGAATTTACTGTTCCATTATTCCATCATATTATATAAATGAAATAGTGGTGATAATTCTAGCTCATCAATAGCAATACGTTTACTCATTATCTATGCCAGACTGAAGGTATATGATTAAACTATATGAAGGACCTTGAAGTGATGTTAGCACTTTAAGACAGAGAAGTAGAAAAATTCATGGAAGGCTGAATCTCGATTTGTAATTTGACTGAAGTCACTGCAGAGCTTGTGACCATGTGTGATATTAGCTACACTTACAGATATAATAATGAGCCACACTTAAGTTCAGCTAAAACCATGTGAGATGCTGACAATCAAACCTGCAAGCACTTGCAAAGAGGCTATTAACAACTCAAAAATGATTCAATGCTTAAGTAAAAACTGCGGCATTACTCCTGCTTTTCTAAATACTCTTTGCTGAAGGAATTTTGACCCACTTTTGATGTTCATGAGATCGGTTTCAAATAACCATAAGCATTGAAGTCACACCAAATTAGAAGTTCTGTGTGATATTTTAATGAGAAACTGGTGTGAAACTTGACTATGTTGACCAAAGATTGCTTGGAGAGTTGGGGCTTGTTCTGATGAGAAATGCAAAGTAGAAACTCAAAGGTTGCAAATCCGTGTGGATGGAGGAAGGCGTTCACACCGAGTTCAAATCAAGTTTCACATGACCGTTGTGTTGGGTCTGGAGTTGGCTCTGCCGTAGGCTTTCTGGCTCCAGGGTTTTTCAAATCCGGAACTTTAATGTCCCTTAATAAGCAACTGGCCCTTCAGCCCAGTGAGCTGAAACTTTGTCTGGGAGAAGACTTGGAACAACCTACCAAGCAAACTTGTTCCAGCACTAGGTTAATGCACTGCGTAAGCTGATTTTGGGGGCTTATGCAGAAACTTGGCAACCAGCGGGCTTTGTGCACAGTGCTAGTTGCACATCGGCTGGTTGATGTACTTGAAAAGGCCAACCCCAGCCATGTTCCCCTCTGAAATAAATGGGAATTATGTCACAACATTAAAAAAAAAAAAAAAGAAAAGTTGGGTTCTTTCGTGTATCGTCTTGTATTGGCCTAAGTTTATATGCAGATCATGTGCAGCAATAGGATCAGTCTTGTTTTACACTGTAGATGTACTCTGTGGGGATTAAGCCTTCTCAATTTTCATCATATGAGGGGAAGGTGATGTTTCTTCAGTGCCTTTCATGATGAGAATTTCAGATCATACTGACTAGGAGCTCCAGAGGGATTTTGGCTCAGGTGCTGTCCCTGCAAGTGAGACTCTAACCAGTATTTTCCTGGTAGTGATAACAGTTTAGATTATATTTAACACAAATACTCAGGCTGGGGTGTTACTGTTGTTTTTATTTGCATGGTTATTTTTAACCTGCTGAATTCTCTGGCCAGCTCTGTAACAGCCGTGTGGAAACAAGTTATCTCAGACAAGTGCTGCTGCAAAAGATCACTGAATGTCCAGGCACTGCTTTAACCACCAAAAGAAATGCAACGAGCACCTAACCAAAAGAAATCTGTGGTTGCATGTTCAGAGATACGGCTGTTTCAGGTAGCCAAGGTGTTCCCAAACCTGCCAGCTTGTCTCTGCTCTGTGCTGTCTCTCTCCGCCACCCAGTGCCTTGTGCTGAATTGTCTCAGGAAACCGATAACAGCCTTTAAAAACGTAATTTTGTAAACTGGAGAATTTCTTATGAATCTACAGCATAAGGGAGAGTGGACTTACTATACCTTTAATAGCTTGGAGGTGGGGAGGGAGAGAAGTATGGATCGAGTTGTTGTGCTGTGTAATTTATACAGCTGTTCATGTGCCCTTCTTGGGGTACAATTCTCTGTCTACAATTACTTTTCCTCTTATTTCTTTTCATCTTGTGTTTTTCAATTCAGATAAACTACTGAAAATTATTCTTCTCCCCCTAAAACACAAAGTAGTCCAGCAATACGCAACATGCAGGGATTGTGTAAAACTGAGAGCTTTGGCTTCGCACAAGGAAGGAGATGAGCATTTTCTTGTGGAAGCAGTGTCCATCTCGCGGTCAAGTCTCCGCACTGTGACTGGCTTACATGTTCAATCTTTGTCCTGCTCAGATGGGTTTCTCCGGGTGGCAAAATGCCTCCCTGAGCCAAGGACCACGCGGTGTGGGATGGGGCAAGCGCAGGAGCGGTGAGCACTGCCCCGCAGAAAGGACTGATGATTAGGGTTGTGTTTTGGGAGAACTCAGGGAAATTCTCCATACTGATCTCTCTGCCTTCAAACTTTTGATTATTCTTCAGCTAGGAAAAAAACATGTTCTACTGCTCCATATGGGATTTTTTTTTTGTAGCTGGCATTTATGATATACTAAATATGCTGAGCTGGACATTATGAGAATTGTGACAATATACTACCTGAGGATGTGGTCTTTTCTCCCATTTTATGGTCTGTGCTTCTGAGGTCTCTGATTGCCCAGATTAGGAATACTACAAATGAAACATGATGCCTACTCAGTCTCATCTGTACAATTTTCTCACTCCTTCTGTGCCACTGAGCTTCTACTCCATCTGTAAATGCAGGTTTAGAAGCAGGAACAACTATGGTACTTGGAAGAAATACTAATGACAGAACCATGCATTTCTTGATTCACAGTTGCTTACAAATTACTGATTGCTTTTTAATATCTTTGCATGTTGAATTTTCAAAAAACAGCTCACCATATGGGCGATATGAGTTGAACCACCATGTTGCAGAAAACTCTGGTGAACATATTGGAGAAAATAGAAGCATATAGTCCCCCCGCAAAAAGAATCTTCAAAGACAAGTTTCATCTGAATCTACTGTAATTAACATTTTCCTTGTTCAACCTCTGTAGTTCTGCAACCTCAGAACAAATATGGGATTATTGCATTTCTGGCCAGGCACCACGGTTCAGATGTGATCTGAGGTGGCATATCTGCAGATACCTGCACTTCTGACTTCCCTACAGCTGCTCGTCAGGTCAGGATATACCATATGCCATGGCAGAATCATCTGATCTCTGTGCTGGAGATTCTAAGTCAATCATGTAGTTTTTGCTACAACTTTTGACTGATGACAGAGCCGTCTTGGACAGAACATACCATTCCTGGTACCTGAGTCAGCATATTTAGAGTATGTTCTGGTATCTCTATGTAGCACCACACTGTGCCACAAAAAAGAACTTAAAATATTAGTTTTGCAACATCTGGCTGTACAGTTGCCACTCTAAGTTATTTCCCCAGATGCAAAAAGTGGCAGCAGTCCAAGAAAGATCCAGTTTACTTTAACAGGCTCGTGAAATCCTTCTGTACTCTGCTTTTCAACAGTCTCAGTGCATCTTTCAGCCATTTGTGAGTTTTAGCTTCAAAACACCCCTGTGAAGTACGAGATCTGCTTGCTAAATGGAGAATTGAGGCATGGGGCAGAACAACAGGAAACCTCTCTTTGTTCATGGTCCTGGTTAGCTGGTGGGTGTCTGCACGTCGCCATATAGCCAAGCTCTAAGAACACAGAGCATACAGTAACATGACTCAAACCCCAGTGCCCAGTCAGGGCTTCTCTGCCAGATCATACTGCCTGGAAATCTTATGGCAGACATACCTTCCTTAAAATTTCATTAAGAAGCCAGCTTCTTCACTAGGAATTCAAGTCCTGTAATTTCTGCAGCTTTCCTTGCAGTCGTGCTTGTGTTCTCAAACCCCTGCAGAACGCGGCTCAGGATTTCCCACCTTCCCAGCACTCCTGGACGGAGCGTTCCTTCCACAGACGGGTTACAAGTGATCGCGG
>NW_008824931.1:374316-383717 GCF_000699105.1 Pygoscelis adeliae
CAGCAAGAACTAGCGATGACAGCCTGATTTAAAGTTGTCTGTAATATAATGAGCATAACCATAAGTAGAGGGGAATTAGCCAATTACTGTTGCTTAGGGATTGCTTTGTGAGGTTACTCCAAATTAATTGTTTAGGAGCTGAATTAGCATCAGATGCCACCAAGGGACAAGTGGTTAATTGTAATGAGTTTTTGTATTATGCCACTCCCTAACAATAAGGCTGTTCTTGGGAACAGGGCACTTCATATGTCACGGGAAGGTGTCCATTATAAATATAGGTTGGAATAAACTCAAGCTCTGGTAGTTTATTGTTAGAGGTAGCCTAGAGAGAGAACTGAAGAAATTTCAGTATATTTAACAGATGCTTATCAGTCGCCGCAATGGAAAGTGTTGTGAAAACTTTTAAAGGAGGGAGAGCGTCCTCCCTCCACCCCCCATCCTTTGAAGGCTCTGTGTGTGCATGTGTGTGTGTATATAAACCCAAAACATACAAATGTCCCAGTTGATGTGTTGTGTTGTGACAAGTCATCTCAGATTGTGTCAATCATATTGCCTTATGCTATATTAAGTGACATACTGTAATGTGATTGATACAACATGAGATGACACATCATTGTGCAAAATATCATCTGGAAAATTTAGGAAACTACTGAGGAGCGGAAGCTGATCTTAGACTGTGGCCCTTCAAGTTTTGAGACAGGAAAACTAAAGAAGTAAAAGAAACTCCCTGGAATCAGACCTGCTGCTGCCATTGAGAATAAGGTCAAGTGTGCTCTACTACCTGAATCTTTTCATGGGTAATTAGTGGGTCAGTTTTAAAAAATGCTCTCATTCCTTGGGGACTGACAAGTATCTGTGGGTCTGAATTGAATTTCTCTGAACCACTTGGCACATCATTAATCATTAGTGTATCTGCACCATACAAACAGGGCTGCAAGCTAAATGCAACCAGTTTCAGTTCAGGAAAAAAAGCCCTTTCAAAACAAAACCAAAACAGACTGTGCTCCCTTTCTCCATCTGGATTCTGCTTTCCTCCCACCCCCTCTCTTTTTTCTTTTCCTTTTTTATATATTGACTGAAATCTCAAATACTGAGATGTCTCTAGACCCCATCACAAAGTCCAGCAAGGTCTGGAGTGTCCTATTGCGACACCTCTGACACTCAGAGGCATCAGTGGGGTCACCGGTAAGTGCTGTAGAGCAGCTTCTCCTCGACAGTGTGGCGCAGGGCTTCCTAATCTGTGGGCACTGCCACGGGTGGGCACCCAGTTTGGAGCTGGTGGGTGAACGCAGGCTGAGAGCTTCATCCCCCCTACCTCCATGGCACGGCCCCTTGCTCTTACCGCCTGCAGGCACCTGAGCAAACTAACCTTGGGAACATGTGTGGGTAGTAGCATTGTGTTATACTGACTGCTGGAGCAGTTACTGAAGCAAAAATTTCCTGGAAATAGGAATTTCCTGAAATGAGAGCATAAAGTGAACAGGAACTTTTGGATTAGGTCAGCTTCACCAGTGGACTCTTGCTGGTGGGGTTTGGGGTTTGCTTTCTTACTCTTGCTGGGAAAAATGGTCCAGGGACCAAAGTTTAAACCTAACTTGGCACTGCCAGTGGGTAATAAAAGGTAGAATAAAACCAAGCATTTTGAACATGAAGACTGCAGTCTAGTCTGGATTTCAACAAAAAATCATTAGCTATCTATCTTTTTAACATACTAGAAAATATAATAAATACAAGTGGACAATAGTTAAGCACTTACAAAGTCAGTTATTCTGTAAGGTTTTTTATTAATTATTATTATTATTATTATTCTCACAGCCTCTCATCCCTTTCCTTTTAGTGGTAGAGACTAAAGTTTTTCCCTGATGGGGAGATAATAGCGGTAAGTTGTCCTTTTCAGAGACGGGAGGGCTGTCTTGGAGCTATTATTGTTGCTGCTGTCTCAGAGCTTAATTCCTCCTCTGCCTTGAGGACAGGACAAGAAAAACACACAAAGACAAAGAAGGGCAATGAAGTCAGGGGAGTTACTTCTCTGTTTGATGCTGACTCTTACCCACAACTGTATGCTACATGGAGACACGGGCAGACTGTGGTCTTATTCCTGGCCAATTTTTATCTGCTTTGGGCTGTTTAACGTTGCCTTTTCTTATGCATTGTTTACAGCAGTCTTAGCAAGCCTAGCAAAGCTGCTCTTAAACCAAAGAGAAAAGAACAGAAATTGAAATAAAAAAAAAAGGGAAGAAAGAAGCATAAGGAAGGCCATTCCAGCAGGTGCTTTCCTTTGCCATTACAGATGTCCAGGGTTTAGCCAGTGGGTAAAGTGCTGAAACCATTGCTCTGGGACAAAGAAAGCCCAGCAGTGTCATGGGGAAATCCCCCAGTTCTCAGCGTAGCTATTTGAAGAAATTGTAAAAATGTTAATATTTGTTTTGCTTGTGGTTTGTGTTAACTGGTAGAAGCAACTTGAGTAAACAGGTTGCAATGGGTCTTGTTAATTCAAGTAACACATGACATATATGACTGGCCAAGGCCAGATTCATTTTGTGACTATGCCATCCAGGCGTGAAATGAGATGCACAGAGTACAGAGAAGCAAAGCATTTAAGCTCAGCGCTGCTTTAAATGGTCATCTGTACAGCTCCAGCATGTCTCTAGCCAACTCTGAGCAAACTTGAAGTAAACTGGGTCCTTCTGTACCATCATTATAGGCTTGTTGCAAAGACATATGGTCTTTGGATATAGGCCTATGGCCAAAATTAAAAGTTAATTGAACCCATTTGTATGCTTGCAGGTTTCTGAGGCAAGTCACCAACATCGCTTTTATTCCTCATGTGACTGTTCTTGGTCCAGGTCAGATGCACCTGGAGGGTACAGGCTAGAGGTGTGGGTGTTGCAGGGCCATATGACTACTGGAATAGCAGCGTGAGGGTCTGCAAAATGCTAAATGTTTCCCTGGAGCTTATAAAAAGCATTTTTAGCTTGTAGTCACCCTGGAAACATTCATCAGGACAATTCTGCTGCTTCCTGGTTCAAACTGGGTCAGAACTATGGCCTTTCCTAAGGTATATCACTACTGCTTTTCCTGCAAGGCAGAATACGTTTACAAGGTTAGTGTATAGTGAAGGGTTACAAGAATCACCAAAATCAGGTTTGCAAGCAGGTTTGTAAATGGATGACTTTGGTTCCTTGCCAATGTTTGGCTTTGTCCAACACCAGGTACCATGTAGCTGGGTACTCCTAAAAATATTTGCAAGTCTAAACAGTTTCACAGTCTTTAATTGGAACTTCATTACTAATTCAATACTGAACATTATCATTCCCCTGTTAAAAGCAAAAAGAAAAAAAAAAAGAATCAGTCATCTGGTGAAGGAGTGGGAAATACGCTGTATAAGCAGTCCTATGGCTGGGATTGTTACCAGCAATTAGGCAAAATGGAGCCTGGGAAGAATATGTGGATAATTTGTGAACTTAGAGACTTAAATATACAGCCAGTTTAGTTAAATAAATCCAATTTCACCAGAGATAATAAAAACAAAGAAAATCCTAAAGCAGGCTAATTTTTTTCCTTCTTAAAAAAAGAGGAAGGGGGGGGGAAATTCTGTTTGAATTTGGAAGCAAGTACAGTCTTTCTTATTTTATCCAAATCTCTTCTGAATTAATGGTTGCTATTCTGTAAATGGTAATACCCTCATGGTCAAAGCACAGCACAGTGTTTGCATTGATGGGTCTCGTGGTAACGCTGAATGTAGAAATTCATTAGTCATTCATAAGAAAAGGCAAATGAGTGAGAGAGGATACAGGGCACCTTACAGAGTTTTAACTGCGGAGTGCTACAGACAATTTCTCAGCTGCTTTAAACTGACAAACCCCCAACGAGTTGTAATGGAGTATTTTTAGAAATGTGGCCTTAGTTTCTTTCTGTTTTGCTCATGCAAGATGTCTAGTGTTTTGTAGTAGCTATTCCTATTTGCTCAGTAATCAGATGCCCACATGAACTAATTTAATAAATGGATATAGTCTTTTGTGATTTTTTTCCTTCTCTGCATGTCAGTGCTCTTTTTCTGAATGGAGTTAAATTATTATTATAGCATATATTACTTTGGATCATTTTACTGCACAATCAATACACATATCTGTATAATAAATATTGACGTTACTTTAATGTTCTACAATGTTCAATATATCAAGACTATTTCAGTCAGAAGCCACCCATTACTGCTTGTTTCTAACATTTCCTGTCCATTCAATGTGAAAAAATTTGCTGCTCAAGCTTGTCTTCTGCCCTGGTTTCGAAAGATGAATGGAGGTAAGCATAGTGCCCTCAGATTAATGCGCTGGGCAGGATGAATCGGACCCCTTTCCTCTAACTCTTGCTTGTGTCATTTGGTCTCATCTGTACTTTCTGTTTCTCCTTCCAAACATTTTTTATCTCATCTGTTAGAATTGGTAGGTACTTGGGACCATCTTTTGAAGCGTATTTCTACAGAGCACAGCATAACAGGGCTCAGATTTCACTTATAACTCACCTAACGATGCTAATACATGGGCTGCTGTGGGAACAGTGATCAATGTGTGTTAGAGGAAACACCACCACACACAGGCACGTGAAAGATGAGAGATGAGAACAGCGCGGTTTTGTTACTTCTCTCCTGTAATGTTTCCGAGAGTAGAGGAACTAGGGGAGAGATGTACCATAAAACAGTGTTAAATGTTATACTACCAGCAGCACAAACTATCAATTGTGAGAAAAATACAGCATCTTTTTCAGTAATCAGAGGCAGATTTTCTTTTGTGTTATTCTGATGCAACTGTAGGGATTTCACTGGGCGCTGGTGGTAGTATCTGGCTCAGCGTGTTCAGTGAAACACATATGGCTAATCATTCAAGTCTGAAAACACTGGATCACGATTCTGTCTGTGTTGTGAAAGGCATGGCAAGAGTACTTGATGACTACATTCAAGTTAAAAAAAATTGCCACTTTTGGTGTTTCCCATCTGGGAGAATGTTGCCTTATTTGCCACCAAGTCGTCATAATATCTGTCTGGCATATGTACCATGTTAACACAAACACGTACATGTATCTGCATATGTATAACAAAATATCTACATTCCACCTTCTCTATTGTACAGTATGGCAGCATGTCAGTAACAAGTATAAAAAATCATAATGTGTTTACGTACAAACACACATATATTTATGTCCATGAAAGGAAGAAGCCATTCAGATTGCCTGATTTTCTAGGTTGCCGGCTCATGGCTCCCTCCACAGCCTGCAAATTGAGGTAATTGTGATGATGTAAGGGAGGTATCTACACTAAGGGACTAAACACAGCCCGGAGTCACTGAGTTGAAACTGGAGTTGAAAGACGAATGTATTTAAAATTGCTGGGACATCACTTGCACCGTGGAAATGCTGTTCCCAGGTGGCTGCTGGAGGAAATGCTGCAGTAACGCATTGGCACTGGAAGCCAAAGGGAGATTTTTTTCGTTGAGTTGAGGATTTTGGGGCTTGCGATCCTACTGGCATGGTTTCTCAAGTCTTTCCCATACTGTCCTAATGCTTACGGTGCAATGTATCCTGGACAGTTGTTGTTCCACCATTGCTTATAGTTGCTGGGTTTTCATTGCTCATTGCTTTGAATTGTCACAATTTTTATGTAGGCTGTATTTAACTGTGAAGCTAATATCTGTATTGGAGTGAACACTATTTTGTGCAATTATCATTCATTTTCCATATACCTCTCATGCGCAAAATACCAGTAAATTACTAATTAATTGTTACTATTGATGAAAAAGATTGTTAATAAGTTTTATAGGGAAAAAAAAAGGAGTTATTAGTAACGTCTGTGTAGTAAGGCACTTGGCATTGGAGGCAAGAAACCAAATGTTATGTCAGTTTTTCAGAGTTGAAATCTCTCATTTCATTGTACCCTATTTATAATAACTTGAATTGAAACATGCACCGGGGAGAGCAGCTACCCAAAACAGTTCCAGTTAGAGCTGATGAGTTCAAATGGACGTGCATTTGCGTCTCCGTGTCCCTTACAGAACCCACGCTCTGTTCTTTTAATAAGGCTTGGATGAAAGACTACAAAGGTTGCTGGAGATTCCACAGTTAACCAGGAAATGCCTCTTAAAGCACCTTGTTGATCTCATCCCTTGATCTGACATTCAGCTCACAGCATCTGTCTCTGGCCTCCACTCTTGTGCTTAGTTAACTTTATTTGGCATTTTGGCTGCCCCCAGCTTTTGTGATATCTAGTTCAAAGGGTTCGAAACATTATTACAGCATTTATTGCTAGGCTGGCATTACCTTTTGCCCAAGCGACAAGCTGATAGGGACCCTATCAAAGACAATGTCAGGAAGTACATTTATTCAGTGTGCCATAGAGAAGCCCCAGGTCCCTTTTTTCTCCTTTTAATTTTATGATACTCCACTCCAAAGATGGTCAGGCTATTCTCTGCTCCCAGAGAGACATTTTGAACTCAGTCCTCTTGAGTTGTAGCATTACCTGGGGTTTTTTTTTGTTTGTTTTTTTTTTCTAGGCAATGCTGATCCAATATTTCCTTTTTACCAAACTTTGCTGACATTGGTGCTGAGAATCTGGGAAGGTATTTCTGTTTTTCCAAGGCAAACGAAATTCCATGGACTGTTTCTTCCTTCCTAAAAGCAAAGGCCGGCAGAGTTAATGTCGCTTCTCAGCACCAGAAAAAGCGCTGACCCAGCTAGGGGCACTGGGATTCAAAGCTGGGTCCTCAAGAGCAGATGGTTTAACAAGCTAGCCCATTAATCAACTCTGCTTCCCCAAGCAGTATTTTCTACTTTTTTTTTTCTCCTTTTTTTTGGTGATCAAGTGCTGGGTAAGAGAAGTGTAACTTTTTTTTTTTTCCAAGAGATGGCATCCAACATGCACATGCCATTACATTTCTGTTATTTACACTTACTGAGCTAAAATGCAACAGATGTTTATAAGCGATTACAACTAAATTCTTCAGTAAATATGCCAAATGAATCCCATATATCTTCAAATGCTTTGAATGCTTCTCAGTGTGAAAAGAGAATTTGTTTCAGGTGGACAGAATAATCCAGTCCTGGGATTTACTGGTAGTTACCAGAGGTAAGAAAAGAGTCAGCTAACAAAATCTTTAGCACAGTCAGACAGGTAGAGGAGTCCCAGAGCCTCTTAATACACATAACCTAAAATGAATTTCTTTCATTTCTGGTTAAGCCCCTGAATACTTGTATAAATGCTTGAAAAGGAATGAAAGGATATTGAAGGAACAGAACATTTCTATTGCTCCCTGTGAAGGATCTTTAACTGAATGGGAATGCATTACTGCCAGGCCGCCTGTAGAAGTAAGCTCGTGTGTGATAATTCCTTTACATTCACAGCCAATAGCTCGTGAACCCAAGGGATGAAATGATATTTTGATCTGACTTTGTTCTCTCTAACCCCTCTGCATACTAACACTGTGTTTGAATGCCTAGAAGCATGCTGTTCCAGGGCAAAGTAGGGTAGTGCTGTGGAAACTTGTGCAAGGAGTCCCATGTGAAACAGTGTTAAACGGTACTTTTATTATTATTATTTTTAACATAAGGGTTTAGAGTTTGTGAAAGGCAGTGAATTAATCTTTTTTTGGAGGTGGTGACTCCCATCAGCTTCTCAGCATGTGCTGTCTTTCCAGTTTCTTGCAGCAGGGATACCTTTCCAGGAATGAGAAAAGTCTCAAGGATGTCCACATCTTTGCCCGCTCTGCATAGACAATATAACGTGGAGTATGAAGTGAAGGCATTCCAGTTAGTGTTATCTGCCTTTATCTTTACCTGCCTAGAAGGAGCTGCTTAAGATTACCAAGCAAGCATCAGTTAGCATATTTTTTAAGTCACTGATAATGTAGACTGGATTGGTCTTGGTGATTGTACAACCCTGTGCCACTTTTATACTTTTAATCCACCCCCAGTGAAGCTTTTTTCATGCAGGACAGCGTGCATAGTACTGACATACGTATCACTGCTCAAATACTCCATCAAGATGTGAGTGTCTCATATGTCAGATGATGCAAGTAAACATTGTTGGCATCTCCACACATTCCAAAGAGCTGCGAGGTGGGCAAGAGAAAGAGCTGTGCCACAGCAGGGTTATATTTATCTCCTAATGTTAGGAATTAATAAAATTTGCTCTGCAATCTAGGTAGAGAAGTAGCATTTTGCTAAAGGGACACATTGACTACCTCAGGAGTCTTGTCTTTCTTCAGTGAGTGTGTGTGGATCCTCAGCTCCTAAGTCAGGTGCCTGAAGTTAATTAGATAGTAACTCTTTTGAGTGTAAATCACATACAGTGTCCTTGCTAGAGCCAGGTACTGCACCCAGGTCTCCCGAGCCCTAGTGCACTAGTATATGAGTGCTCTTTTATAACTAACCTTAGACTGAAGTGAGTTGTCATCTGAACAAATAGCTGGAGTTCATTTTTTCAGAGTAACCCTGTGCTACTGGATGTAACTTCTGTCTGATATTTTCAGTCTGTTAGACTAAAAATGCCCAAGGCTTCATATACTGCTGTTCATGACTGACTGACTACTTGGGTCACTTGAATATTCAAAGTAGATGAAAAGTAACTCTGCAGTTGTATGCAGTTTCCTCATCACTGCAAGGCTGAGCTAAGGTACTCTAGGCTTCAGGCAGTAAGTTGTCTCAGGCCATATCATCAGCCAAATTCACCTTGAAGAGCACAGGCAGTGAAAACCTAACTGACTTCAGTGAAGATACAGCCCCTGTATCAGATGTCAGTTTGACCCAGAATGTGTTTGGGGTTGTTTTGATCTCTCCTGTTTCATTGTTTCTGTTTTTTTCCAGACTCCGTGGTTTTACAGAGCAGAGATGAACTGTAAAAAGCTACTAAACCTGAGGCCTTCCAGGCACTCAGCAAAAAAAGGGCTTAAGCAGATGGGGATTTTGGAAAGGTGGTGTGGTTAGGATGGGGGAGAAGAAGTAGGAGAAAGTGTCTGGGATCTGAATGCTACTTGATGCACGAGCACTTCGCTGCTGCTGGAGTTTTATCCTGTCATTCATTGTTTAAGTGTTCCTTGACTTAGTGTTTTATCTAAACATATGAATAAAATTAAGATATTTTTGTAAGAGGGGCTTGGGATGGAGATTCATTCCTTAGCACATGAAGCACAAGAAGTACACTGGGTAGTTTTAGACTTGGAAGTTCAGCTGGCAGAAGAAACACAAACCTCCTGAGAGGAAATATGTGAAGTAAATTGTGACCCTACCTAAGAGGTGCTGTATTCAATGAGTGGATTTGCATGGGACACCTCACCTCTTGGATCCTTGTAGGAGATTTCCTTTGTTGCTATGAAAATGAGTCCAAGCCTACATAAAATAATCATCTCAACTAGCCT
>NW_008824931.1:383766-410301 GCF_000699105.1 Pygoscelis adeliae
AGTCCTAGGAGACTCCTTAGTAAGGGTTCTCATGAAATGCCAAAATGGTAATCCAGCTGACAGCAGGTGAGCATCTTAACCTTTCTATCAGAAAAAAAAAAAAGAGATTCAAGAAGCCTATTCACGTAAGGCATTTTTTAAAAGCGGTGTTTAGTCTTGAAAGGCAAAGGGGGCTTCTCCATTGACTGAGATGAGAGCAGACTCTCGCTCTTAGTCTTTAGGTGGCTTGAAGCCTTTCCCAAGAATGTCCTGAAATACCATTCCCACTTCATTATGGGGTGGGCTTTGCAGCACTGTGATGCCATGGTGGAGACTGCTTCCTCTCACAGTCCCCAGGAAGCCAAGATTGTGAAGAAACTAGGCAGAAATCTCAATTTGGGTCAAATGACCTGTGTAATTTTAATATTTACAATAGATTGCAGAAAACCATATACTAATGACTTTATATTTCCTTCACTCGGAGAGGGCCAAAGAGTATTTGTATTTGAAATATGGCATGAAATATTCCCAATAGCTGTCCTAAATAAACACGGGAGTGTTTGCATTACCTTTTCACCTGTAGCAGATTAAAGTGCTCCTTAGCCATTGGCCGTGAGTGAAACCAAGATCAATCTCTATAATTCTACAAGCCTTCGTATAAATATGTTCTGACTGTGGTTTTATACATTAATCACAGAAGATTATGAGGCACATGCCATATTGTGCATATTTCTTGCAAGCAAAATAGAACTGTCTGCAGTTCTCATTGCAAAATTATGGAATGGACTGAATCATAAAAAAAACATACAGGAAAATCTGCTATTTCAGGACAGCTGTTCAGTATTTTTGGACAGCTGACACTTTTTTTTACAAAAATAAAGCATGGGTATTTTTTTTTTGACTAGAAATAGTGAGCCAAATTCATTAAGGGGATAATTTCAATTCACAAAATAGATCATTTCCTTTTTTCCCAAATCTTGCTGAGCAAACACATTCCTTATTGCTATTCCCCAGACTTTTTTTTGAGTTTCCACATCCAGGCCCAGCAATAATATCCCGTTTTCAGACATAAATGGCAAGGAAGAAGAAAACAGCTTGCTGCAGTTGTAACACTGTGTGCTGTGACTCTCTGTGCTCTCTCAATCCATCACTTCAGACACCACCACAGTGGGTGGATGGTGACCAGTGCACTGAAGGGAACCTTGCTGGTAATACAAGCAAGTTGTGTGCTGTCATACCATGTGTGGCGAAGATCAGTAGTAGAGATCATGAGTATAAATCATTGTGTTTCAGGTTAGAAACTAGCCTCTAACTTCACTAAGTGAAGTTTTTAAAAATAATCTCTAAGAATGCATGCTCATTAGAATAGTTTCATGCTGGAGTTAATTTTGTCCTTAGATATGGTCTTGAGGGATTTATGTGCTCAGATCTACTTTTACAGCTCCTGTTGCTGTTCTGGTGAAGATACTGGGCGTGTTGACTTACTCATCTGTTTTGCTCACATCCTCTGTCGTGTTTAGAGTTTTATCGGTTCAGATGAGGCAGGGGCTCCCCCTTTGTGCAAAAGAGGGGAGCTGGAAGATTGTATTCCTGAAGATAAACATGCTTAAAAAGGGATTTTAGCAATCTGAGGAGGAATATCGGTTAGGAGGGTCAAAACATACTTGCAGAGATCTTGTCGCCTTAGATCTATAAGAAAGTGGCGTCAGCTTTCTGCCGTGTAATAACATCTAAAGCCACGGGGGAATAAACTTTTAACCAAGATGTGAGGCTTTGTAAGGATGCAAGTCATATTGTGGGAGGGAAGGCAACGAAAGAGAAGGATGACATCTGAAAGGCAGGAGTGAAAAGCCAGAGAACAAAATCTCTGCCAGGAGAGCAACGAGGTACAGCAATTTTCCTCTGCTGTCCAGTAGCTTGTTCTCCCTCTCTCCCTCTTTCTCTCTCTTCACATGCCACCTGATCATTACCTTAACTGGCAGACAGTTATGCTACATTGCACTACTGTACTGTCAACAGTATCTGGGATATTAAGATTACCACAGCGCTTTTATGAACTAAATCTTGGAAACTGCAGTACATCTCCATTACTGGAATGTGCCTCACGCAGCTTCTAACAAAATGCTTTCAGAATCAGATAATTAAGCAATATGGAAATGCGTATTTAAAGAGAAAAGCATATGCAAGTTTATTTGCTCAGTGCCCAGTTCTGCAAGCTAGTAAAGGTGTCTAAATACCCCCTGCTCCCTTCAGGTCATGGGAAGTTGAGGGTACTCGGCAGCTTCGAGCATCTGGCTTTAGCAGTCTAAATAGCGCATTGCATAATTTCTTTGCATAGTTGTTCATAACGTTACTGTGGGACTTGGACAGGGACATTTGTGCAGAAGTTCTTGACGGCTTTTTTTTTTTTTGTCCTTAGAAAAGTACATTGGAGGGTCACAGTCCAATTCCTTGCTTGCAGGCTGCCTCAATGCCAAAAGAGCTTCTCAAAGTAGTTGAAAGGTAACTCCTACCAAGTGCCTCTGAATTACTGGTTTTAGCATTCAATTTTATCATGAAACCGTCTTGGAAAACTGAGCCCTCTTTTGGTCAGTGCTCTTTTGCATCAAAGGTCTCCCTGTTCTTTGAAGTTTTTGAGTGCAAAGCAGGAATACGAATAAGGGCTGAGGGAGAGGTCTTACTGTTACTACTGATGGAGATCTAGAGGCCAGAAGGTTTGAGTGATATTGCAATAGTAGAATAGAAAGCCTGTGACAAAGCCATTGTATTGAGTTGTAATTTCATGAGTACCAGACAAATAGTACTCTTCACACAATAAAGTTTCCTCTCTCTGTTAGTTAAGAAATGGTAAATGTTGTGGACTACTGGGATCTAAGCACAGCAGGAAGAAGGGTGGAAAGAACAATAGAAGAAAGCTATGTCTGGGGTGTGTGATAAGGTTTGAGGAATGGAGGAAATAAAATTGCAGAGGACATTGACTTTGTAAATCCTACACAAAACAGGGATGAGGAGGCAAATGATAGAGGGATGAGAATAACATAGAGCAGTCACAGTGCACTCTTAACAGCCTGGAAGAAAAATATAAATAATCCTTGTTACAAAGCAACCTTTCCAGTAGGGATGGTGAGTGCAGGAGCCTCCCTTAACCCACTTGTTCTACCATTTATTGCTGCCTCCAGAGCAAAGCTACAATATGGTGAAGTTGAATGTGGCTTTGCAGATGTCTTGGGATGACCTTTTGTTCATGAGACTATACCAAGCTCAGATGCAAACTAGAGGTAAAGGAGAAAGAAACTGCATGAATAAAACTAAGGTCTGGTGAGAATAATGGGCTTGTCCAGAGGAGATTTTGCGGTGTTGGCATCGGTCCTGGCTGTAACGTTGTATGATACTGTAGTTTCCTTGCCTTTGTACTAAGGTCCTATTTCTCTATGGCTCAACAGATGTCATAGGTGTGTTGTAAATATGTTTGAAAGGTGTCCAAGGACATTTGCAGGAGGTGTTCAAGATAAGCTGCAGTGATGGGCAATTCATCGACTACCTGTTGCAATGAATTTACCATCCATCACAACACAGATTAATCACAGTCCAAAGCCCTTATAAGCTATTTAGATATGAATTCTTAATATTAAGCATGAACAAAGAGTAGTCTGATATTTGTTTTTTAAACTGTTCATTTTAAAATATCATTAGCTTCTTCTACAAACTGTAAAGAATGGCCAGTCAGAGCCAGCCATTTGGTTTGGTTGAAGTACTTTGCTGGAACATACCAAGATGCTTTGCCTTACGGGTATTTTATTAGAGGATGATGTCTTTCTGGCATGGGTTAGGTTCAGCATCAATTTAATGTCTGCCATTTTCCTATCAGAAGGGTAGGTGGAGTGGAAGGAGCCCGTTAATCCATCTAAACTAATAATGCCTTGTTGGCCTTAAAATCTAATGATCTAATTCAATGCTTTGTCCTTGTGATCTGAGCACTTCAGCAAAGACATTTTTCTCTTGTAAAACCATTTTGCCCACCTGGATGTCCTTGGGAAAGGCTTTAAAGCCAAGAAAGGCTGCCACGTGAGATGCGACCTGTGTATTGCATCATTGGCCTGTCCCGGATGCTTTTTGAGTCCGACTCTGGCTTGTCCTGAGCGAGACATCCATCATGTTGCAGAGGATTCCCGGCTTCAGCATGTCAGACAGTGCCAGTTATAATTATAGCCATTAAGGTCCACACCAAAGGGGTTAAAAGGAGATGCTGTAAACTTGGACAACCTTGCTACTGTTTCTGAGGGCTAGATTTATTCTCTGGACTACTTCAGTCTCCCTCCAGAGAGCTCATTGTTTAAGTCAGTATGACAGATTTATCCACGCTCACAGAGACGGTAGCTGTTTTCTCACTAGGCAGGTGGAAGGAGAAAGCTGCATAAAGACAGCTGCCAGCTGAGAGGTCACAGCTGAACTCATGCCATGGAACGGTCATAAATTATAAATCTTCCAAAGAGTTACAGCTTCTGCTCTTATTTCTGTCTTGTCCTAAATTTCTCAGTTGCACTTCTATTTATTTTAGGCATGTCATTATCATCTGCAAAGGTCGCTGAGTGATTGCCGGGCAGAGTTTCACCCAAAGAGTACAGAGCACAGCCCCTGGCCACTGATCACTGAGGTTTCACACAGTGTATCTGAATTCTCCCTGCTGTCTTCCCCACACCTGCACTGCATATATTTGACGCATTCAATTGCGCTTGGCATCAACCCGTTTTACTTTCATGGCCTTAGTTTATGTGCTGATTGGGAGTGTTATCAAAGGCATCCCCAGCAGAGTCAAGCCAGTTACTCAGCGGTAACTGGGGGAAGTGCTGTAGATGACAGGACTGGATATACTCATCGAAAGTCCATACCAACCCTTGGAGTTGGTAGGACTCATCAAAGATCTGCCCTTGATGTCAGTGGGATTAGGCCCTGTGCATATAATCCTGCATGACGAAAAATGCTCCTGTGTGGTGCAGAGCTCTGAAATCTCATTGCTAGGAGTAGAATGAAGCATGTAGGGGCTGGGTTTCAACCGGTATAGATCAGTGTAGCTCCTTTGAGGAACTGGCACTCAGCACCTTGCCTGATCATGCTCTTCAATCAGCAATATTTTTTTTTTCCTGGTAGCATCTGTGCATATCCTTCAGTATTTACCACCTTTGGATACTTGTGCACTAAGTTTAGAATAGCCATTCTAAAAACTTCTACGAATAGCAGCTGCCCCATTGCTGCTCCAAGTACTGTCTATTCTTAGTGTACCCAAATTCCCCACAAATTCTTTTAAGGCCTGACTCTGTCTTTGCTTAAGTCCATGTCATTGACACCATCTCCCTCCAACATTAGTCCTTCTACTGCTGTTTGCTATTTCCATTTGTATGACATAAATGCTGTAGGCCCAGTTTAATTACTGCTTCTGTACTGGAGCAGTAGCACATGGACTCAGATGGATGTTTGTGAGCAATTCTACTGGTGTCAATGGAATAGTCACATGCTTGAAGCTGTGCTGGTGCATGCAGGGCCATGTCCTTTAGGGTCTGTAGCTTTTACGGACTGAGGTCACTGATTTTGCAATTTAATGTGGATTCCCAATGTCTTCGGTAAGGCTTCTGTTTTCTAGAACTGCTAAAAACCTCAGTTTAAAGGCAGAAATGTGCATTGGGAGTGATACCAATTCCTGCAGCCGCAATGGGGGAGTTGAGATATGCTGTGGGGGAGCACAGTGACCACAGCTCCTAGGGAATATTCCCTTGCAGGCACCCTTTCTGTCATAGGCTAACTTTGCAAAAAGCAGGTGGTGGGAAGGAAACTGGGCAAGCAAGAAGGAAGCAAAGAAGACTGGCCTTTTTATTGCTAGTAAAGTTTCCTTTACTGCCAAAAGGTCTTTGAAGCAAAAATACCTGCTTGCTGGGTGGCATCCACAACCTGAATTTAGCTTTAACCATATGGTAGCACAGTGTCAGATTTCTGCTGGCACATACGGCTTCCCGCCAAGTGCTTTCCAGGTTCTAAGCGTCTCTGCAATATTTCTTCCCCTTTCCCTTAGATTTTGGGACACATCATGTTTGTTCCTGCAGTTTTTTTCAGTTTTCTGACATTCCACTTTCTTGATCACCAGCACTGGTATGATCTTGATTTCCTTAAGGATTTCTCTTTCTCCTCTAGGAAATTTATGTCTCTTTCTGGCATCTGTCCCCTCTCCTCTTTGCACACTCAGGCGAAGAATTCATTTCTTTATTTTTTTTTTTCCTTAAACAATGCCCTTACTACTTGTGTCAATAAATTACTCTTGCCATTTTTAAGAGGCCCTTCTGTCTCCTTCACTGCCCTCTCCTTCTGTATGTACTTTAAAAACGTCTTATTTATCTTAACCCCTGCTGTGATCTTGCTCTGTTCAATTCTCCATCTTTGCCTTTCTTATCATATTTTACACCAACTTTGCCCTCTGATCTTTACACTCCACTGCTGGACCCCATATTTTATACAGAATTATGTTCTTTTCTTAATTATAATTAATCTCATTGAATTATGTGCGTCACTGTAAGCACCTTCTTCAGTACTACTATACTTATTTGAGATCAACAGTGTGTACATTTGTCTTTTTCTGTCTACCATTCTTCCTTTCTTTTGTCTTACTTGGTAAAACAAAAGTTAAGATCATCCATATATTATTGTCTTAGAAGTTTGCAGGCTTAGTTTTTCTGCTTGGTCATTAACTGTAAACCTCGTTACATTATAGATGCTGTTATTTAACAGCCTTTCCATTGTTCAAATGCACAGACCTGAATGTGCATTTGAACAGTGCTTTAATGTGCAAAGGAGGGTGTGTGATAATAGATTATCTTCTTCTGTGCCTCAGATACTGAGAAAGTCTTTTTAAGACTAGAAATGTCCCTTTTTTTCTGTATACGGTACCTGGAAGAGTAGGACTCTGACCCCGCAGGAAAGACTGAAGATACAACTGGAGTGCAAAGAGTTATCAGGGATACTGTACTATAGTGTTATCCTCCACATAAGACCGTCAATAACTTTAAAATTGAGTGCATATGATAATTCACCCTTATGATCTTATACTTTAAAAGGGCAGGGTTATCCAAGGGAGAGAGACAGGGAAAAAAAATGATCTGGCCAAGGTTGCTCAGATCTGGCACTATAATGTAAGTCTGTGGAGTACCAGTTCAGTGACCCAGCCTTTTGACTGGGGCAGTAAAGGAGCAGCTTCTGCAGCCAGCTTTCCAATTCTCTCCTCGATTAAGCTTGCCATTTCTCCCTGTATGCTAAGCAAGCATCACTGGCTATCTTTCACAAGTGTACCTAGATGGTTTGGTTTTGCACATGCCCCACATGTAATATTTTCCAAAGCCGATGTCACCTGCCTGCTGAGCCTGTATGGGAAGAGTATTAGATTATCCCATGTGAAATCCTAGTGACACACCTTTGCAGATGTCATTTTGATTTTGAGCATTGCCCCAGAAGGTCTTGCTGCAGCAGGTGAACCTGTTCACATGCTAGCTTCTACGACTTCAAATGGATCTTGTTCACAAACTGAGAAGGTTGCAGTAATAAAGTATGGGTGTCTCTAAAGACCTAGATTTGATATGTAGTTATCTTTTGCCTTTCTTCACAGACTCATCATACCTTCTACTCTCTGATTCACTTTTAAAACTGGGGTATATTTCTCTTCCTTAGAAGAGGATACAAATAATTGAGAGGCTCAGATCCTGAGATAAGGCAAAACTGGATTAAAATGCTTTTCCCAAGTTTTCTCAAATTTTACAAATCTTATGTGAAATACCATTGTGGTGCATAACAGATCCAGTGGTTAGCCCTGATGGCAGGGGAATCCATGGATATTTTATCAGGTGTTAAGTGTAACAATCGTGTCGCAGAGAGATTTATATATGTTAAATCCCTTAATTTACAATCAGAAAAGAAACGGCATCCAGAATGAACACACGTTTTTGCCCTTTACATTTGAAGAAAACATGACAGTAGATTCTCCAGTCTAATTTTAACTAGACCCTTGGTTTCACATGGGTCTCCCCTGATGCCTTCCAGCCGTGAGTCCTTCTGTGATGTAATATCTGTTACACTGCGGCCATGGAGTCCAGACTCAAGGCTAGACACAGAGCAATGGCTACATTAGGCCGTAAGCAGCTGCTATTGCTGTCAAAAGCTATGCCAGGCAGTTGAAAGCACTGTGGAACAGAAGAGGGTAAGAATAGTTTTTCCCTGCAAATTTTTCTTCAAACTCTGCCTTGTGTCTCAGAGAGACTCCTTGTATGTGTCTGATCAGGTGTAAACGATTTCAAAGTGCAATTGGGTCATTGTTGCTTTCTTACTGAAGTTTAGGCACACACCCTGATCTGACAGGTGTGCTGCTGTCTTGTATATAAAAAGTTTTTTTGTTTTTGTTGGGTTTTTTTCCCTCCTCCTGACAGTAATAATGAGGGAAACTTCCCACCCTTGTCCTGTGCATCCTGTCTTAAATTTTTTTTTAAGATCCCTTCAATTTCCATATGGTTGGAGAGATGCCAAAACTGAATTCAATCTCTCAGAAATCTTTTTATCCTCTTTTTTTCATCTGCTTTGTGTTTCTCCCCAGCCCCTTCCCCACTTCTCCACATTGGGTAATTATAGAACAGACTCCATGGTGGGCATCCAGAGGACCATTTTAGATTAAATAAATCATTTCTTCCCCCCACAAGAGAGTTTTAGAAATACGAGGCAGATAAAAATCTACAAAGGCCTTGCTTTCCTTCCCCAAAATATAATTATTTACCTCTTCAATTCACAATCAACAAGCTGATGTGGCTTTGCAGCTAAGCTGGAAGTAGCTGTAGTTGCTATTTTGTTGGAATAATATCAAATTTCTTTCTATGCTTTGCATAGCTGTCACCCAGTGATATGATAGGTCCATGATTTATTGACCTACTAAAAGCACTTTCACTGACTTGTCATAATAAACTTTACTTAAAACATTAAAACATAAAACATCAACCAGCAGCTCAAACAGAGATGCCATACAAATACTTTCTAATTTAGTTAAGCTCTGGTGAAAATCCTGAAAATGAAGACCCCAGCATAACAGTTTTCTAGGATTTGTCATGCTAGGATCTCTTGTGTTAAGTAACAGGAATTATAAATACAAATGCCTTGAAGTATGAAGCGCTGACAAGAAGCTTGGCTCAATCTCAAACACTCATCATTTTTGAAGGTCTTGCTGAGATCATGAAGCTGAACCCAGCCATAGCAATCACGATTGATTTGAATTGCCAAAAGTTACTGGGACTTCTGCTCGTACACGTTGGTCTTGGAAGACCTGGCTACTAGGTCTGTCCTTTTGACCATTTGGTTTATGATCTGTTTTTATAAAGCCAGTCGGTTCAGAGGCAGGCTATGGCTGTGATGTAGACCATGGCCCAAATCTTACATCAGTGTGAGTATTACCTGTTTGGAGATGAGTACCTTCAGCTTCTTTTGCTGTAACTGAATTAATTTGTGGTCTAGTCACCTGGGTTCTTTAGTAATAATAGATCATTTAATCTTAACTAGGCATCTGTGATGGCCAAGAGGAATTCTCTCTCTAATTGAATGCACATATTAGTTTTTCCAGGACCCCCTGAGTTCAGATGGGAAGGTCCATACTGACTTCAGTTCTCTCCAGGGTCAGAGTCCCACACAGCAGTAACAGGGATGATACGCTGCATCACCCCATGGTAGCGGCGGTGGTATGCTAGAGCTGTTCAGCGTGTTAGCTGTTTTTCCTTCTTGTGATGTGGGCTACATAGATCGTGCATTGCTGCTCAGCTTTCTCATCAGCTTCCCTGGAAGTCTACCCAAGCATCATTTGCCAAGCTGAAGAACTTAAATGTTCTTATTTAGCAGTTCTCTTTTGTTCCTAATTGGTGAGCAGTATTCCTTGTTTTGAAAGTCATTAAACTGTGCCAAGGTTGAAGATAGCGCCTCTCTAAGAACGGCTTTCTTTACTAAATGCTCAGTATAGTTTTGGTAAATATTAAATAATGGGATGGCAAGGTGTACTCCAACTTTGTTTCCTTCTCTCTAATCTTTATAATTGCTTTCTTTCATTTCTTTCCCAATAAGTTAAGTTAGATGATGCCATAACTGTCTCCAAGACAGATTATGCAGCTTTATGGATGATCCAGAAGATGCCTAGGGATTACAGTTCTGTGTGTAGTAGTCCACAATTCAACATGTGAAAGGGTCTGTAAACCTGACATGTTATCTGATCCATGGGATCCCATGGAGATTTCCTGAGACACTTTAAAACTGGTGAGAAAACCCTACAAGGAAAGTATGCAGGTAACAAATCAGGGATCCAGAAATACTTCTGTCATCGTGAGACTGCTTGAGGCTGGTCATACACATGTAAAACACTGGTGATGAAAAAACTACAGATGGGTAGTTGCTAAGCTGGAAATATCAGGAAATAATAACTGCAGCTTTCTCTTCCAAGAGAAAGGGGTGTTAAGACTGGATGTTTTCCATAAGAGGAAAAAGAAAAATGCAGCAAAACTATGTGTTTTCTCTCTCCCACATGCAAGTGCATAATGTAACAGCAATAATTGTTTGTATCTGCAATTCTTTTGTACTAGTTAAATGGAAAATAGATTATTTGCTGGAAGTATGTTTGCAGTGTTATTGCTTAGGATAATAAAACCCAAAGTAGTAATTTCTGGTTTAGTTTTGTAAGTCTGTCGTTCTCTTTCATCATTTACAGACAATGACGATCAACCATCTCTTGCAGAGGGATGCTATGGCTAAAACCAATTTGCAGCCCTGCATGAAATTAATGACATCTCCATTTTGGACAGATGTCCAAACAGATGCTGGGGAGATGTTGATAGGGGTAAGTGTGTGCAAAGCCTGATGGCAGGGAATACTACTCAGGACCTGCTAAAAAGAGGTTTTCTCCTTCAGTCAGACATGCACACACATTGCAACGTATCCTTGGAGGGTGAGTTGTGTGTGCTGATGGTGGGCATCTACCTCAGGTACCCTGTCTAGCAGCCAAAGTTCTTGTACTGTTTCTGGAGAAAAAAGGCTCCCCTGGAGAGAGATTAAGGGTTTAACACCCCACAGTTAGATGCCCACGGTTAGGTGGTGCAAATCTCTGACCTCACCGTCTGTGACCACTAAACTTTCCTTGTTGTAGTCCAGTTTCAAATATTTATCACAAGACTGTCAAATACTCTCCAACCTAAAACTAGCTGCTTAATTAAGGAGGGCCATCAGAAAGACTCCTTTGCCTGCTCTTAGCTCTGTCTCTCTTCATTCAGTCTTTTTCACAGGGCTGAGGTCAGCAGTAGTGTTTTGATAAGAAAGGCATCATTTCACTCAGGGCAGGGAGCCTCATTAATGTAAAATCTAAAATTCCCACCTGGGAATTTATTGTATCGAGAGCCTCATCCTTCAGGCTTTCCATGGGCAGGGTGTGTGCTGACTTCTGTAGGGGTTTCTCCCAGGGAAGGGGACAAGATGGGAAGTTGAACACGTTGAAGACTCTTAATACCAAACAACTGGAGGTATTAATGGGTTTTTGCAAACCCCTAAAATTCACTTTTGGTCAACTGAAAAGAATTTTAAGATGGGCAAATGACACAGTCAGTTTTTCCTTCCAGGTTGTTTTGCACCCTAAATTGATATGGGAAGGTAAAAGATAGCTCACAAGTTATGTTACCTCGGCAGTCATAACCATACAGCTTGATTTAATGTAATACATCGCATTTGTAGTTCTATCATGGGGGGGAGGAAAAAAAGGAGGTAAACAGCAGCTTAGATTCAGAAGAATGGTGCTGGAAGAATTACATTTTTGTATCAGTGGGTGAAAATGAATTTACTTGTAAAGGGTCAGAAGAGCAGCCAGGCAAAAGCTTGTCCTCTGGACCAAAGATTTTACATGGTGCTGGCTCCTTTGCCAAGGTTTCAGGATCTTACACTTGCTCTGCTCCTTGTTTAGCTGTGTTTGGTGAAACTCTAATTGTCACATGCTGATAGAGAGGGGGATGTTGGTTCATTTCCTTCCTTGCCTGGTTTTCATAGTAGGAGGATGCATTGATTTTATAAAATGTAATTGCATTGACTGCTCTTGTTATCAGGATTGATTGTATTGACTTGAGTTGCATGTTGTTATGTTTTCACACTCTTGCTTTGAAATATAGTTTTGCTTTTGTGGTTTTTTCCCTCCATTTTGAGATTATTTACAATACATTTTTAGTTAAGGTTCTTCTGCATTTGATTTATCAATGCTAGGATTGGTCTGAAACGCTGTCAAAAGTATTCATAGTATCTACATGACAGTAACCACTAGAACCAATTGCTGTTGACCCCAGCCATGTCAACCATCATAACCTTCCCTCAGGTTAGGAGGTTGAAGCCGGGAAATACATTTCAGCTTCTTATTCCTGTGTGTCACGTCCTTATTGCAATCCATTTCAATTGTTCATTAGGGAATTGGGATTGTTGAGAATACCACAGTGAATAAATAATAGCAACTAGATGTCTGTAGAGAATGATGCTAGTAGCAAAATGCAGAGGCTGTGCCATTGAGCCCTTGAGGTGAAGGAAATTATGAAGATTTCATTTTAGATGTGGTGGTGATGCATCAGTTATTTGTGGAAGTGTGTATTTACTTGGATATGCATGAGAAGTGTATGGGGGGGTTAAGGCTGACGTTTTTCAAACTTGAACTCTTAGAATTAGGTACTTAACCCTATATATAAGTACGTCAAAGGAGGTAGTCTGGTTTTAAGAGCTGATGAATACTGAAATTATTGAAGTCTGGGAGTACTCAGTATCTCTGAAAATTAGGCCACTTCTATTTAGCTGCTCAAACATTGTTTTGGGATATGATTTTTCAAAGACGTTTTAGAGAATGTGAGAAAATGCCGTAACCTCTTTTGAAGACCTTTGCTTGAAGTGTCTGATTTTAGCTACTTAGGTGGAATTTGAAAAATCATACACGCTGTTGTAACTTTTCTCCTATTCAAATCAGTGGGAGAATTACCACTGATTTCTGTGGGAGCTGGATTAAGCTGATAGATGCATAAAAACCTGACTTTGAAATTTGGCTTAAATCTTAAAAGCCATATCCTCTCTTTCTTTGTGAACCCAGCTGACGCTGGATTCAAGGAACATTTACCCAGGTTCCTTGCAATGGGAATATATAAAAGCCATTTATGCAGTTCCTCAGCAAAAAATACTTTAGCAACAACAATTGAGAACTTTGGTTTTGTACAGTTTCTGATTTTCCTTTCTTTACATTAAATTTTCACCCTTTCTCCCAGTTTGTGTTCTGTAGCATTCTGAATTCCTTCTCTAAGTTGATGTATTTGCGAAGACTTTGAGAAGAGATCTGAAATGCCTTGGAAGGAGCTGCTAATAGCCTCAAAGACCAGATTAGAGGACATACACATACTGTCTGTGTCGTATTAGGTCTCAAGTAAAGTCTTGTTTAAAGTAAAATACCAACTGTCTTTTGAAATGCCATCATTCCCCGAAGTCCTGTTACAGAGCCCTAAATCCCGAATACAGTATCTCTACATCTACAGGCAAAGGACAAAGGGTCAAAGACATAGTTTCTCCTTATTTAAGATTCCTCTTTCATTTTATTACAGGACCCTGGGGTAGACTCTCTCTTCAAGTCCAGTCTTCACCAATCACATGCTAATAACTTCAGCTGAAAGAGGGCTCTACCCTAATGTCATTATACTCCCAAGCAATGATTGATTGTGTTATAGTATGTTTTTGAAACCTAATTACTGTCTCAGTTTGTATTTGAGCTCATTAATCTTCTAGCCTGTAAATAAGTAAAATTGACTAAATAACTGAATTTCTTTAATGATGGGTTCAAGTTATCTTTATACCTACTGTTTTGTGTTAACCTTTTTATTGCCAGAAATGATTTTTTTTTTGTTAGTGTTTTCTTCAGCTCTCATAAGCTTGCACGGCTGGCAATGCACCTGTTTCAAACACTTGTCTCACTGAATGCATCACTGGTAGTGAACAGACAGACCCAGCCTGGCTTGTCGCCTCCCCATCCTCCTCAAGCCAGAGGGGCTGCTTTTAGGGTCCCGTAAGAAGCAGTCCTCCCTACAGCTGCAGTCTTGCAAAAATTAACTGGGAAAGCTGGTAGGAAGGTGCAGAGCCAGCTCTCCCTTTCCCTTAAGAATTGGATAAAAGAGGAGAGGAATTCTTCAGAAAACTGTGCTGCTTCTGTATCCTGTGTATTGAAAGCCTGAGCCCTTGGACTGATCAGCAATCTCCAGCTCTTCTGGGCACCCTCGTGGTGCTGGATACCCATAGCTGTGACTGGCAAAGGGACAGCAGCAAGACCACAGCAGCCCGCTGTTTGAGCACCAATGCCTAGTCTTTAAGTTTAGGACCTTAGCTGTGCTTTCTGCCAAAAAGCATCACCAAGTCCTCATAGCGATATGCCCTTATACAGCCTGGAGTGGCTCCTCAGTGTGCAGTTTTTAGCCGAACACCTCCCCATGTTCAAGCCTTTGGTAGGTTTGACCATAGTTACTTGAGAGGTCAGTGTTCTCTGCAGTCCTTTTTTCTCACAAGAGCCTCATCTGCTGGATCCTTGCCACTGCTGACAAATAAATGAAGGCTCTGGCAATAGCCAGACTAAGCTTGTGGAACAAATTTCCAGGAAAAACAAGCATGACCACTAGCTTCAGCACAAGCAGAAACATATGGCAACTTCATCTCCTCGTTTTGGTTCCCTCCAGTAAACTGATTTAATCTACAGATACATGCATCTATTCAAATCTTCTTTCTACATGCCAGTCAGGAAGCAAGGAAACTGTGATTGATTATTTTCATTTATTGGGAAACACTCAGATAGTCTGGACGACGGTGACTTTATAAGCGCCCAGGTGGACAGGACATCTCAAACGCTGTCGTGCTTGCCAGATGTGTTAGCTGTGTCTTCAGGCCCTGATGAGAGACTTCAATTTGATCTGTGTCTTGCTGGAGCACTTAAGCATATGCTTATCTCTAGATATATGAATAGTCCCTTGAGAATGCCCATGTGCTTAAAGTTCGGCATGCATTTAAGTGCTTTGCTGGAGCAGGCTCCTAAGTCTTTCTGGGGATAATTAAGTCATGCCGAAAGCTATTTTACTGCCACATTTTCTTTCTGGTTCACAGGATGAGAAAATCCATTCTCATCAAAATACCAAGTGGATCATTTTTAACCTGATTATTTGTTAAAGGATTCATGTCATTAAAGTGAACTTCTTTGCTCCTTCCTTCCATTCAATGGGTGCCTATATTTTTAATACGTCCTCTTTTGTTGCTCAGCAATGAGCTATGCTGTAATTGAGCCAAACTCTACTTATATACCTGGCAGTGCTAATGAAAGGTGACGACCTTTGGCCACTCCTCCAGTAATGAATCGCTCTACTGTAGGACCAGATGGTGCTTTCACTTCCAAGGGTGCAACATTACTGAGGTTATGCAGGTGCAAGTGTATTTCTGGAAAGGTTTGCTGTCTGGGGGAGTGACGCAGTGGGATTGGTAGTCAGAGGCAGAAAACAGCCTTTGGGGGACAAATGTAAAAGAAACATACTCAGAAAATGGAAAATAGTGTTTGTGCAATTGGCATTATGGAGCACAGACAGGTTACCGACACAATACTTCTCTACGTGCTGTAGGTGGGAACTCGTATACCTTTACGGTTCACGGGCAAATGAATTTGCTCGTTCGCTGCTTTGAAAGGTAGTACTAAAAAACCTTACCAAGCCAGTATGGCCACTCATGTAACACTTCAGGATTTTCTGTGCAACCTCAATTAAGCGAAGGAATAGGGAAAACTCGGGGTTGAGAATCTGAAGAGGAGCATCGATCCAGTCTTGGACTGAACAACATGCTTTCCACAGATGTCGCCAAAGGCATTGGAGTCAATGCCCAAAGCATGAAGTGGGGTGAAAGGAGGAGGGGAGCGGCATGTCTCGCTGTCTCCTCGGGTGCTCCTGGCTTGGGGTGGTTCAGCCTCCGGCCTCCTGATAAAAACAAGTATGTTCTGCTTCATTTCCTGTTTCAGAAAATGGGGGTTGAATGCTAAAAGGCTAATTGCACATTGTTTTTAAAAATTAGTTTGATAATTCATCATATTGTAATTAAACTAATTAGAACACTATTCATTTCCAACCACCTTAATTAGGCCTCAAATTGGCAGGGAGCCTGTGAGACCAAAATGTTGCAATTTGTTAAACAATCGAAAGACTTTGATAACAAATGACTGTATTCAGCTACATTTTAGTTAATAAGATTTATATATTAATCTAGTTATACTTTGTTCCCTCAGAATTTGGCAGACCTTGCAGGTCTTCTGATCCCCCTACGAAATTCCTGAAGTCTGAGTTAAAAGAACTGGAAAATTTTCCCAATCTAACAGAGGCTCTCCTGATTTTTGCACTGTAGCAGGCGTTCATAAGGCTGCAATGCTTTTTATGTTTTATTTTTCCCCGTCTTCTAACCGAGTAAACAGCTCTTAAAATAAAATCGCTAGTTTGTGCAGCAGAGGCAAGCCGGGGCTGTAGGCCGTGGTGCCGGCGGGGTGTCAGGGTGTCTGGCTGTCCGCGGGCTTGCTTTTGGGGGCGCTGTTGGATCAGGCTGCGGTTGTTCGCCCGCACGGCACAGGAGACTCCGCTTGTACCGTTTTGGACCCACAGCCCTTGTCACATCACTGTGACAAATGCTTGGTGAGGGCATGAGCTGGCACCCTGATCTTGCACAAGAGGTGGAGGACTTCAGTGGCGTTTGGTTCATCAGTGGTGAATTTCCCCGCATGCTCTTTTTGACAGCATAATGAAGTGATAATTACCTAAATGAATAAATGTTGATGGCTGAGATAAATATCCACATTCCCCTAATCTATTTTCCTCTGAAATTGCTAAAGGAAATTTGGCTTTAATGGAGGGTATATGTCAATTTTTACAAATGATTGTAAATCTGTTTAGAGAGAACTTAGATGAGTCAGTCTCTGTTTCAGCAGTAAAAGTTACTGATGTATGAAGGCATAAGATGGACCAAAAAAATGAACAAGATACTGTAATAATTATGTTTCTCAGTGTCACTACCTTTTGCAACATCTGGTTTGTTTCTGTTCTTTCCACATCCTGCAGATGTTGCTGAACACATGAAAAACACTGACAGGAGAATATTTTAGCCAAGAAGCAATTTCAGTGAATAATATAAAAGGGTATCCTCTTAACTCTCCAGAAGTCAAGTAAGCAAAGACTTCTAGTTTCATTGCTAGTAAAGATCAGACCAATAAGCAAATGGGCCAGGGGCCCTCTAAAAGTGTCAGGAATAATCTGTTGTGGATGAAATAGAAAAGTATCTGGAAACAGTGTGAAATAATAAATCCAAATTGAGTCTTATTCTGACACCCTTCCTGAGCCTTACTCCTTAAGTAGTCCTATTGATATTAGAGGTTTGTGTTCAAACTGCCGATGCAGGATTTCCTTCCTTGTCCATCTCTGATTCATATGGCAGAAAAAAGGAAGATTAGGAAAATGTGAAAAGCCTATATACATACCATTTTTATACTGTGTTTCAAGGTTGTGTAGCATACGGATGAATTAGGTTTTGAATTCTGTCTGTCCATCTACATCACCAGCGTACGTGCCAATCTGCCGGACAGTGGTTCGTCCAGGAAAAAGGGCACAGGACAGTGTGCGTGATGGCTGTGCGATGCACGGACACCTGTTGCTGTAGGGGTAGGAAGGGGAGCTGGTTCTGTGCTTTACCTTTACCGCAGCAAAGCTGTTTGCTGAAGCTGCCTTTAGCTCTTAAATACTCCTAAAATAGTCAGTTTGGCTGAGGCTGCTGCCTAGTTTTCCATCCTAATGACCTGCTGAGTCACCTGGTTTCTCTGTTGATGATTTTCCAGTGGGTCCAGTCACCTTTCTGAGCCCTGGGGAATCTCCTGGCAAAGGCTGGTTCACTAGCTTTGCAGGTAGAAGGCAGGGAACAGCATGGTTTTCTGCTGTGGCCTTGGTAAGAGCAGCTCCCGGGGTTCAAGAGACAGCAGCGCAGCTGCTACTCCTTTCCCCTGTTATTTTGATGGGGTCTGTGCGTACTCCTGCAATGCATTTTTGCTGCACAACTGGGACTGCACAGAAGCCTAGCCTTTCTCCCAGAAGTAACTCATCATCTTCTATCATTGATGTCAGAGTTGGGACAGAACTTCTTCCTCTTACTACCTCCTCAAAAATATAGATGGCAAAGGAGAAATCTTGAGACCATGGAAATAAATGGTAAATTCCCACTGGTTTTTCAGTGGCTTGGCTTTCACCTCACTCATTACATTCTGAAATGAGGGAGACTTAGAGTGATGAAATGTGTGACTCTGAAGCAGTCCTCGTCTGAACAAGTGCAGAAGCAAAGACCTTATCTGAAACGAATGAGAGGAGTTGGGAATCTGAAAAAGACTGGGGAAGGAAAAGGCTACTGTATGTAATAGCTCTTTGTCAAGGGAAAATAGGACGTTATGAAGGAGATACTAGAAAAGCTGTGCTGGGACTTAGCAAACAATAGGACAGGAGTGAGCAGGCTGCAGAAAATATATCCTGTGTGCCTCAGCTGTTGGTGTAGTACCTCCAACCAGTTGCAGAATAATTCAGAGGTGAATTTAAAAGCATGTACCTGGGAGATGGACTGAGTGGGCTGGTGCCCAAAATGGACACCAGCTACCCTTGCTGCCGTAGAAAAATCGTCTTCAAAGTCTTTTTCTTTTATGCAGATGAGCATAAATCAATGGTTGTTTTTCAGTGAAGAAACAGCAGTGGATGGGAAGGTGCATAAACAGGTGCATCATTTCCCTCCTCCCCTCTTGAGCAGCTCATTTTAATATACACCAGTTATTGCTGTGCATAATAATGCACATCTGTCAAACACTTTCCAGAGTGCGCGAAAATACACCTACAAAGCAGGCGAGCCGCGTAGTTGCTGTGCTGCTCCTGTATTGCCAGTGAAGCTTCTCCAAGTTGAAAACTCTCCTGTTCACACTCTACTTCAGACCCATGTTTTCTAGTGAAATAAGTTATTCCTCTGCACAAAATGTAAGGAGACGCCAGTGACCACCAGTGTCCCTGATGTATTTCCACAGAAATCTCCGACTCCCCCTGAGTCTAGGGCCCTGGAGAGCCCCAGTTCCTGAGGTGATGGGCTCCTGCCAGGAAAGAATGAGGTCCCCTGGGTTGAATTTTCCCCCCGATAGAACCACTGCAACCCTAATAAAGGAAATGAGGTTGCCAGGGTGTGGCTGGAGACAGAATTTGGCCATATTTGAAGTGTGTGGAGTGACTCCAGGATGAGATCAAGAATTGGCCTCTCCCCCCAGCCTCCCCTTTAATATTAGTCCTTTATAAAGCAGCATACATTGCCTCATGCTTGCATTCCTGTAGCAGAGGCTGGGTCCAAAGCCCTCTAAAGAATTTGAGAGTTTTCCTTTTGGAGGCTAGAGCAGGTTACTAGAGAAGATACACTATCCAACTGCAATAAACTGGTTCCTTAGATGTATTTTTGTTCAGACAAATCTCAGACTTCATGCTCACAGCTGAATTTGAAAACTCCTTTTTGCTTTTACTTTGCTCCATCGAGAAGTAAAGAGGAGATACAAAAAATACCGCCAAAAGAAAACCCAACACTCAGCTCTGAGAGCTTGTATTTGGTTGGCGATGCTTTGCAGAGGTCACAGGGATTAATGAAAAACACAATTAGAACAACATCAAGCTGGGGGCCCCAGTTTGGCACTGCAGGATCCATTTGGGTATATCATATTGCATTATGTGATGTAAGAATGTGGGCTAGTGTAATCAAAATGTAACTGCAATCCTTACCAAAAACACCTGTTTAACCTCAGCTAACCCGGGAAGAGAACTTTAGACTTTTTTTTCTTACTTCTGTGTCGGATCGGAGGCGTACTGGTGAACGTGCAATAATGAAGCTTCTGTTCATAGGTCCTGAAAATGGAAGTATTCAGAGCTCGTGCCCAGACTGTCCCAAAATCTATTTTATGTTCTTTAGCTATGTGCTTACTTAACTAAGTTGTGTGCTTGGGAAGACTGCCTAACTGAGGGAAATGGAGATGGAGGCTGAAGATGAAAATATGTCATCTGTGATTTGATAAACTGTGGCTAGCAGCAGCACAAGCACCTCCTGGCCCAAGACCAGAGGACTGTGGGGTACCAAATGCCCTGACTTGTGGAGGCAGTGAGGCCTTCTGGCATTTTTTGAGGAAAAACTGGTTTGAAAATGGAAAGCGAGTGATGAATAATGATCAGAGCTCAGAACCCAGATCTGAGTTGAAATTGCCAATTTTGTCACTTTGCACACTGAGCCCTTGCAAACTTTCCTTTGGTGATAAATGCTGAAGAGGCGCAACGGCAGGGTGGCTCAGCAGCAAGGAAGAAATGTCCTGTTGGTTCAAGTATCAATGTGAGACTGGAGAAAAGAGATTCTTGTCTTCCATTCTGCTGCAAGCTTTTTATTTTTTGTGAGATTAGGCAAATTATTTAGGGTGCAATTAACTTCACCTAATTTTAGCTGTCTAGTATTTAGTTTAGTTTTTAGTTTGTCAGTCACTGAAATTCCCTCTTTCTTCAGTGATTCATCCCACTTCTGCAGTTACTTGAGGATGGGATGATTTACCTTCTTGACGGCATTTCTCTCCAACAGTTACAAAGGAGCACATATAAATACCTGAGATGGGATGCTCAGCTTTTAGTTAACTAAGATGAGGTCGGACGACTCGCGTCTTTACTCATGGCACCCCAGTTGGTTGCTTCTGTAGAGCAAGGACACTCATCCTTCCCTGTTTCATCAGTGTAAGTACTTGTAAGAATAAATATGTTAAATTTTAAAAGGAGCACCTTTCTAAGAGCATGCTGTTATCTTAACCTATAACAGGCAAAGTGTTTCAGGAGTTAGTGGGAAGCACTCACTTGTTTTTTCTTGTTTCCCAAAGAAGGCTGAAAAGCCACCACAGGTCCTTCAGAGATTTTTTTTTCCACCTCTGTGTAGACTAAAGTTTTCCGTCACTTGCAGTGAGAGCTTGGTGTTGAATTGCGGCTTGTACCTTGAACATCCTTACCCCCTTTAGCCACGTTGTGGTGATAAATTTAGGGTGCTGACTACCTTATATAAGATCAGGAGTCCTCAAGGAGATTTCAGGTGTCAGGCTGTTGACCTAAGAGCTCCAGTGCAGGATGCGGGTGGCTCAGTGAAGAGACATGGACGTGCAACTGAGGCTACGTCCTGAGCTGGTGATAAATCAGCAAGCTTTATTGACTCCAGCAGAGCTATTGCCTTGATTCCAGCCCAAAGTGTCTAGTGGATATACGGCATTTTTATACTTCCAAACAGAATCCTGAATGAAGTGTCGAAGCTTTTGCAAGGTAAAGGTGTAATTTTGGAAAAGTGGTCAGTGATGGAAAGCCAAAAAGGGATTTCTGGGACAATGTCAGACAAGTGAGAGACTTGGGCTATGTGTTTTAAAGATTTGGGGAAGCTGTTCTGGCAAAAGGGCTCAGAGCTGAAAGGCCACACACAAATCCTTGTGTGGGGCATCAAACTCCATTGCACCAGAACCCCCGGTTTGCTGTACCCTGATTCTGATGGTGATCTACTGAGGCATTTTCTGCTAAATACATCATGAGACCTTGTACAGGGTAGTATAGGAAATAAAAGGAGCATCAGCATAAACTGAATGGACAAAATACCGATACCCCCATGCCACCACCAGACCATACTGTAGGGTACTTTATAGTATGTTCTGGCTTTGGTATAACAGCACTTACAGGGCCCATAATCATTGCATGGAGTCTACGCGTTGCCTGTCTGTATTGTGACTGGTTTAGCCAGCACTATATAAATCACTCATTCCCATAGGCATTAAATTGCCAATATTTTTTTAAGCAGCTTACCAATTGTATCTTTTTTAATCAAAGCAAGGTGAAACAACTTCCCGTGTTCTGCTGATGTCTTGTTCAGGAACGGTTTATCTCAGGCAGACAAGAGTGTATCGAGTTCTCCATGGGCTTGTCAAGGCAAATACTTGTCAATGGCCTAAATACTTTTGTGAATATTAGGGAATAATCTTGCAAGAGGGATAAGAGCACAAGTTCCAGCTGACCCCTCCCGCCCCTTTCCTCAGCCCACAAAACCTGGAGGGATTAGTTACATTTTGAAACAGATGCCCCTATAATTAGGGAGGAAGAAACATGACTGACTGTTTGGAAAAGACACCTTTGGGTAACATATCAGTGGACCCACAGATCCATTACAAAACTGCAATCTGACAAAACAGCTTAAGGTCTCAACTCGCTGCTCCTCTTTCATGACGGCAGTTTATATCAATGAAGATGCCTCATAGTCCTTCAGCCTAGAAAGGTTCAGACATGGGAGGGCCTGTGGAAAAATTTACAGCAGCCAAAAAGCCCAGTACTGACATTTCTTTAATCTGATCAGACTTGTTCTTAACCCTGAGACATAAATATCCAGCACATTACACCTTTGATTTACTATTATGCATGTATCGGAGCAACAGTGGTCCTTTTGAATTATGCATTCTCTTAACAGAACATTAAACCTTATGGGGAGATGGAGTGGCCCAACACATAACTATTATCCTGACAGAGGGGAGGGTGAGATCAAGAGTAATGCTCCCAAGCTACAGAAACTCCGAGTTTTTGTTGGATTGCTTGAATGAGCATTATAAATAGCACTTTGTTCCTTCTCGTTAATACACAGTGTTTAGATTGCTCACAAGAAACCTGATAGATGGCTCATCAAGAGAAAGAGGAGGGATTATTATTTGACATAAAAGAATAACAACATCCCCAAGTCCTGAAACTTGCCCTGAAACTGCTAAAAGCGTGCAGCAGAGCAGTGCCTGGGCTTCTGAGGACAAAGCATACCTTTTAATAACTTGATAATCCATTTGTTATTGGTTCTTCATATTAAGTCATGACCAAAAGTTACTGTAGTACTACAGGAAATCAAGTTTGATTTTGTAATATAGTCAAACGAGTACTTTGGAGTGCCATGTCTAAGATCAATAAGGAAGCAGTAACTACATTTGCTGTCATATGATGATATTGATGTAAAAACATAATGGTCAAAATTATAAAATCAATTTCATAATTTAATCAGAAATGTTTATTGATACTATTAAAGCTGAATTCAATAGCTCCTGGTATGCAGTTAATTTCTTACCTGTCAGAAAAACATATTGAAATGTTCTTTCTTTTAAATGCTTGGAGTTAAGTCAGTGAAAAAACCAGCAGCAACCTGTGGCTGGAATGGCCAGAGAATGGTTGTTACATGGGGAGGCGGGTGGAACTTTTCTAGCGGTTTATAGCAAAATGTTTTACGCTTTGCAGAGTGCTTGTGTTTTATGTGTGCATACACACGCGTGTATAACGTAACTTTGGCTATAACAGTGCTAGTAGCTGTAATGTCACAGCATGAATCCTGACCCTGGTGAAAGCAATGGAAACTTTGCTGTCGAATTCAGCAGAGCCAAGACTGGCTGTTGGGTAAAGGCTCCAAGATTTTCCTCCTATTCCATGACTGCATGTGGGCAGGAGCAGAGATCTGAAGTCGTGGGTCCAGACTGCGTCGTCTTCTTGTACTGCATATCCCTGGGATTGTGTAGCTACTCCTCTGCAGTAGGAATTAAGGACTGACGTAAATGCAGATTTAAGGAAAAGAAAGAAATGGTTGCTTTCACCTTTGCTCTCCTCTGACCCAATCTAGGCTATGTTCAGGCTAAATCCTACAACGTGGCGTGCACTGCAAAGGCAGTGGAGCAGGCAGAGGTGGCCACAGAGCCAGTGTGTGGGGTGTCAGGATTCAAGACAGTGGCCTATGCAGGTGGAAGAAAGGAGAAGGCAGAGGGGAGGTCGCTAGGTGGAGATGAAACCCACTGTGTAGATATGAAATGTTTTGTTCTGGGCCGTTCTCTTCATGATGTTTCTGTGAAGGAACCTCTGAGCACACAGGGTAAAGATATCACAGGGGCTAGGAAAGACACAACCTCACTGTAGAAATCAAGGGGTCACCACTGAGGTAGTTCTTTGGGAATACAAGGAGAAAGGGAGTTTTCAAAAAAATGTATAAATAAATAAAAATTGAGATTGTTGTGTGATTGGAGTTGACTGACCTAGAGAAGATTTCATGGGCCACAAGTGCCTAAGAGCTGGAGAAAGGGTAGTTAAGACTGCCTAATTCTCTGTAGACTGTATGCATAATAGAATAAGTCCATTAATCTCAGGGAGCAATACTGAATACGTACTTCATTATGGAACAAAAACTGAGCTGACCCCCGGATGGGTTATTTTAATGTGTTTTTTCTATATGGTACTTCTGGTATTTAAATACTTCATTTTAAAGGAGGCCGTCTGGTGAGAAACATTCTCTGTTATCAGATCATTTTTTCACTCTAAAGAAATTAGTTTCTTTTGTAGTCTGTGTAATAGGTAAACCATGCTATCTATTTAGGTCCTATTTCTCTGTTTAGGTAGATGAGCTTATATGTCTTGCATGTGAGCATGTATTTGAAATTGATCATTATAAATTATTGATACAGTTTGGGGTTTGGTTTTTTTTTTACATAGCTAGTGAAAGATTAGTACTTTTTTTAGGGCAGTGCAAAAAATTTTATGTTAAGATTTTCTTTCTTTGATGGAAAGATATATTTCTGTTCCTTGAAGTGAATGTGAGTGGTGTGTATTTGTCGCGTACAGGAATAGATCTAGGTATGCACAGCTTCATCTATACTGAGATTCATATTCCTCATGACTTTAAATCCTGTATGAAGTTACTTTTAATAGGCCAGAAACCAGCTCACTCTATGTCTCTGGGCTGACTGAAACCAAAATGCGACAGCTAACCATGCCTTACTGTGGCTTTCAAGGCACTCTGCAACGATTTTATAACTGGCACAACTAAGTGTTGAGAACCAAAACTATTTGCAGGAAGCAATTTTTTGGTGGATAAAATGTAGCTCGGGCTACTCCAAGTCCAGGTTAACACTTAACTCTGCTACAAGCTTTCTGCAGTTCCTAACCTGCAGACGGTAAGTTAAACTGCCAGTTCATCAGGTACGAATCTTGCCACAGATGCTCTGTGTAATTGTCATGAAATAGAGGGGCTTACCACACATATAAGTCTTCCTTTTTTCCTTTTGTAAAGTAGCAGAGACCATTTGGGAAGCCAACAATGAAATTCTCTGCTGTCATCTTTTCTTTAATTATATTTATCAGTACAGAATCAAATAATCTTTTCTTCTTCCTACCCCAGACAATGATAGGAGCAAGCCTAAGAAACCTACCTGTTTCAAAGTTTGTGGAGTAAGGTGTTTTTAATATGACAGGTGAGAAGATAGATGAGGCATTTTTCAAAGTGGAAGCAAATTTAAGTCACTAAACCACACACACAGAGCAAGAGTTCCTTTCTCAAACATTTCCAGAAATTCCTCAATGTCCTCGAAATGTGACCCTAAAATCTGAGATCATGAAGTATTTTTTTTCTCTCTAGAATTACATGAGGATTTATATTCAACTTGGCGGGTGAGACCATTTCTTGAGAACATAGATTTGTTCTCCTTGGTTTGCACAGGCTTGTTTTACTGGACTCGAGCCTTTTAAAATTGTGGGTCTGAGTCTGCTCTGTGGAAGTGCCAGTTCACTCCTCAGCTAATGGAGAAGAACAAGAACTGCCAGAAGGTGCATTTCACCTCTGACACGTATCGTAGGATGGGGTGAACCATCCTCAGAAAATTCTCCATTTCCATTATGGAAGGAGTGTAGAGGATGAGATTATACTCAATTCTGACTTTCATATGGTTATAGGGGAATCACGTGACTGTAGATGTTGGAGGTACACAAATCCAAAGATGTAAGCTGGCAATAAATGAGCTACAAAGTTCAGAAAATTTTGATACCTATTAAAATGGGATTGTCTGCGTTAAACATTAAGGCTTTTATATAAGATTTAGCTGAGGGAGTGCAGCCAATTAGTTAAAGATTAGACTATGGACTAAATGGGGCTAAGGTCTTTTCCTCGCTCAGACGTTGTTTTTCTGAGTGCTAATTGCTTGTCTATATTTTAATTTTCCTTCAGCGTAAATAATGATAATAATGTGTGAATCATAATGGTCTTCTGTAACTGAATTCAGGAAGGATTATTAACCGCTATACTATTTTGGGTTGGACCGCATTTGAGAAATGGGAATGACAAGATTTGTTTTCATTAGACAAGTAGCTGAGCCTTTGACATCTGATTTATAATATTTTTCTACATAATACATATCAGTAAAGCAATTTGTATCCAGTTTGTATCTGAGAAACTGGCATATTTGACTGATATAACTGATTTAGAAACCAACTTACCAGATTGTCCTATGTACAGTAGAGAGGAATGGGGCTGCTGTACTGTGCCAGGGCAGGGGAAGAATGGAGGGTTTTTCCTGGACATGTCCCGATGTTTTGGAGA
>NW_008824931.1:410328-426574 GCF_000699105.1 Pygoscelis adeliae
TGCAGAATATAAGCTTAAGAGGAGATGGTGATGGATTGCTTAATTCTTTTATTAAGACCACATACTGTGCTGTATTCAGTGTAGGATACCATCATTTCCAAAAGATGCAGTCATATCTGAGAAGGGACTGAATGAAAAGGCCTATGAGATGAAACTGGGACTAAAAAGAATATGAAGATTGACTAAAAATTTTAGTCTTCTAAAAGATTATTTTATGTAGGTCAACTAAGCTATATAAAATCTTAAATCATACAGTCAAATCTACACTTCTATTCTGGTATCATAAAGCCCATAATAAACATTTGGTTGTCTACCATGAAAACGCGGTGCTGATGCATTTTGCTGTGATACGTGGTAGACGGAGGTCATGGAGATATTATCAGATCTTTCATCACCATGCATCCAGGCAAATAAAATGTGCAAATCAGTTTTCAAAGCCCAAACCTCTAAAATGTCACAATGGTTTCTGAGTTTTAAAGCTTGAAATTGCAGCTCTTAGTGAAATGCCTTGTGCTGCACTGTTAACATTTATTAGAAGGCAGCAAAAAGGCCACTTAGAGCAATCAGGGTGATTTTGTTTGTGTTTGTTTTCATCTTCCATTAGTCTATGACAAAGTACGAAATTTGCCATTTTAACCATAACTGCCCCATTAGATCTGTCATTTCTTCCCACGGTTTTTGTGGAATTCTGAATTCAGAGCAATGCCCATCTAGATGATGGTTCTTGGCCTAAACTAGATGATAGAAATGCACCAAAGGAAAGTGCATATGTGACTAGAAAGCACAAACATAGTAGGTCTGGACAGTGAGAAATTTAGTGATGTCAAAACATCATACTGAATATGCTGTATGTCCAAACGAGACAGACTGGGAGAAAAAAAACCCCAAACCCTAAACAGTTAAAGGGTTTTTTTTTGTTTTAAAAAAAAGTCACTTTATCATGGGGGAAAGCCAGGATACGTAAATAGACAAAAGAATGTTCAGTGTCACAATATGACTTGGGAGCGGTGCTAATGCTTAATCAGCCATATAGCCTGCAAACTTTCCCACAGCTAAATTGATGGCCAAGCCTAAAATAACTCAGGAGTTTGGCTGAGATAAATTTGTGGATACTTATGTGGCTCGTCTCTGTCTTCCTAAAAGTAGGAAACAAACAAGATGACAATTGGTCAGGAAAGTCCTGCAACTTTTTTGGAAGAGCTGAAAAAAATTGCAAGAATGTTTTGGTAGGGTGTTCAGTTGCTGGACCTGTAACGTAAGAAGGTCTAGCAGAAGAAATGTTAATGGAAGATTAGTCTGGCAGCTTTGATCCCAGAAGAAAAAAGAGGAGATTTGATTCAAAAGATTGGCTTCAATTTGGAGTTGACTTTTGAGTTTTTGAGATTTTTCTCATCTAACGTATATTAAGCACTTAGGAATTCATTCTCTTTAACCTAATGGTATAGTCTCTGTCTGTAGTTGGTGGGAGAGAAATGATCACTTGCATGGAGTGATTCACCTGTATTGTCCTTGACAGTTATTTTAGGATGGGCTGAATCATGCCCTGAAGATACCTATCCCTCTCTGCTGGCTGTAGGCAGCCTTGATGACTAGCCTAGACTCACATAAGTTTCTGATGGCTAATGTGGATGCAGTGTGTCCTCCCTCAGTGACTCTGTAAGTCCATCTCTGATCCAACATGTCTGCTTTTAATAATCCAAAGTAAAAAAACCCTCCCCTTCTTAAACGTTCATATTAATTAGGTGTGAAAAATTACTTTTTGGATCAGTTCACTTAGCACTTCAAGATTGTTTAACTACTCTAAATGACCTAAGGCATATTAACCAAGATAAAGCAAGTGGGTAGGGGGAAACTGAAGTACCATTTTTTGAAGTACGAAAGAACAGGATGAAAATAGTTCCTTCTCTTTTGGTTTTAATATTTGCTTTTGTTCATGTCTTGAACTTGAAAATCTCATCAAACAATCTGTCAGCACCTGTACGGTGAACAGAGCCCTTTAGCAGGAACAGTAAAAGGAAGCCATCAGTAGTTGGTCCTGCTTGTAATTTTAAGCATATCATTCAATCCACTTATGCTGATAGGACTTCTCTTAGTAGTCATTGAATGCGTGCATGTCTGTGAAAGGGCTTTTTCCTCCTTAATTATACGAATCTGAGTAACCCAGCAGAAAGCAGCCATATGTGGGCAGCCTAAATTCCAGGTGTGTCCCCTTTACCTGGTCAGTGCAGAGACCTAGCTAGCCTCGAAAAACAAATCAGGTCTAGGTAATGTACTGAGCAGGGAGCTGCCTAGAACTAATTAATAGGAAACACTGGGTAAAATAGTGAATTGGAAGAGATTTCCAGCAGTAAGGAGCAGTTCTGACCAGGAACAGGTTGAGAATAGTGTTTCAGAAATAAATTGGGAAAAAAATAAAAGGTACTGGAGTTGCTAACCTGCACTCAGTACACTCTTGGGTCCCGCTGAAAGGCAGGTTTAGTCCTGGTACTTGATTCAAAGGAGTGATACCAGCATCATGGTGTGGAGAATCAAACAAACAGCCCATATGTCTGCCAGTACTTCAGTTACTGAAAATCTGTTTTGCAAATGCTTTGTAAACCTGTGATGGTGTGGAGCTGTTTTGGTGAAGTACTTCCAGGACATCGTGCAGTAAATAATTGTAGTTTACAAACCAATTCACTGACTGGCAGGGGAGAAAAAAAAGAAAAAGGATTGTGTATTGCTGCTTTCCCTGGTGTTTCCTGTGCCTGAATACCATAAATCATAATGCATTTTAGCAAGATGGCCAAATGATTTTGCTTAACTTGAAGTTTGCTGAGCTTTTCTAATCGGTGGGCAAGTCCTTAAGATGAAATTCTGTTCTCTTACTTGGCAATTTCACAGTGTTTTGTTGCTGAAAGGGTATTACAGTCTTCTGGTAATGCTGACCTCTTCTTGCTGTGAACCTGAAAGATACTAATTTCTTTGAAAAGGGTTAACAATTATCACAGAACTGATTCCCAGGAAGTGCAGGCAAAGCAAGCACTTTGATTCAACATGGAGTTTAGGATCTTGGGGATGAAAGTCACCCAAATGACTAGATCATCTAGTCCAGTCCTCTGCCCAGAGCAGGACTGATTTTAACTTTCTGGACAGATGCTTGTTGAACTTGTTCTTACAAATCCCTAGTGCTGAAGACTTCATCATGTGCCATTCTTCCCAGGAGATCTAATTCAAGTCTGCACTCTTACAATCGGAAACTTCTTGCTAGTGTCCAACTGGAATCTCTCAGATGGTGGTTTATGCTCATAACTTCTAGTTTATCCAATCTGGACATAAAAACCATGATGCTTTTCTTTCCTACAAGCTCTTTGATTCATAAGGTGGTTTTAGCTCTTTTTTTGCTTGTGACTACTTGACTCCTCTTTGTCCAAAGTCAGAGTAACTCAATATCAGACACCCAGTGTCGAGGTCGTCAAACTTTGTTCATCCTTGACTTTCATGAAATAAAAAACTGTTCCTGTCTCCTTATTTGTCTGTGCAAATTTAGTGTTCTCCAGGCACAGAGCGGTATCAAGAGCTGATTCTGCTCTTTGCTGGTAAGTAAACGCAGTTTCGAGAGGTCCAAAGAGAGATCTGGCAAGGATTTTTTTCTGCTAAAAGCCTGCCTGCCTGTGTGTGAATCTCTGCCCAGCAGATTGAAGCATGAGGCTTCTGCTCATGAAGATGTGATGCTTTATGAGAAAGAGAAAACTGTGATCTGGTGTTCTGGTTTTGTGCTTTTTTCAGTTCCTTTTGATTGGCAAGAAACGAGTACACACTTTAATTACATCTGGCCTTTTTACAACATGACTAAGCTGTCCAACAGATGTCTGCTTTGGGTCTGAACAGCATGAACATATGACAGGGAGGCAAACAATGATCTCGGGGAGTTTCATTCCTCTTGTTTTCACACAGATTTGGTCACACTATATCAAACGCCTGTGCAAGTTCTTTATGCTTTTGGAAAGTAACATTGCCAACAAGTAGCTTCTGAATCTGGTCTCCTCTTACGACTTCCAAAGAATAAAGCCTGCTCTGGGAAGATATCCTCAGATCGCATCTAATTGCCACTCATAACCTGATGATGCACACAGGGATCGAAGCTTTATAGGCCACACTCCAGCAGAAATCCTTAAGGAGGACTAGGAAATGGATACCATCAGGCCAGATTTGGAGGACTGGAAATAATTTACCCATAACTCCTGATTTAATCTATCTGTCTGTTCAAATTCATCTCTCATCTAATCAATCTGAACAAGAGGACTGAAATTCTGGAAATAGTGTGTTTATTAGTTTAAAAAAAATAAATAATAAAAGTTCTGGGAATATGTGTTTTAACAAGTTGTTGAGTTAGCAATTCTTTCTTACTCTACAGCCCAGCTCTGCCACACATACTGTAACTTTCATCTCCAGCCAGAAAACTTCAAAGACCTTCTGAGGTCAAGGGCAGTGTGGCAACATGTATTAAATCAAGAGTTCCCAGATCAGTGTACGTTCTTGGATGTGGACATGGACTGCAATGTACGATGACATTGTAGAAACTAGACTAAGCTAGTCACTTGGAGAGATTAATAATTTGGGGTTGTACCAGCCTGAAGAGCTGAGAGGGTTGGGGGTTTTTTTATTTGTTTTGTTTTAACTACCATGATTTAAAGAGCAGAAGGCACATATATGACTTTAGTATATTGTTCTGCAGCTTTCTTTATTAGATCTACTCATTGGTGAAATTCACGTAATGCTGTCACACAACCCAACTGGTCAGCAAAATCCTCTCAAAGCAGGGCAAGAACACAGTCCTTTTCCAAATGTAGCTTCATCAGAAACATAATGAAAACCTGGTTTATAAGGTAAAACAGTCATCCATAATAATAGTAAGCCTGCAGTGATGCTCTGAATTGGTTGGTTTTGCTCCCACTTCTAGTTTTTGTTCCGTTTGGTATAATCTCATTTTCCATTCACAACCATCATGTTCTTTCTGTCCTGAGAATGAAATGCAAGCTAGTCCTTGCCTGGTTTGTTTCTGTTCAGAGCAGTGTAACACAGGGGCTTAGCTTTATTAGACAGCAATAATGGTTGTCACTTTTCCTCCAAGCAGGTTGGAAAGAAACATAATGAAAAATTTACCTATTTTGCCACAGAAATAAAACCCAAGCCTTACAGTAACTGGCAAGACTTTACACATTATCAGATGAACTAATATTCTGAAATTGTCTTCTTTAACCTTGGAATTACCAAAACTCATGGCGATAAGGAAGAGTTTTTGCAAAAACGGAGCTGCATTTGAATCCACAAAATAATATGCACTTAAAGCCTGCTTTCATCCCTCGAAAATACAAGCACTTAAATAAAGTTTTAAATAAGATTTTCATTACTGTAGACTCCCTCTAGGCTTGGTAGAGATAACCAGAGGGAGGGCAACTTGGCTTTTGGGTGCATTGAATTGTTCTTTGGAAGTGCCCATTTGATTTAGGCACTTCAGTGAAGTGCATACAGTTCAGCATGGTGTGTTTAGCTAAAAAAGCGCATGACCATATGTGCAGGGTATGTGGGGTCCCTGACTATCTGCTTTGGGTGTGCAACTACACACTTCTAATTTTCATAAAATCATAGGAAGGATAGGGAAGAAAAGTCTTCACAATGTTTATGTGAATTTGCATGCATTATGTTCCCAGTCTTCCTATAAATATTATAAGGTGGTATATCTGTATACTATACATATTTAATATTTGCTTTGAAAAGCTCTTTTTAAATCCTACTTCCAAATTCACTTAGAAACCTTGATTCTCAGGGTGAGATTAGTTAACCAAAGAGAGAATAATAAAATTAATTCATGGGACTGGTAACTTGGCTGCAGTTTCAAATATCCAATCTAATTGCTCCAAACTGCCAGGTAACTAAGTCGGAATGTTGATTCCTCAGAAAACCTCCTTCCAAATGAATCACCCTCTTTGCTTCAGGCAGAACTTCACTGTTCTTCAAGTTTCCCATGCACCTCTTGGCCGCTCCTAATTTGGTATGGGTGCCAATCTGTCATAATTAGAGTGGGAATACGAAAACACAATTCAAGCGAACTTAAATAGTATTTCTAAACTTCAGCTAAAGCACCGTTTAGATTTTCAGCCCAGATTCAGGTAGTTTCTATTTTTGCCAAACAAATTACCTCATTGCTGAGTAAAATAGCTATCTTGCTTCATCAGCATTGCTCTGCGAAAAAAAGAAATTAATCAGATTTCCTGCCGTTCCATTAGCTATTTTTTTTGTTTCATTTAATATTTCAGCTGCCTCCAGAATGATTTTTCTAATACCAAAAGGGCTTAGTCAATTTTCAGGACTAACTACTTGCAAAATGTCAGTTTAATAAAGCAGGTTTATTGCTGGAACTTGGCACAAAAAGAAAAGCTGAAGCAATGTAAAAATGTATTTTGATGAACTTTAAAAAAAAAAAAAGGTGGGGGGGCAGTCCTGGTTGTTTCTGAATGCCCTTGATTTCTGTAAAACCTGAGTAAATAGAGACTACTCAGCATTTTTGGTGTTTGCACTCTTCATGTACAGAAATCAGGAGGAGCATTGGCACACCCGAAATGATAGACAAGGTAGTCAGTCCTCGTCCAGCCCATCAAAATAGTCCGGTCTCCAGGGCAGATTCTAATCACAGTATGCTAAAAGGCCAGGACCATCACTGTCAGCAGAGGCATCTTTGGTTGGCATCTTTACAGTATCATCCAGCTCCGCTTTAAATTTACATGTTTTAAATCTGTCCATTGATGAAAGGTTTGGACATCAAGTTTGACACAGAGTTTTCTCACGTGTTTTGTGTTGGTAGATAGGGAGCGGGCAACAGTTGTTATTCAATCAGTTTATTCACAGGGATGAAAAAATGCAGTTTCAAAAGAACTAAAACTGTTTGTACAAAAAATTACTGAAAAAGACAAAGTCTTTTAAATTTCTTATTCTGAAATAAAGTTTCCAGTCCAAAATACATCTCTATTAAGTATATGAAATATTAAAAAGGCAAAAATAGAATCAAAACAAGAAAATCCCTCGAAAATCAGATATGGAGAGAAATGCTAATGTTTTAATTAATCCTTTCAACTGATTCTGCATTTTTATTTAATGGAGAAAGCCCATTTCATTCTGGGTCAGCTCCAACAGAGATTTTTTTTCATCTGTTTGTGGAATATCATGCTCAAGTACCTATCTGGCCTGTGTTGACCACTGGTGCCCTGCTAGAGTGCTGCGCTGGGTAGGAGTGTATCGACATCAAGCCAAAGGACAGGCAGCTCCTTCTCAGAGCTTTTTCCCTCTTTGCTTTTGCCCCCCTGTAGCCAACCTGCTTGTGTAAGGTGAATGCTTAACTTTCCCAAACAGCCTTGTCTCGGGCTTCTTTAAAACTGCTAAATGAAGGAAACGAGGATGGAGAACTCAGTTTTGTGTGCATTTTGGTTTGGCGTGAAAAACTCTCTCACCTGCCATTCATCAGAAATAGTCACCAGCTGCTCCCAGGCTAACGTTACAGTGTCAATGGGAGGTCTTTAGCATGAGAGGGAGAAAGAGGTCTTTGCCAAGATGTTAAAAAATGGACTACAGTGAAACTGGAAACTTCCCTTGATAGTGAGCACATTATCTAAGCATCTTATTACAAATTACTGAGAGCCCTTTTAGCCATTTTTTTTAATGTCTTAAGGGGATTTAACTAATTAGGCACAAAGTCTTATGCTCGTGATTTATTCAATCATATTTTTTCACTTAAGGTATGGCAAGTCATCTGTTTTTTTCATGTTCTGGTGGTCATTTGTGGATGAGGCAGATTTAGCTGACAGGAACCCAGCTGCGGTTACTAATAATGTTCAGCGGTGCTGACTCTCCACTCTTGCTGCGCACGAACTCCTGTTGGAGTCAGCTGAAGACCTACGTTCTTGCTAGTGTGCAGTTCTGGCCTTGCTGCTTGGATTGACACTGTCACATAGCATCGGTATAGCTATAGGACTAGATTTTGCATATACAAGGATGGCAAGGTTGGGTCATCGATGCTGATTTTGCTCCTCTCATTTGGAGAACTGGAGCCCCCCACCTGCCTGATAGTGCAGATCTGGTAGTCCTGAAAAGCTCCAGCTTGGAGTGGAGAAGCAGCAACAACTCAAGGACCTTGAAGGCAACAGGGAGATGCCTTTAAAAAACAGCCTGGAGTATCTCAGTTAAGGATCTTCCCTCTGCCTGGTGCTTAGGTACCCAAAATAGGCAGTGTGGGTAGCTCAGTTTGGAGTTGGATCAATATGCCTTTGTAGAACACGTTGCCTCTCTTACTAGTGCTAAAACATGTGCACAGAGACAATGGCTAGCCCTGGACTTCTGCACAGACTCCACAGGTATCCTTAGACCATGTACTGACCTATGAAAGGTGACTCAGAATAGGAGACCTACTATCCATGTAGGTCTAATGTAGGACCTAAAATCCATGGATTTTAATTACAAATTTTAAATGTGTAGGGCTCTGTGGATAGATTGAAAACCACTTTTAATCTGTCAGTTCCTGCTGTTTTCATTGAGACCTCTGTGATCTCACAAGCATTTCCACAGCAACCAGTAGTAAAGTCACTGAGATCTTTGTATTTAAAGTAGGATCATACAGCAGGAGAATGCAAAGGATATACTAGAGAGTCCTGTGTGCCTTCAGTCTCTTGGACCTGCAGTGGGGTGGGAGAAACAGCTTTGCAGACTCATATCCAAAATCGCAAAGACTAATCTGTCCTTGCTCACGTATCTGTCTGTAAAAATCAACACTGTGTTCTGGGTTGCAGAAATGCAGGAATATATTTGATGTATGAAATTGTTTCTCATTAGAATTTGTTACCAACAGGTGTTACTTAGCTTATAAAGGCTTTTTGAGAATCGTTTGTTCTTAAAGAGTCAAAAATATGTTGCTATACTTGCATTTCAGGGTTAGCTAATTCAGTAGTTTAAAATAATTTAAAAAACTATTAATGGTCAAATCCTCAAGTTATTCTAGACTCATGTGAGGTGAAATTTGCAATAGGTTTTTGATGAGGCATGGACTCCTCCATTACATAGGGATCTTTGAAAGTCTTCCTTTGGTTTCCTGCCTAGTGGTTAACTCAGAAATCCAACTGTGTTCATCCAAGCGTGGTGTCGTGTCCATGCAGCAGAACTTCATCCTCTCGCCTGTCGAACTCAGCAGCATTGGCGGCCACTTGTAGGTTTCCACAGAACTGAACTTCATGTAAGGTAGAGGGAGACATTGGTGGCGCATTCATTTAACCCACAGTTTCGGTTAATTTAATTCAGAAAACCAAGCTGCAAAAGTACTAAAATCTCACTACTCTTGACTTTTACTGAACATGTTGCATGATATCTCAAACAACCAGAATCATCTGGCACCAACTATGTTTGACTTACTGTCATACTAAAAGGTGTATAGGAAAAATCAATACCTGTTTTGTTTCACGGTAGAAGATCTCAGCATTTTGCAGCCTAACATATATTTTAGTGGTTTCATTGCACCACTAAAGGTCAAGTACCATATCTGTGCCTGTGATTTCCTGTACTGCTTTAAAGCACATCCAGGGCCTGTAACTCTTTAAGCTCTTTAAGGGCACAATCCTGTTATGCTGAAATGAATGGAGGCATTTTTTGATAGCCAAAAATAAAATGTAAAAAAATAATTTGTGCAGTATTTTTGGAGCTTTTCTTCAACTTTTTCTCATTTTCACATGTAATATCTAGCGGTGATTCTATAAACTATGTGCTTAATTGTAAGCTCATGGCTAAGCCCATACTATAGCTTACAGGGCCAGGGACTCGGATAGCAGGGATGAGATCTGAATGGTAGCAGATTGTCTTTGTATTAGAAATTTCTTGATTATAAATGTTACAGTGCTTTTTAGGGAATTTCAGATCTTGCGTATTTTCTTAGTGTTGTTTCCTGACTCAATTTATATTCTGTCGTGCAAGCCGCATTGTAGCTCTGGTTTGTAGTATTTGCATTTTCCACCTCTTCCATTTGTCTGTTACCTGATACGTTGTATTTTCTTATTAGGAAATTATCTGGTGAAATATTTGACACCACAATATCCCATACAGCTAATTCCAGACAAACTTACAAAAATCAGATGAACCCCACACTTGTTTACTAACCACTTCTGCATTTTATTGACATTTCTGGTTCTGCCTGCTTTCATTCTTTATTTGCTGTGATGAAGGTTTTATGCTCCCTGATTTATTTGGTGTAGAGTACCATTATACATACAAGAGGTACAATATAAATCGATCAATAATAATAATAAATAAAGCAAAATTAACATTTCACTTTATGATTTTCTAAGCACCAAAACACAAAGTCTCTGTTGACTGTCAGACATTAAATAAAGCTCTACACAAACACACCATCACACACCTCTTGTTACTTGATGCAATTAAACTCCAGACTTAAGGGTGGCCTCACAAGAGTTTATGACATGTCTTTTGTTGTCCTATCTTTTACTTTTAAACTGTATCTTGTAAATCAATTTCTATTATAATTCTCATAAAAGAGTATTTCGTTCAATAAAGTTTATGCTATGGCGATATCAGATAACAGTACCCAGTTCCCCTTAGCTTGTTTGAGCCGTGTAGGACATGCGTATCTCATAAATTGCTCTCCCTGTTTGATGATGCATCTATGGCTGCTTGCAAGAAACTATATTTTTGTTAAGTTGAGAAGCCTGTAATTCTTAAAGTGATCCCTGAACCTTATTTAATGCTGCAAAACACTACAGGAAAGGGGGTTGAACTTCAATGTCTGCGAGGGGGAAAGTAATAACTTTCCCCATCTCTTCTGTAAGTGACTTGGGCTATGTGATGAATGCAGAACCTTCACTCACAAGGTTTTTCTGATATTATACACTTGTAGCAAATAAGGTTAGAACCTTTAAAATATAGCATTTAGTAATGTACTGGAAATAGCTTCTTCTCGATTTCTTTAAAGGTCACTGCATTTGCTTTTCAGTTGTAATTTTAGTTCAGGCCTCTGCAGAGTAGAACTGAGAACACGCTTGGCAATGTTCTCTCAATTTCCCCAAGACTGAAAATAAAATGGCATGGGACATTCATATATAGTGAACAAGTGTGTATTTCGTGTGTGTGTGTTTGTATGTAAGCATACAGGAAAATCTTCAAGTTTGGGAGTAGGTTACTAGACCAAATAATCAGGCATAGATGCAAAACACAGAGAAATAATCAGCTTAATATCCACTGTTTCCCTCAAATCTTTCTTAGCATGACCTCACTCCTTTCCACCACCCATTGCTCGCGGATCTCCAGCCTCCCCAGCCAAAGAACAGGCCTGTTACTGACCTGGTGATAACGTTTTGCTTAATGATATGGCCTTGCTATGAAAAAAAGATGTGCATTTCTTTAATGATTTGGTTAGGGCACCTAAAATGAGGAAAGACATTGAAGAGTAATGAATGGCTGTAAGACACACTTTTCTTCTCACACTTAGGAAATACTCTATGGCTAGGAGAGCAGTGCGTTTCGTAGTTGGTCTAAATTTGCATCATGCTAATGTTTATTAAGAATTGAAGTTTACTCATTAAGGACAGGTGTGGAATATTTGGGTAAGGTATTACATGTTAGAGTAGGGTTAGAAGATGGATGTTAGCATCTACGAAGTATGGGTTGGGGGAAGTAGCATTTCACCTCAAGTGACACAGATGAGAAGCAGTGAAGGTGGGGTTGTGTGGGAAGGCTTTCGATTCTTTTTTCTGGCTGTGGAAAAGTCACATAGGCTCAGATCCAATCACTATTGAAGCTCCAGACTTCTAAATTCAGTGCAAAGATTAGGAGCCATAGTAGCTGTCTGGAAAGGGGCCGTGATGCTAGAGGTCATTGTTTCAATACCTAAGTTTAACAGATTCCTCTGAGCAGATGTCGCAACCCTGAGTTGACGTGCCTCTGCTCAGCACAGGGAATGGTTGGCAGCTGACAAGAGGATGTATTTTTTTTTTGCTGAAATAGGTCCTGAGCCATAATATTTTTTACACATGAACTTATATTTTAAGGCTCACCCTAGGCTTATAAAACAAATGCTTTTTTTAAAGCACATAAATCAAGTTGGATGCCAGCTGGATTTTCCCAGGAGAATATTCATATTCAGTGACTGAAAGGATTTATTCTCTGTTTACATTTATGAGATTTGGCAACAGTTAATGGAAGTAGAAAAGTCAGCTATCTTCCTTTATAGCAGGTAACTATATCTCTTTGGCTGATCAAGATTTACAAACATCTTTCCAGTTGATTTATTCATGTTAACATTACTACTGGTCTATTTTGAAACTCAGAAGAATGATGCCAATTTTCATTTTTGTAAATGAAGGGGGAGAATTGGTTTTGTCAGCTACCAGCTAATAAGTTTCCAAATAGTATGTTTGGGGGGTTTCACTGGACCATTTGGAAGATGTTTGGCCTGTTTTGTATTAACCGAAGGACTCAGAGCTGCATTTTCTTAAGTGACCGCTAAGAATACCTGGTAGTTTAGGTGTCCAGCTAAGACATCTGGTTTTCAGCTCTCAGGTGCTCAGTATGTGGAAGTCTACCCTCTTCCGGGTGTCTCTGCTTGAGCTCCAAGTTGAAATAGTCTGATCATTAGTTATCCTTTCTGCCAAATCCTTTCTCTCCTCAGATACTCTCTTTGCTCTGAGAGCATCTGCGCTTGAAAGCTGTGCTGGACCCCCTGCAACAGGGTGCTTACTGTAGCTGAGGTCTTGGATGCAGTCCTTTAGCTAATGTGGATAGTAATAAACTGGATCAGGCTGCATGTTTCAAAACCAGTTGATCCTAGCAGTGTGGCAGATGACTGTCTGCACGAGCTGATAAACAAACCGTACCTGAATGTCGTGGAAAGGAAGCCTCATTCTGAAAGTTGTGGCACCCCATAAAAGGCTTTTCTTTTTCTTGTACTTGTGGCAATGCAGGAAGACTTTAGGTCAGTGTCAGATCCTCAAAGATCTTGTGGAATGACACGCACTCTCATTTATGTAAAAACATGGTACATTTCACTGTCTGATATGTCTTCATGGACCCGCTGCAGAGTATTGAAGAAGGCCTTGTAGACCAGAGGTGGTCCAGGACCACACTGTAAGAGATCACGGATTAAGTCTGTTATGCTTTCCTGACGGGTTTACTCTTTTAAGCTCTGCCTTGGTTTATGTGCTCTGCATTCAAACCTAACTTACGAATATACCTGATTAATTACCTCAGTGCATTTGCTGGGTGAGGCATTTCACAAATACGCTAAAGCTACAATTACCACTTTAGAAAGGCCCTAAACCATTGATCCTGTCCTTCTAAAAAACACTCTGTGCCACAGCCGGAGCGCAAGCCACTTTGGAGACTGAAATACCATCATATATTCTCCTTTGCATCTATAAAGGCCTTGCAACCTGAAGACAAATTTCTTTGCCTGCTTCTCGACTGGAGGAGCTAACCCTGCTTTCCATCCCTCACCATGCAGAGTGCTGTCAGCCTCCCAGCACAGAGGGGCCATAGAATATATTATTCCATTAACACTTGTCTGTGTTCTGTACTCTGCATATTAAAGCAACTGAGGAGATCAATTATCTTCAGCTGGGGATACTAAGCCTTATTATGTCTTTTTTTAATGTTTATCCAGAGCGCTATGAACTTTCATTCTCCAAAGGTAGCAATCAACAAAGATAAATTGAGTGGCAGAAAGCAGCTACTTAACTAACCGCTTTCTCTACTCGGCACAGGGGTCTGAATTCAACAGAGGTGAGGCTCTAAAATGAAAGCTAAAGGAGGGGTTGGGAGGCAAAAACCAGCCAGTTGAGATCACAGATAAAGAGATGTTAATGGCAAAGATCACACGCAACAAAACCAAACAAAATGAAGCAGCTAAAGACAGTGATTATATAGATCTGAGCAGACTGTTGACTATGTGGAATTGCAATTATCTCTCGGGCTCCTGGGACCTTGCTCAGGGAATCATTACTACAAAACTAAGAAGATTGTTCTCAGGTGCAGAACATATTGATTTTGCTGTTCTCCAGCATCCTGCAAAGCAACTGACCATGTCATTTAAGTGTTCGTTAACCAAACACATCAATAAACATAAAACTTTCAAAAAAGTAAAAATCACCTCATAAATAATTATAAAGGAGTGAATTATTACCTAGGAGCAAGTGTAATTGATGTCATTATAAATAAACCACAAAATATATCCTGTCCCAAGCTTAAAAATGTATGAAGGCATCCATCTACCTTGTTAAAAAATGATAGTTTATCTTTCCAGGAGGACAGTTTTCATAGCTGCCTGATTGGAAGAGGTGTGTGCAGAGAAGAGATTACATTGTAAATATTTTTTATTTGCTTTATTTTTCCTTTTTTTTTATTTTTATGTGAATTCAAAGCTTATAAAGAGAGAGGGACAGATAACATTCGTTACAGCCAAGCTGCAGGGAGGGCAAGAAGAGTTTCTCTGTGCAGTTCACATCAGCCCTGACCTGCAGTGCTCCAACTATTGTAATCCTTGACTTTTGAAGAGCAGCTGTCAGTTACAACAGGCTTTTTTCCCCCCTAGTTTTTTTTTCTCTGACCCAAGGACTGCAGGGACAAGCAAATTCTTTTTGAGTGTGTGATGTGAGGTAATCAGTAATGGCAAAGCACTCGCATCCTCTGTTCTCCAATATTGCCTATTGACCCATAACTGCAATTAACACTAGCGAGATATTAATGCAGGAGGAAATGAGAGCCTTGGCTCTCTGTTGACCGATGTCCCAACATACTTCTTAATTAGGGGTCCCTTCTTCTCCAAATAGTTAGACAGAGACAAACTCACAGGGTAGGTCAAAGGGGTGAAGATGAAGGCTTTAGATTTGCGCTGACTAGTAAGTGAAAGGGACAGATGAATCCATTTGGTGATGGTGGTCTTTTACCATGTATTATTTCATACTTGAAAGAAAACAGTTGAATACTTTCTTTGTGTGTACGCTCATTTAAATAAGCACAAAGCTAGGGCTGACCAACTCCCAGAGAAGTCAGTCGAAGACCATCACTTGGATGTGAGATAGGGCTCATGTGCTTCTTTGAAGGAGAGCTTTTAATAAACTTGGAAACTTCCACAACTTGTCATCCGAAGTTGATGGGAGAGTCTCTCCATCCCCCTTCCTCTGGATCCTGTATAGATCCGTACAGCAGCATGTCCCCCCGGAGGGCCGCTGTATTTGGGGATACTGTATTTGAATTGTACATAAACTGGAGATGTGACTTCACATTGTGGGATTTTGTGAAATGTGGTATTTCTTTATCTATCAGAGTGGGATGATGTATTAGAAAACAGTGTTTTCTATTTTAAAAGTCTCAGTAAAGAATCTGAAGGAAAACTGATTTTTTTTAAATTTTGTATATGTCTAGTTATATGTTTCTTTTCAGGTCAGATTAGTGCTAGCTTATGGCTCTACTTGAACCCTTGCACATCCTGAGAGATTTCAGAGTCAAAAGTGGCTGTTGGTTGTTTTGACTTTCTGGCAGTTGTTGCTTTGGGTTATTCATGTTTCTATTCTCTTCTGCGTTGCACCCCCCTGGCTTCTGTGGGGATCTCTTTTTGCAGCTGTATTTTCACAGAGAGTCTTGAGACTTTTGTTCACATAATAAAATCTGAGTTTTCTCCGAGAAGATATTCTGATTTTTTCACCCTGCTTCAGGAGTAAAGCCAATGTCAAGACATCAGACTTTCTCATGGGGATTTCAGCAGTCTTTGCTTCCAAAGGCCTTCCATAAATTCGGAGTCCCATTTTGCTGTCAGTTTTGGGCAAGCTTAGGAGCACATGGGCACTGCCTTGGAGAGATGAGAATATGAACAAACATAAATGGAGGCAGGGTGAAGGATCGATACAGAAAGTCCCATGAAAACATTCCCCTGGTAATGCCATGGGACTTCTTATAGATCAGTCTGGGCAAAGGAATGTACTCAGAGAGGTCAGGGCAATGTTTGTCATGCAGCTTATTAGTTTTATTTCCTTTTCTTACTCAGACTCTGTTTATTCATTTCATTTATTCATATAAGAACTTTTTCAAACATTTTTCAGAGCATCTGGATTGTTTTGGTTTTGAAAAAATAAATTCAGAGACAATATTTGTGCAGGAAAGAATTATTGGCAGAGGAAGAGTGGATATTGTGAGCAGCAGAGGAAGGAAGGAGGTGGAGGAATGT
>NW_008824931.1:426596-447957 GCF_000699105.1 Pygoscelis adeliae
AATAAATACAGAATGAACAGTGATCGAGACTAGGGGAAGTTGGTGAGCTGCTTATTAAAGAGACTCTATTTCCTCTTATGAAAAAAGGAAAATTACAGGTTGGTGTCACCAAGTTTACCCTGCCTATGCACTTGTGCCTTGATTGCTTCCATGTCTGACACTGGGTTCCCAGCTAAAGCTGTCTAGCGACACTTCTGGAGGAGCTACTGAGTTAAAAAAAAAAAAAAAAAAGCAATAATAATACTAATCCCCTTGGACATATACCAGACCTGGTGGGTCATCCCCTTATCTTAGACACATAAGGTTTTCTCTGGAAGGGCCTTTTCTGTCTGCATAGACTGTTCCGGGAGTGCAGATTACCAGCTCGGCTTGCCTTATTTTTAGACAGCTAATTTTTAGTGTCTAAAGTCAAACCTACTCTAAAAGTCATATGCTTTTCGTAGAGGTCACAACCATGACAAGCTTTAAGTTTTCACTGCATGGCACCATATAGCTTAATTAATGGAGTTGGCTGGTGCAAGGTCTCAGGGGTCTCACTCCTACTGGATTTGCGTTATTGTAACAGCAATAATTTAAGTGTATTTGCAATCTACAAAAGAGGAGGAGGGGATGGAGCACAGATGTCAAAAAGTAAATTCAGTTCATTAAAAAAAAAGTGATCTGATCATTTGACTGATTTATCAGTTGACGTGAAACAAGAGAGTGCAAGATTGCAGCTAACTTAAAGCAGGAAAAAGGGTGAGTTCTGGCATAACCAGCGCTACAGAGAAGCAAACAGAGAACTGAATACTTTCATATTGCAAGCCTGAAGTTAAGCAGTAGATTATGCCATTGAAAAAATAGGGAGTTGACTTGGATCTGCAAAGCTTCAGTTTTGATTTTGGAGCTTTTTCCTTTGCTTTTCTAGACTGTCCAGCACTCCCTCCAGCTCCCACAACATTTCCTGGCACTGTCTCCACAACCCTGGTTGGAGGAGCTTATCTAAAGGTCTCCACTGGGGAATGGAAATAGAACATATAGTGCAAGTTCCTTGGCTCATCATCCGCTCTGACAGCAACCACAGCAACAATAAGAAGCTGGACTTATTTTTACTACTTGACAGCAGAACAGCTTTGGGAAGAAAACATTTCTGGAATTACATTTTCATTAAAATTTGAGAAAACATTCGAGGGGGAGCACAAGGAGGTATATTTAATGGTACATTAAGAGACCTATTTTCAGTTAAGCAGAGGCATGCTTGGGAACAACATTTGCTCTTGGACAAATCCACAATGCAACAAACTAAAACTGAACCTGCAATTGAATTCCATATCCACAAAAGTTGTTAGCAAATCAGGACAACAAAGAGGGGAGGGCAGCCTTTGAAATATGAACCAGAATAAATCTCCATTTCAGCTATCGTGTCTCAGTAAATAAGTCATCGTTTTTTACCTTCTAGTCCTGCAGAAATCTTTTATATCAATTTGTATCTTTTATATAATAATGGGAGGTTCTGTATTAAGGGGTGATACTATACTTACAAGTTAGATATTTTTGACAGACTAATTATCTAGATGTTAAGAATAGTTCCCACACTTTGGAATAATCAGAAGAAAAAGGAGCAAATTAACGTTTATTAAGTGCATTTGAAAAATAATTGTTATTCGTCACTTCTTGCAGCTAGCACTGTATTTATTATCTCTGCCTAGTTAATTTGCTCAGTTGCACCCAATGAAGACAGCAGCTTCTGGAAACAAAAACTATGTCTATTGGGAAGATTAAAATTTTCGGAGGAAGTCTGAAATTCATTAATTTAATTCTGCTGCCTGAAATTGTTCTAAAAAGACTTTGTTAAGCTACAGGATGAAATCCGTCTTTTACTCCAGATTTGCAGAGCTTTAAATGAGAGCAGACTCTGATACGTAGGTTTTTGGGATTTCTTTTATGTGGTGGAACATCTTGGTTCTGCACAACCCGAAAGTTGGCTGGTTCCCACATTCCTAATGATGACGTGCAGGAAGGAGTTCAGCACGTTGGCTGTTGATTTGTCAATAGCTTAATTCTCCATGACAACCTCCCCAGAGGAGTGAGAAAAGTCAATAGCACAAAGTTCACATCACCTTGGATAGCTGATGGGAGGCAAAACACAATAAAGAAGATAGAGGCCATAAACTGTGATAGGCAATGATTAACCCATCAAACTGGACAAATATAAAGAATCATTAAAATGACAAAATACAATGAGTCATTTGGTGCTGATCTAATGAAATAATATTTTAATGGAAATCAGTGAGTTACAATCTGAGAGCCAGGGGAAAAAAGCATTTGGCTTAAGAATGATTTCTGAAAAGTCCCTATAATTATGTTCCTCTGCTTGACATCTTTGTCATCTACCTGTTGCTCATTTCTGTGAATTTGGTTTTGGTCAGGACAAGCTTCATCCAAAGCCAGGCAGAGGCAGTGGAAAGCCTCTGACTAATTTCAGTATGCTTTTTGGCACAACCAAAAATTAATTGGTGATCAATTTGGCAGAATGGAGTTTTCTTCCAGGTGGGGAGGGAGATTATTTTTTACCCTGAGTATGTGGTTAAGTCCAATTATCGTTTCAGAGTCAGCATGTTCTTTATTTCTAATGGCATTGGTGGTGGCTGTTGTAAGAATATGGACATTCAGGTTTGGCTTTGGAAGAATTTGAGATGAGAAGAGCGATATGGATTTCAGATCTGTTTTACCCAGGCCCTGGGGCTCTGAAATTCCTTTCTTTAACAGGAAAATTGGGGATGATTTGTTTTTGCCAGGACTTCATTAGTAGTAATTTAGTTTCATAACATCAAAATGGACTGGGTTGGTTCAGGTTTAAGTTCCATTTTATCTGCATGCTCCAAGTCTGAGGATGAAAGTTCTTGGGCATTTTCTAATTCTTTTGTTGATTTTTAGTAAAAATTAATATTTGTGAGCTCATTTCTTTGGAAGAAGTTGAAAAGATGTGGATGATATAGAGTTTTTATTTTCTGCTTCGTATTTGAACGTTGTTACTCTTGCTGGTTTGTCTTCCGTCACTGTTATTCCCTTACCTGTATCAACTCTATTGCACAGGGCTGCCATATTTGCTCCCTGTGAGTTTAGCAGCTGATGAACAATAGTACAGAAACAGATTCTTCTAGTTTTACTTCATGCAGAGAGCCGGCATTTCTGATTTTACTGGTTTCATCGTCTGTATCTAGGCCAGGTAATAGATAGTTGTGAAATGGGATCAAGAAGACTGATGATGAGCTCTTAAGGATGTTTTTTAAAATGTCCTGCTTTAATGCAGTTGGCCATATTGTTCACAGTGTGTGGTATAGTTTCACATGAGTTCATGTCACTATGTTGTTCTCACCAATTTATTATTCATCTGCCATGGCTAAAATATTTATAGGCTGTAAGGTTTGTTTCTTCCCAAGCACCTGTAGTGTTTACGCACAACAGTAACTTGGGCATCTGTCACAGCAGGCATATTTGGTGGTTTTGGCTGCTGTTCCACCATCAATGACCCAAAAGGCTCCCTAAGTGACCTAATTATGAAATGATGCTGACCAATAGCACATTTACATCACTCCATTAACAGCATTATTTTTAGTGTAACTCTTTCACTTACTATCCTTCTGATCAATTAACCATGGCAGCATCTGCTGTAATGAATGTCAGGTCCCCATCAAATAAACCTCTCTTATCCATTAGTAATTGTTGGCCGTGGCCTTCATCAAAAAGAGTGATCTGAAAGTAAATGTTCAGATGGTATTGTTTGACTAATGTACCACTTGAATCTGACCTCTTCTTCATTGTGCAGTATAGGCTGATAAGGAGTCTTTCAGAGACTTTTCTCCTTTCTGGCGAAACATAATCTCTTTCATTAAAGTCTGAGTTATTTAATCACATCCTTTTCAATGAGGCCAGCTTTTCCTGCAGTCCAGGAAAAGACTGCCATTGTCAAGGGCTGCTTCAATCCCTCCAAACCCTCGTCTTCTTTCTTCTTGGTTCAGTTTCCATACAAAGTCCTTGCGGTTTTATTTTTGCTATTTTCAAGCTAGTTTTTCGTTCAGTAAAGCTTTCCCTCATTGCACCTTCCTTACATCTGTCAGCTATTGTCACTCTTCCTTCTGCCTTTCTGGTGATGCTGAGGTTCAGTCTTGATAGGGCAGGTGGGTGTTTTGCAGGCAGTGGAGAGAAATCACAAAAGTTCTGTTGTTCCACAGATGAACATGGCTTAAGGCCTCCTCTATTCACAGGCATGAAGTCTCTCACTGCACTTCTCTCTCTGTGTAATAATTTTTATTTTAGAGTTAGGATTGTAAGTGTTCGCTGGGAGATTAGGCTTTTGCTTTTACATTGCATGTAATGGAACAAGTTTGCAATTAAAAAAACTGAGAAGGTTCAAATAGCTGCAAGTGGTCCCAAGCTTTACCTACTATTACACATATTTTTAATTTCTAAATTTCTCTTTTTCTTCGAAGTGGTCTGTTTTCACTGAGAGCATTTCACTTCTAGCTGCAAAGTTCTTGATTTCTCCTCACTCCTCCACCCCCTCAATTTTGGGGGGTTTTCCTCTAGGTATGGCTGGTTTCTACTTTTCAGTGATACTGGAAAACATCCTGAATGTTTTCAGGACTGCTACCATTTTACAATACCTGCTTGTCTCTCCATCCCTGCTGCTGTTTCCTGGTAGAGGTATTTTTTCTATATCCAGTTGCACATTAGAAAAAAAAACCTCTTTCACTTGACACAGTGAAGTTAAATATCTTACAGTTCAGCACTCTTTATTTTAAAATGTGTCATCTGAGCATGCGTAGGTGTTTACCTCAAACCTGATGTGGATGACTACCATTCAGACAAACATGGTCTTCTCAGTAAGCAGGTAATTTAGAAGCTATATCTTCTAATACACACTTCCCAAAGCATGCAAGGTTGATCGTCTGGAAATCAGCTGAACTTATGGCGAGTTGATTTTGCTATTTGATATTGGGAGGCAGAACTTACTGTTCATGAGTTTATTTCCACTGGCTGTTATTCCTATAGACAACCCCGCAGATCTCTCGCATTACTTCTTACCCTGTGGATTACACGCACAGAAAGACTTCAGCCTCTTTGTTGAGTCTCCCCTCCTTGAGAACATTGCTGCTAGTTGCTTATTTTGAGGTATATCCCATTTTGCCTCCAACATAAGGGTAAACTGGAGTGTGATCACGGGCTCAAGCTCGCACAAGTGCTTCGGCTGTGGTTCAGCAAAGCTCTTAAAGGTGGGCTGAACTTTAAAATGAACTACAAGTAGGACAGTTTCCCATGCATCAAATCAGATGTGTGTTTTAGCGGCATTGCTAAATGAAGACCTAAAACCTTATGACTTTGCTTAGTGAGGGGTGAATGATTGTATGTGCAGCATACCTCTGCCTCTGGTGCCAATCAACTTGTACTGGAAAAGAGCTCCACAAAAGAGGGACTTATTGTGAGCCTGAAATTGATTCCTAACCTGAAAATTGCAATGACCAGCATCAAAACTCTCCATTTTTCTCCTTTTTCCCCACTGGCTGGTCAATGGTAAGACCAAAGGCTTGTTAGAGACCTGAAATGGGTAAAAATTTGTAGCAGCCGTTTCGTGCAGCAGGGCTGCTTGTGCTGTTGTGGTATCTCATTCCAATCCAGGCAGTTTTCTTCTTGGTAATGGAGAGGAGTTGAGAAGCAGTGATTTAGGGCTAGTGGGAGGGACAGATGCAGGAGAGTAGCAGTTCTGGCTCTAACACTGCACAGCCTGTTGTGTAAGATTAATGACTGTGGACTACTCTCTATTTTTCTCTCTCTACAACTGTGAACAATCGTCTCCAAAATCAGCTTGCTGCTGGCTAGCCAGCAAAGAGATAATAAGATCCCTGTGTGTTAAATATGCACAGCTGCACGTCTGACATTGCTGATCCATCTGCACTCCCAGATACCACGTGCCAGCTGCCTTGCTCGGGGTGAACGAGGAAGGGATCCATTAAAGAAAGAAAGTCAGCAGCATAATCTCGGCACTCTCACCCTCGCCGTTGCTGTGCTCTGTTGCTGCAGGTTCCTGGAGTCTCTCTCCCCTCCCCATCCTTCTTTTGGCTACAGAGATTTGAAAGCACCAGACACTTCTACTTTACCATTTAAAAAGTGAGCTGGGTTGCCAGGTGGGTTTTTCCTGAGTTCCTGCAGTGCTAATTTTCACCTCCCCAAGGTGGTGATTCAGAGGAGCTTGACCAGTCAAGTGAGTCACAGTGCTTTCCTACATCCCTCTTTTATTGCCTGACACTTTCATTCAGTAAGAAAACTGAACAGCCTTTTCCTTCTTTCTGTCTGTATCTCCTGCTCTCCATCCTCTGCCCCTCCAAGTAGCTTTGTTTCTAGCACTCTCTTTGGCAGCTGGGAGAGAAGAAAACCAGTGTATTCCTGACACTTTGTGTGCTGATGCCTGCACTGGCCGTAAGACTCTGATAGCAGCTCAGTGAAGGAAGGGGCATTGGCTCTAGCCAAGAGTTTCAAAACCAGGAGTCTTCAGCATTGCTCTTGGGTCCATGTTTAGGCACTGGAGTCAGTGTGGGCTGTTCTTGCTCTATGGTTTTTTGAAAATCAAGCCTCCTTGATGTTGGTGCCACGGTAAAGATAAGTTGTGCCTTCCTGTGGCTCTGTCACCTTCCTCTTGCTTCCCAGCGCTGCAAATCTTAGCCATCAAGGGAGGGAGAGAGTGAAGGGGGGAAGGAGAATGCCAAAGTCTGTATAGAAGCCACTGACTGCACTAAGGAGTGTTTTGCGGTGCTTATGGGCCCAGCGCCATGGTAAACACCGCTCTGCGGTTGCTGTTTCTCTGTGAACTAGCTCACATCTGGCCGTGCTGGATGACAAGAAGAACACACTCATGGCTACATCCAGAAGGCCATGTAGAAGACAGGTTCCCAGCAAAGCGCCCTTCAGAATCCTTGCTGGAGGAGGGAACAGTGCATGGAATAAAACACATTGCTATCTGTCTACAAGGGCTCTTATTTGGCCTTATCCTTAATCTTTTACTTGCAGCTGAAGCTGTGTACCCTGCTTGTAAATGAGGAATGTCATCACTGTTCTACTGACAGATGTATAAACCCTTTAAACCATGATTTTATTATGTAAACTTTCTTGCCACTGGCATCCTGTCAGTACTCTAGTGGGAGGGCTTTCCTCCCCAGGTGTAACTGTGCAAACATTATGGTTATGGCACAAAGTCCAACTTGGTTAGTTTCTGTCACATAAATATACATCGAGTTAAATCAAACACAGCTTGTGTCCTGTTGGAAAAGCCCATTCATAAGCAGTTGTTTGAGATCCATAAGATAACCCAGTGTGTAAAGATAGCCAGTTCCTCTAAAGCGTTGTTCCTGGGAAAATGTACAAGTGAAGATCAGTAATTAAGCTAAAGCTAAAAGGTGACCAGTGCCCTTGGATTTTATATGCCTGGATTTCCAACAGTCCGCCTTTTTTTTTTTTTTTTTTCTTCTTTGTCTTTGTGGTGAGAAACAGTTCTGTAAGTGAAGGAATACCCAGAATCTGGGAGGGAGCCCTTCCAAAACAGCGTGTTACAGACAGTCACTGTCTGGGAAAAAAGGAAATGATAATACTTTGGAACATAATGACATTTTGTATATAAAATAATGGAATTGGCAAAAGTATCATACAAGTGCACATGCTTTGGTTTATTGCTCAGTGAATGTGGGAATGAATCCCCTCCTCCCAGTCACTCCTATGTTTTAAAGTGCAAAAGCATTAGCAATATCTAAACCCCAACTGGTATAGAAAAGTTTAGCAGAATAAGCTAAAATGGATATAAACAATTGCTAGGGAAATTAAGTTTCTCACAGTCTTTTGGAGAATTGGGTTTGCTATGACTATATACATAATACTGCCCAAAAATACAAAAAACAAACACAATACCCCATTCGTGCTTGAAATATTCTGGAACCTGTGGTGAGCAAGACATTTGGGTTCCCCTGATAATAAAGACAGCCAAATAATGTATAAAATATACTTTCAAGGATGTAGCATCATTATTAACATTCTTCTTCATGCTTTTCAATTTATTTTGTTAGATAAGTGTACTGGGCCTGTTCCTGATCTCGGCCAGATTTTAAATGGCCACGAGTATATCAGCTTCTGATTATCATCTCTGTGAGTCAGAATGGAGCCAAGGCAGTACCTAGAAGTGAGTTTGAACCAAACTTTGGCATCCAAGTGATTTTTTTTTTTTTTTTTTAAAGACCCTTTGGAAAAGCAGCATCCTCTTTCTGAGCACAACAAGACCCTGCATGCAAATGGATTTGAACATATTTAGGGCTACATTTCTAAAGGAGACCTGATGAAGCAATAGGTGTCTCAAATCCTTACACATATTTAGGCATCAGTATCCCAATAAATTACATTTGACTATCGCGTACATGTAGACTCATCCCATCTCACTTTTTGCAGTTATAAGGTGTGCCTAAATCTCAGGTACCTCTATAATGGGAACAGAAAGAGGATCTTCATTGATCTTAAAGGCAGTTTAAGATAATTTAGTCTTCTGAAGTGAGTGCTGTGGTTAACTGCCCAAAGTTAGGTGGACCTGTGACCTTTCGTGAGGCATTTTGAACTCCTGGTCTGCCTGGTTCCCACCATATCTTCACAGTGCCTAGCAACTCAATCAGATCTAAGAGCCTACCTTAGATAGGAATGTTTGGCCTCTGCTTGCACATGACAGCGGGAGACACAGTTTAGAGTGAAAACCATGATTATTACAATTTTATGTATCAAGTTTTGTCATCTATCTATATACACAAGGTACTGAAGAGTGTGTACATAAATTAGGTTGTTGAACGCAAATGGGGCTAAGTAGATATCTGGCGGGTTATCTGACAGGCATAACTCAGGGCTGATTTATGCCTGCAGTCATTATAATGGAATGTACAGTTGTTTGGAGGCCAGAAAAGTTGGAGAGTTTCTTTTTGACTTCAGTCAAATTTAGGCTAAGTCCCCTGTAAGTAGTGCATTTCTTCTGCATTCCCAATGGAAAAGGCTTGTCTTCCCTCTTCTTTACCAGAATTTCCATTACGATAAAGATGAAGAGGATATAAGGTATCTCAGCCTTCAGTGCTAAGGAAAATGGAAGCGCTGGAAACAGGAAAATACCTTTCAGAGTTACGAAGCCATAAAATGTTTGCAAAAAGCCAGAGAACATATGAAAGTAGTCTGATCTGGGGGTTTTGTTAAAAAAATTGAGACTTGGCCAAGATTCATTCAACATTTACAGGGTGAACAAGGCAACTTGCAAAAGCAAAAGTGCAATTATCCGCCAGGAATTTTTGCTTGTCTGTGGTACTTGTTCTCCTAAGACTTTCAGATATGTTCTGAAATCCAAATAGTCAATGTATCTGCATCCCTCGCAAACCCAGAAGCCAGATCACAATCCAGATTTCACTACAGCTCTAAATATCTCCCCTTTTGGCAAATCTGCTCTTCTTTTCTGGGCCCATTACTAGCTGAAATCAAGGACCAGGCTGTGTTCTTGCTTCAGTCTATGGAGATCTAAAGTAATATCTTTTGACACAGTGAAATTATACTGGGATAAATGAAATTTGAATCTGGCCTTAGAAGTGGCGCGTTCTGGAAAGTCATGAGAAGGGTTAAATCTACATGTTGATGTGCCAATATACCACAGGAAAAAACGTTATTCTCGATATATTTCTATACAGCCTGAAATTCTCATCAGAGTTCTTGTCCAGTTTTATAGGCTTGTGAAGGCAGATCATAGAAGTTTCAAATTAGTGGGACACCTCAGAGGTAGTTGGCTGCATATTTGAAACATATTTTAAGAGGTGTGTCCCATCATTGGTAATGACAAAATCAGCTCTTGGTACATAAAGGAAAATATGCATCCCAATTAAAGCTGCTTTAGGCTTTTTTCACTTCCGTGTTTATGCATTTATAAAAATCTTTCGCACATACCAAGATCACTCCTCTTACATGTTTACAGGATTTAAAAAAAAAGAAAAAAGGCAGCCACTAAAATTAGCAAGTTGATGAAATAGTGTAAATCCCGCCTGCTGTCTGCTTTTGGGAGAAACTCTACTTTTGAGTCTTCTCTAATGAATGATGACATTTTGCATTCAAGGAACAAATGTGACTTTTCCTGCTGGCCCACACCCTCTTGCTTTCTCTTTTTTCTCTTTGGGTACGCTTAACAGAAGCTCGCTAAGGAGGAAAACAGTCTTAAACAAATTGCAAAGCCCTAGATCTTTTTTTAGAAATGTGGTAACTGCATAACATTGTGGTCATGAATTAAAAGGTGAAATAATGTATGGAGCTGAACGGTAGAGTCAGCTCCCTCTGTGCAATGGGGGGCAACAGCTGAGAGTCCCTGGAGCTGCAGCTGTGCAGGGAGGGAAACTGCAAAACTAGGAGTAACTGACTTTTTTAGTCTTCCAGATTATTCGCGGTAATCATCTGAAATAAAGATCTGCAGGTGGAGTGATTTGAATGAAATGGAGAAGATCTACACATGCAGGACAGGGCTTGGGGTGAGATTTTCAACCTGTCCGAGTCTTCTTGCAGGATTGATCACTGTGGAGTTTCAGTATCTTCTCTCCACTCCTTTCCCACGTGAAGTGCCCCTTTGACTCTGGTGACAGAGCCAGCTGTGCAGGGCTTGGAGAAGGGTCCTCTGCTCGATTTGCTGAGTCAGGGTAGAGAGCAGAAGTGGTGTCCTTCTGCCATTCCCTCCTTCCATCCTGCTTTCCGCCAGGGATCTGTGCAGACTTGAAGCAGTGTCTTCGCATACTGCATATGCTTTTGCCTATTTGGTTTTAATGGGAGACAGAGGTCCTGGGACTCCACACCTTCTGTAAAATGCCAAAGTTCTCACTGCTTCTGAAGGGGGAATGCAAAAATAAAAAGTGACATATTTTAATTATGAAGTGGGGTGGGAGTGAGAAGGAAGACATAAAAAGCAATCTAACAAAGCCAAGATTTAGGGTGACATCACTTTCTATATAATTGCAATGCCAGCAGACACTCAATAAACATATCAGCATTGTTAAAATGATTTATGACCCAAATAGTTGAATATAAAATATTATCAATAGATATGTCATCATTGATCTTTCCTGGGGCTAGCAGCTGAAGGATGGAAGAGGGAGATGATTTTAACAAACAATCCTTGACAGGAATCCAAAGGAAACAATGTGCAGGGACAGACAGCTGACAAATTCAGTATGGGGCCATTAAAACATGTAATGAATTTGCTGGGAAAGTATATATTTGTGGAAGAGGTGAGCTCATATCTACCATAAATTTGTCAGCCGTGACACAGTGTTCTCAGGCCTGGCATGAATAATGCCTAGCTATTTACAGGCTTTGTCTGGCAAAAGCTCTATCAGTCACTCCAGGGTTATTTACAAGGAAAAGTGTCTATCTGTTACAAGGACATGACTTTGCCACTAAAAGATAACAAAAGAGGAAGTCAGCCAGTGGCCTCTCCATGCAAGATGCATCTTCTCCAGAGAAGCTCTGGGCTGGAATGAATCAGATGGACTGCAGTAGGACCTCCTGGCAGAGTGCCTGGCATAGGCTGCAACAGTACATTTATCCACTCTGATTAGATTAGAATTATTAATAGGGGTCTATGGAGTGGAGCAAAGGGTCATTTAGAGTTTAATTCTGTTCTCAGATAACTTCATTTCAGCTGATGGGATTGTTATTGTAGGGGTTTTATATGTTTATAGGAAACAATATACTCAATAATGAAGTCACGCATCCTTCTGCAAGATTAGGAGAGCTATTGTGTAGCTGGAGTGAAGTCTTCACAATTGTGTTAATTAAGTAATAGTGATTTGACTTTGTCTCCTCATAAAATGCATTTAAGAAGTGACTAAAAGCTGCTGAGAAAGTGTTCCCTCAATAGAAATATATAGCAAAACAAGCAAGAAATGAAAGCAGCCTTGGATTGAGTAAACAGAATTGCTGATGTGATGCTTTTACTTAAGAAAGACAACGACTTGGCCTGGAGTTTCAGCTTCCTGCTATGTTAATATAAATGCGTATCAATTTAGTATTGTATATACTGGGGTCTTTTTTCCTTGTCCTCAGTCCCGATAAAAGTGGAAGGCAAGATTATAGACTGTGGTATTTATGGCATGTTTACATTTGTCAGTCGTTTGTTTCAAGCTTCAGACCATGAAGTTTGAGATTGCGTCCAGCTTCTTCAAAGTGGGCACCCAAAATTAGGCATTGAAATCTGCATTTAAGATGATAGATTGAAATGGCCTGATATGGAAAGATAACAGGTAGGGCTGGTGTAAATTTGCAGGGCAGGATTTGCAAGTGTTCATGAGTGGTGCCAATTAAGCTACTTTCTGAAGGAAATCCGGGAGTCAATCTCATATCAAATGTTACACAGCAAAAATGTTGACACATGAAATGGTGTTGTCCAGATTTCACACAGTGTGTCACGCTGTTCCTAATAACACAGTTACGGTTTTGTCACTAAGTACGTTATCTTCCAGTGTGTGGTGATAAAATTTTTCTGAGAAGTTTAATTTTGCCTGTTTTTCAGTGGCGGGGAGCCAGCTTCTTACATGGTGTAAACTGGACTCATTCCACTCACTTCAGTGGAACCGTAGTAACATACACCATTTGAAATCAAATTAAGCAGTAAGCATGGAATGTGAAAAAGCAGCATATTAATGCTTCAGGATAGAATTTCAACTGCAAGTAAAGGAAGTCTCTCGTTCATGACCCCAAGATGTGACCACAGAATAAATAATAAGTCCTGACAACGGAAAACACTTCCTTATCCCTCTGAAGGTAGTATTCTCTGTTAAAAAGAAAGGTAACCCCATCTTAGTTTCTCAGGCAGAATGGTGCAGCTAGAAGTTCGTCAAGCAGATGCTTAACAGGATGGTAATCAATGAGGATAAAGTAAGTTACAGCGTTTCCAAAATGGCCACGAGCTTGTGCAGTAAAGGATTTTTAAAACACAGGTGTTTATCTCATAGACTTTGCAAGCGTGTGTGACAACCCCATTGGTGTGATAAACTGTAAGTGCTCCAAAGGAGCTATCATGGTCAATTGTGTCATTGATATGTAGACTCTGAGTGATTTACCGTGCATGGTATATAAAATAACTCAAAGGAGTTGCTATGGCCTGTTGATCGAATCTATACTGAAAAAAAACCAGGAAAGCAGCTAGACCTATTCTCTAAAGCCAATCTAAATACGGCAGGTTTTGTTACCAACATGGTTAAACCAGCTTTCTGTGACTGGAGGCAATATGTTTTCATATTTTTAAGTGGACATGAAATATATTTGGGGATCGCTTGAATACTTTTATCAATTTTCTCTTTAAGTTTATTGTGTCACTGAAAAAGCAAAAGCAAATGTTAAAAGACATGTAGTTCATAATCTGCCAGCTGAGAAAAGGGTATGGAAAATGGAGCAGATACACTTGCCGCCATGCTTCTCCTCCTTTTTTTCTTGGTCCACAGAACAGTGTGCTGGTTCAGGAAAGTAAGATGTAGTTTTTAAAGACTAACCATACTTGAAGGGAATTTTGTCCTGCGTATGTCTGGTGTTTGTGTTCGCTGGGAGATGAGTGCTCTGAGAGTTTGGGAACTTTTGTTGTGAGGACTTGTGCCATCCACTTGCTCTGGGAATGAAAACGCTGGAGATCTGGTTTGGCTCTGTTCCGAGTCTGCTGGGAGTGTTTTGACAATTTGAATTTCGGCCACTCTATATATGTGTCCAAGGATTTATGCCTTTTCCTGTCTGTGTGTCCCATGACTTCAGGAATTTGCCAGCCAGCGTGAAGATTATTTTAATGAAAATCTCTTTCAAAATTCGGTTTCCACTATAAGGGCCCTACCTCCAGCCCTGTTGATTCCCATTGAGTCTAGCAGGAGTCAGAGGAAATAGTACTTTGAAGAGGCAGCTTTAACAAACAGTTCAAAGCCCACAAAGACAAACAACAAAAAAACCTTCCTTCAATGAACTTTACGTCATATTTTCAGAAAGGTGTAATCCCGCATATTGTCTTGGTAGGAGAATCTTCCTGTGCTGGCCTGGGAACTTTGCATATGCCTTGCTTTTATTGGACTTAACATCCAGCCAGCTGTTCCATTGAGTTTCTTCTTTTCTTCTGAGGACCTCGTTGGCTGTGTTTCATTAGATTGTATCTAGGCTTTTGTATTTATGAAGGTAATGGCAATACAGCGACAGACTTGAGAGCCTTGAGGTGGAATTTCAGGGCGCTTCATCTCCTTTGGAAACATCAGTGCCACGCTGCAGATCTCAAGGGACTTGCGTGTAGCCCGGTGTCTTCATTCCTGCATTGCAGGTAGGAGACTAAACTGCACAGAGCAAAATGTTTCGCTTGGGAAGCGGGACAAAATCTCACCCACCCAGCCTAGTGCTGTATCCATGGGTGCTGTGTGGGCTGTGGGGAGGCTTGTAAGCACCTGACAGACACTTTGAGAGACATCGGCTGGGGAGAAGTGAATGTGGGCTGGCCAGGGTTTCCTCTAACCCATGCCAGCCGTGGCCATAGGGAGCTCATGGGCCTGTTTATGCAGCTCAGCTGGCAGGAAAGGGAGACAGAGGATGGCACTGGGTGGCGTGGGTGACAGGTCTGCCTGCGCAGCCCTCCCACCCTGGGGAGGGAGGCCTGGGCTTGGCTGTCCTGCTGGCGGCTCACATGGCAGGCTTGCATTTTGAAACCTGCTCGGTGTTGTGGTTTTTTGTTTTTTTGACTAAATATAATTTGACTATAAAAAAGCAAACCCTTAAAAGCTCCGAAGTGGCCAGAAGGATTCATTCCTCTGACAAGTAACTTTAAAAACATGTCTTCAATTGAGTCCATGTGTCCGCTTTCAGACAATTTCTACTGGAAATGCCTTCACAAGTAGAGGCATTGCTGTAAATAATCAGATTTCAAACACTACAACTCCTAGTCATTTTGAATATAGTCCTGGAGTTGGAATAACAAACATAAAACTGGCTGCCCTAATACAGAAGAAGGAACTGTAAAGCCATCAGCAAAATCCAAACCAGGAAATGCTGCCAACTTAAGGCAAAGTAAACTGAGAGCAATAAATCAAACTGAAACACATATTTTATTGTGGACTGAACAATACAGGGCCTGATGTTTCCACAGGCAAGGCACAAATATCCTTTTACTATCAAAAACAAAAGCTTTTAAAGCTTCAAAAGGAGCTGCAGGCAAAGGAGCAAATAATAAATGACAGGCAGAGCTGGTCTGACAGGGCTTTGCGGGTTGTGTTATGGAGGTCTTAGAAGACTCACAGATGTCAACCTGCCCTCCAAGCATCACTGCTGACCATGTCATCCCCAGCTGATAATGCTTGCAGCAATTTTGGGCAGGTGAGCTAAAACAGCTTAAGTTATATCCCTTCAGCTGAGCTGCTGCAAGCATGTGCGTGCACACTGGTAGCCCGCCTCCATTGCAAGGCAAAATGTATCAGCTTGTATTTCTTTTGCTGAAGATGCTAAAATCAACCTTCTGATAAAGATTTAAGCCAACATTTTGAGCTTGCGGTGGGGAGTGCTGGCAGGGACAGCTCAGCTGAGAGGAGGTACCTCCTCGAGCTCTTCTGGCTTGGTTGCAGTTAATCGTGAGCTTGTGCCTAGGCTGTTGCTGTGAGCCCTAATTCTGCAGCCACTGTACAAGTAAGCATGTGACTGAACCCAGTGGATGATGTTGGGTTTTGCTTTTTAGCTTAATTTTACTTTATAGTTCAGTGTGTCAGTTTCTCTGAAACCTTATACATGGAGCAAATATCCCTTGGCTCCTGCAGAGCCTGAGTTTTCCCAACCAAAGGCAGACAACTTTTCAGAAATGGGAAAAAAGATCCTAGCTGCTATGCTCTTCTGTGTGGAGGAAAAGCAGAGAGGGCATTACAGCGCATTACGTTCACATCAGAACAGCATGGGTACTTTGTCATCCTTTTGAAACATACTTTAGAGCGCTTCATGATGGTACTCAAGTCTTACCAGTTGCACCCCAGTTTGCAAAGCAACCGCGTGCTGGAGCTGGGAAGGCGACTGCAGCCGGCAGAGGCCTGTGGCTGCCTTTCCTGTGCCTCGTCTCTGTCGGGCTTGTCCGCAGACTGCAGTGGGTGACATTTGGCCCACACAGGAAGGTAAGAATTAAGACTGAAAGGAACTTCCTAAGTCATCAAGTCCTGTCCCCTGCTGTTGAAGGCAACCACATCGTATGATGTCTTTCAAACACTTATCTAGTTCCATCTTGAAACCATTTAGGTTTCTTGCCCTCACTACTCCTACTGAGAGGCTGTCTTTCTTCTCGTGGTTATAAACCTTCTTCTAATTTCCAGTCTAAATATGTCCAGGGCAGTTTAAGCTGTGTTTAATAGATACTGAGAAAATAAATTAGTCACCGACTTGCTTTTATTTATGTGCATCAAGCTTTGATACACATGTGTAAGGCCCCTCTGCAGCCGTATGTATTTTGTGCTCATGGGAAGACGTCTGGGTGAGGGGGAAGGGAGCCAGCCCTGCCGGGTGCCTGCTGTGTGCCCTGGTTCGGGGAGGAGAGAGTGACCTGGGCAGTGAAGGGGAAACGGGAGGCAAAAGGGAGCAAGCGGAGAAGGAAAGTGAGGAATGGGAAAGGAGAAGACAGCTGAGCAGGGGCAAGGGTCGGGAACAAGGTGTTAGAGGCAATGAGGCCTGATAATGAGCAGTGGAGAAATTTTGAAACATACTGTGGGGGGAAAGGCACTTTTAAGAACAATAAATAGTGATACAGATAAAATATAAGCAAACAAACCAATAATATTTAGGAAACTGGCAAGCAGATGGGAAAAGATGTAAGGTAAAAGGGGAGGATTTGCGAACAGTTTAGAGCAGGGAAAAAAGAAACCAATTCAGAGATGAAAACCAAAACTGTTTCAAGAGTGGGGGTGTCCCACTTGTGGGGCAGATTCCAGCTCTACTGCACAAGCTGGCTCGAGCTAAGCTCTTCTTTCAGCTGCAGGTCCCAAGAAAGAGAAGTGCAGGCTTAGTCTTAAAGAAAAAAAATCTGTGGAGAGGCAAACCCATGTTTTCTGAGAATATTTTAATATTATTTCTGTGGAGGATGGAAACTTGAAGAGGGAATGAAGGATACAAAGTTGTTAGTTGGTGTTTGCTGGTACTCAGCAAAGCTTCTCGCTCCCCTGGTCTGTGAGAAGTTGTCATCATTAATATGGCAAATATGAATACTAAAGGAGAAGCCATCCCTCTTCATCAAAACACACTTTAAATAGTGAAAGACAATTCCTAACAAAGCGGATAATTTTAAGAAAGGATGGGGCTTTTCCCCCTCCCCGAGGCTAGCACCCCATGCCACTGTTTTGTGTAAAAAGATGCACGGATGAAAAGAGAAAACATGGGTCGACAGGCGTACGCGTAGATGATAATATAGACCTTTGTACTGAGCTAGCTTTAAAAATCCTGCGAAGAGCAGTATTTACTCATAGTTCATGCCAAGTGTTATATTCCAGTTTAGTAGAAAGCTGTATCTGGCGGATGGGAAAGGTAGCTGTAAGATGACGATTCTGCTTTGTAACACTGTGTTAAAAGCCATTAAGGATCCTGTGGTGTTGCAATTACTTTACACAGAGCAAATGCTTGCACAGGGGCCTGCACGCTCCTGCAGCCCGTACTGTGTAGGGATGGAGGCAGCACGGGAGGTACAGACATCAGCCACACCTGAGCCTCTAAACGTTTAAGTATGTGCTTCGCTTTCAGAAGTCCTGGGGACAAGACAGGTGCTTATGCACAGCATATGTGGGGGGGGCTTTGCAGAATCAAGACTGCTGTGCCTATTCTGCATGAGGTGCTGACGTGACATTAAGTTGTGGGAATACAGCCAGTGACCAGAGCGAGGATGGCTCTGGCTTTGGACTTGCCAGTATTTATTATAAACAATAAATGGAATTTCAGTCGTCAGTGGAAGATCAGGTGGTGATAACGTTGGCTCTCCTGTCAGTTCACCACCTTTCCTTAAAATACAGTTTAGCAGCTTCTTTTTCCTTACCTTATGCTGGAACTCAGTGAGAAGGGACCTTTTCTGATACCAATTCCTGTATTTCAAAATCAAAACCTGAAACACATTCCTCTCAAGCTAAAGAGAAACAAAGCCTTTATGTCTTTTAGATGAGATCGGAATTGCACTCACAAACACCAAACGGCAAATTAGCCAGAATTCATTCAGGAGCATTAATCTTGCATTACTGTGGGTTTTTTAGAGGACTGTAAGTTGTTCCTTTTTTTTTTTTTTTGTCCCCAGATGCACACATATGAAATCAATGATTTCTGTCCTTATAGCAAGAGAGCTAGTTTCCATCAAGCCAATTAATGAATGGGAGGCGATGTTCAGTGTGTATACCAGGGGCTGCCGTCTGATCGGTGAGCTGGGGGCATTGCCTGCATCTTAGTACAAGTCATCAGGTGGCAAATTCACCAAGGAGTCTGCCAGCTGTTTAACTTCATTACAGTTTATCATTATGTCTGCCTCCTTTTTTATTTCTATGTTTAATCACCTAATATCATTTTTATCGGCTTGTCAGGGCGTGGGAGAGAGCGGTGGGGAATTCGTTTTACTTCCTCATAGTACATGTCTATTTTGGTAAAATATTATGGCAAGTTTATGTCTGTCCTACTTTGAAAAATAATATTCAAGTGAACTCATTAAGCCTGTGAGTACCAAAACATCTAATTAGTATTAACTCTTACCTGTAAAACCACGATAGGTGTCTTCACTGCAAGATACATTTCTCTATCACTTAAAATGCATAATGAACCAATAACTGGTAGCCATGCAGTTGCTTAAAGACGGCACCTCCCCAGCTCAAAACAGTCACTTGCTTTTGATTGAAGCATGCTATTGTCAGCGTGACAAGACCTGTCACATACTGTCAGAGAGCTGATCACCAGTTCCACAGGTATCTTCACCTACAGTTTGATGAGGCATCAAGCCAAACTGCTCTTCACGCCTTATAGCTTGGCCACCACAAAGGGAGACAACTTCCCCATGTGCTGTATATGTATTCTGGATATGGAAATGTGTTGTGATTTCGGTGGAGGGCTAACAGTTGGTTAACTTGTACAAGATTTTAAGCAAGCAATTAATAGTGAGGTTGGAAACTGAAATTCTAGCTATTTAACATTTGCCATATATGCCATGCCTGGTTTTAGATGCTGTACTTGCAGTGGAAGTACATTCTTGCACGGACATCAATCTAGAAATAGCCGTTGTTAAAAAAAAAAATAAAATCCTGAGGGCTTCCAAGGGATCCTTGCATCCAGATACACTGTAACATTATGAATTTAGGCTGATGCTGTGCATGCAGTGTTGTTCATCTTTTGATTCAGAAAATGGCTAGTTCGGCATATACCAAGGTGATACTAAACAGTCATCACATCTCCTTGTTAAAGAAACTACTTCGCAACAGTGATCCAAGTTTCACTGGAGATTACCGTTTGCGAATAGACCATATAAATCACACTTTCCCCACCTCCTCCTCTGCCAGCTCTTCTGTCTAGTGGCTGCATTCAGAAAATTACCTCTATCCCAGAAGGTCAGGACAAGTGCTACCAGCAGTGAGATCCCCTTCTATGGCATCTCCAGTCTGGGTCCCCAGGGGACCAGAGCTCTTCTGATTGTTCTCCAAATTACTGCATTTCTCTAACAGGCCTTAGCGTCTCAAAAATTCACTCTGTTCCTGACCTTCTCAGATCTCTCGGCTGGCAGTTTTCCACAACGCTATCAAAGTGGATGCTGTAACCTTTTAAAAAATGTTGTTAACGTAGGTTAAAATCACAGATGCATTTTAGGTTTGATTTCTCTTTTAGAAATTCCAAATCACGCCGCAGATTGGAAAGGCCTGGTTTGGCTCGGAGCCATTCTGATAGATGTCATATTGCTAAACAAGATGGGCTTAGAAATATGCCTAGATGTTTCCTTTTTTATTTCAAACAAATACAAGCAGTAGATTAACATTTGGCTGACCCTGGCGGCAATTGCTAAATGTAATGTTTAGAGCAATCTAACACTCTGATACTCTGCGGTCCTCCACAGTGGAACGTTGTTTTCAAACAGCTTTCCAAGTTGTACAGATCGTGGGCATTTCTACAACAGGAGCCTGACCTACTGAGCAGCAGATTGACGGCATCCAAACCACGCGGCCAGCCGACATTATGGGGGTTTTTCTCGACCCAGTTGTGGGGGCAACAGCAAGGTGTTCCTGTAGCTGGCCATTTGCTTGCAAGTAGTTGATTAAAAATCATACTTTTGTATCATTTATAAAGTTTGTGTAATATACTGCCCAGAAAAACTTTCGATGAACAGGGAAGTCCATGCTGAAAAGCATGTAAGCAAGTGATAAAGTCAAATCACGTGAGAGAAAATTAAATTTTCATGTCTTGTAAATGAAATATACATTAGGGACTCTCTCCAGCGACCTCCAGATTCTGTAATTTTTGGATCAGAGCTAAAGATCTAAATCATGCAGCCACAACGGCCTGTAACATGTATATGGCGGGTACTGCCTTGCTATGGGCCTGCGACAGTAAACAAATGGAACTAGTTTTGGAGAACTGCTATTGACAGTAAAATTCTAATTTTGCTCCAGCTCCCAGAACAGATGTACCTCAGAGTCCATAGACTGCAATACTTAACTGCAGCTACTCAGCTGTGACCTTCAGCCTCAGGCTCACTGCAATAAAATTTTCATGCAACCATATGGAAGAATATTTTAATAGAGATTTACTGTCAGTAACTGTCCCAAAGGAGCAAATAAGGAAGCTGTAACATATTGTGTACAGTAAATCAAGGGGACTTCAATGGAAAAACGAAACCTCCCTGAGGCAAGCATCTTTAAAATTACAGGCAACACTTTGTACAAATATGTGTACAAAGGACTAGATATGCACTCAGTTAAGCAACTCAAAATGGTTTTGATTTGAAGATATATTTATTAGAATTTATTTATTGTATTTTGTAAGCACTAATGGAGGAGGGGGTCATCTTGCTGAGCTCACCAGCAACTGCTGTGCAAGTTTGGCTTCATCGAACGTGATGCAAAACAGGCAAAAGTGGAGAGAGGGAGGGAGCGGGAGCGCTGAGTCAATGAGTTCACGTGGCAAATTGCATCTCCCAACAAACACAACTGCAACGGTGCGCTCTTAGCCTCTCCGACCATATTGGAAGATTTTAGTTAAGAGCAATTAACCTTTGCAATTGCTGGCTGCTTCCTGTGGCCTGGTGGAACCAGCAGGGAATGAAGGGGGAATTTCCGCTGGAGTGCTCAGT
>NW_008824931.1:448019-454309 GCF_000699105.1 Pygoscelis adeliae
GTGCTCAGTAGGAAGCAGGAAACACAAATGCCGTAGCTGTGGAAGCATGTCAGAGCTGTTCGCTGTTGGCAGTCCTCTGGGGTTCCTCGTGCGGGTAGATCAAATCTGAGAAGCACAAATGGGCAGAGGTCTGTCCATTTGGAGGTGTTTAGAGACTTAAGAATTCACCTTTTAGGGCTTCATTCTCTTAGCTTTTCCATTGACAGTCCTTTTTCAGGAATTTCTGCAACTGGATAAAGGCAAGCAGGAATCTGAATTTCCCCTCTACTCTCACACTGCACACACACTCATTTCGTTCCTTTAATGAAGCTAATAACATGACAAGGCAATAAATCAGGAACAAGTAGATTAAATGCTCATGGAGGTAAGACCGAGTTTGTGATATTCACTACTAAGTGTCATGTAAAGAACAGCCTACCTGAAAACATACAGGTATATATTGAACACATTGAATCATGAAGTATTGATTAAAGAAAGGCATAACAAAGCCCAGGAAAAAACGTAGCCAAGTAGCAGGATACAAATCTGCCTTTCTGAAAGAAAAGTGGAGTATTGCATACGAGGGACACCGTCAAGCCACAACAACGAGACGATTGTCGAATATGATTAATGCAGCATGAGGATTTCCCTGGGTAGGTGCAGCAGTGGGGGTTGCCATGAAAACCAGGTAACACACACGTACACATGCAAATTCACATGGGCTTATGTTACAAGCAATCAAAAAGCATCCTTTATGTGGTTCCTTGGTTCCAACACTATGGTGAACTCTGGTTACAAGGAGGCGATCACAGCTGTCAAAGGCAAAAGTAGTGCAGGGTCCCCGGCTTCTAACTGCTGTTTCCTACATCTCCTAGTTCCCTCTCTATAGCTTCTGGGTGTGCATGGGTGGATGAGATCCCAACAGTGATCTGGAGCTAGAATTCAGGCAAAAATCTAGCTCCAAAACCTCATACACCAAACTCTCCCTTTTCACACACATGTTTTGGAGAGACAGGGGTGCAAATCTTAGTTTGAATTGGCCTTTCTTTGCTCTAAAGTATAAAACCGAGATACGTTAGTCTTCACTTGGGTAAATCTCTGAGGACTGAGGGCTTAAGGAGTGGCCCTTGCTCACGGTGGCTGCGGGGACACGCAGCTCTTGATGCAGCAGTGCTCTCCAAGCACGTGGTGCCGGGGAGCATTAACATCCGCTGCTTTGGATGGGTCAGCAGGAGAAGTAGCAGGGATATATCTCAATGTAAAACAGTGACGAAAGGAGTCATAGATATGCTGTAAATCTGTGCAGGTTTTGGTGGCTAGGCAAACATTACAAGAGAGAATGAGAAAAAGTGAAACAAACCAAGATGTTCTCCATTTTTGCAAATAAACAAGCTGTGTAAAAGAAACTGCACTTCATCCATATGTTTTCTTAAATGGAGTGCTCTGTGAGACCCTGCATTTTGACTAATTGCATGGTCCAAAGTGGCCACTGGAAAGTAAAAAGCACTTTAAAACAGTCATTTAAGTCTGGACTCTGAAAACATTGCTCCTCCATGCCTTGCGTGATGACTCTGGAGGCTGCTGTTGTATCAGTGACCTCTCACTGATACTGAGTTCTCAGAAGAACTTTACGATTTCCAACAGCTATTTCAAAGGAAGGATAGGTTTTAACTTTAGAACATCTCACGCCTACTCTGGATAGCAATTAGAGATGTTAAAAAGTTATTTTTACAAGAAATATTTTTAAATTGCAGCTTTCAGCCATCTCTTTCTTTGTACTTTGCAAATCATACATTTCTGTGCTCTAAAATAGGATGGGAGATCATGGGAAGCAGTTCTGTGACCCCTCCTTTGCTCCTCACATGTGTCGTCTTATCTGTAAGAAGTCCTCACTTTCCCTGAGTCTGAGCGCTTCCATTTTGCTGAACTCTTGCTGTGCTGTGAAACATCAGCTACAGGCATGTTTGAAAAGGCAGGCAGAAAGTAGCTTTTAATGACTGAAAGTTATGTCTCCCCCAGACAAAGATCTCTCAGTATTTACTGGTTTGGTTTTGATTCTGTTGTTGTTTGGTAGGGTTTTTTTGGTACTAGCCCTAGTGTCAGATTCAGACTACCCTAAGGAATCTATAGGGTTTTTTTTCCCTTCTGCTGCTATGTTACTGTTTCTATCTTGAAATGCTTTATTCAAACAGCGCCCAAACGAGAGGATTATAAAAGTTTTGTTTTGCTGATCCACTGTTGACAGAGGCTTTTGAGGAGAGATAAATCACTGACAGACTCTGAGCATCACAGAGATTGTCTCTTCTTAGCTCAGTACCATTTAATCACCTGCAGGCATCCCAATTACCATGAGCAGAATTACTATCCCAATTAAGCAGCAGTCCTTGCCACTTGGTGTCATTAGGCTTAATTTGGTTCCTTGGGAAGTGTCCTGATTAAGTTGATTACCTGATTAAGTGGGTGTACTCTATATGATGGGCCTGATGCATCAGTGCTTTATGCCAGTTCTGCTTGTTGATTAAAGTGCTATTATGGCAGTGTAGAAGTAGAGCAATGCCAAGGTGAATCTGGCCCGTTGCTTTTAGCAATCGTTGTCCAAGCTTGCAAAACACTTTGCATTTTTAGCAGGAAGTCACTGGACACAAATCACCCCTGGGATTAGTTCTCCAGTTTCGGAGGAAATGAAATCGGGGTGAAATTGGACAGTTGTTTTTCTTCTAAGAACAAAAAAAAGTGAAATCGGCTGTCTGCAAGGAGGGTGGCTGGCATGGTAAAAATGGACTTGAGAAATGCAAAATAGGAACATTTAGTATTTAAAGGCGGGGGTGGTGTGGGGGGTGGGGAATCTAGCAGTTTGGGTTGCTACTATTTTGCCCTGGTTTTCCACACTGGAAAATACTGGTGTAGCATATCAGCCCATTTCAACCATGAGCTAGAAAACTGCTGTCTGAGAATACAGTTGCAATTATGTTTTTAAACTCTTTTAATATTTGTTTGTGTTTCTTGGCTACCTCTGGGTCTAACATGGAATGTCAGAAAATTAGGAGCCACATTCGTTCACTGGTTGACATCATCAAAAGCACTGATATCGTAAGAGAGGTTAATTAGGCACCATGAGAAAAAAAAGGTTATTTCTGGTCCAGCCAGAAGTAAGAGGGAACAGAAGCAAAACTAGTAAAGCAAAATCTGGGAAGACTTTATTTTTTATTTCTATTTTAGGAATAAAAAATGTGGGCTACTTCTTAGGTGTTCGGTCTTTTGATACAATTGTGACAAATGTCAGTACTCAAAATTCGCAGGTTAGTCTTTGAGCATTAACTCCATACCTAAATAAGACCCGTAATAGCATTCATCTCACCTACCTTTGGGCACGTGTGTTGTAGAAGTCTATATAAGGATGTTGTGTCTAGACTTCTTGCATAGCCAAGGAAGCAATACAGACACTTCTGGGGTCAATCTGACTTGACATAGGTGTCTGCTTTAGGATGAGGTGTCCTGTTAATATAAAGGGAGTCTCTTCAACTCGCTCAGAGGTTAATATCTATGTTGTAGGCACCCAGACTTGGCAAGGTGAATCAGACCCCTGCTCGCCACTGAGGTTGTGCTACCGCGCTGCAGACGTGCCCACTACTTTCAGCAGAATGTGTTGAGAAAAGAATCTGCTCATCTGGCGTGAGATGGAGGGGTAATATATCTGCTTACTTTTATCTCTTGTCCCTTTCATCCAGAACATATTGCTGCAACTGAAGTTAATACAGCTATTGGCAATGATATGAACATATTCGATTTTTTTTCTCCCATTAGGTTTTCTTGGAGGACAGGAAGCAATTTTGCCTTCTGTCATGCCATTTATCTAAGAATAAAGGAGGAGGGATGCAAACCTGCATTAAACTATCTTTGCTAACAGAAATCAGTTGTCCAACAATATCTGTTTGATCTGTCCAGCTGATGGAAGAGATACAGAACTAACTAAGCTGACGCTATATTTTCCAAGCTGTTGGCCAGCTTTTATCCATCTTATGGTGCAAAAGGGGGTCTGTATACTCAAAGGGCAGAAAGAGGAAGGCTTGCCCAAAGGGCTAATCAGAGTGGCAGCCTAGTTTAGGTGCTTTGAAAGCCTAAACGTGATGGATGTGGTAGCAGTGGATGCTCTCCATTTAAAAGATTCTTAAAATAGCACACAGCTGTTGTAATACCTGTGTCTCTCCTTCTTACCCATCCCTCTCAAATAATTTATCCCTAAATAGTCCTCATGCAGGACTTTTTAGGGAATGGAGAGGTTTCTGTCTTCATTTATCAGGTGATTTCCAGGGAGCCTCCTTGTAGCCAGCATAGTCTAGCTGACTTCTCAGGTTGATCTAATCTGCGCTAGGAAGTGGCTGGATTGCACCAGAACAACCTTTTCCTAGACATTTTCTTTGGCGTTTATGATAGCTTCTTCAAAGCAGATATTCTAGCTCAGACGACACGAAGCTAAAATACTGGTTTGGACAGCAGTATCCAAAAATGCCTTTTGCGGTACATGACCCTGCGAGATAGAGGTATATATCATTAACCAAACAACATTTAAATCTCCTTTTCCTTTGGATAATTGCCCCGTTCCCATCAGGAGGGTAAACAGTCTGAGCTGACGAAATGATTCTGAACCTTGTTTGTAAGCACTCGTGGGCCAGATTGAAAACTAGGAAACCCTGTTACGGAGTTGGGCTGATACAACAACTGGAGAATCTGGCCCTTTGTACTGACATCCCCTATGCGTGTACATTCAGCTCTTGTGACCTGAGCATGTGCAGTACGTTATTTCCTCTATCTTCGCAATCTGGCAAGAAACTGTAGTGCCCTGAAAGGTTACAGATGTGGCTATAAAGTTTGTGTGGATACCTACTCAGCTGCCTGCATCACAGCTATGTGAGCCTGACTCCTCCTTGGAGTCACGTAAAGGAGGGGCAGGGCTTTCTATCAGTGAATGCAGCTTTAAAATAAGAACATAAACACCCACCTCAGCATAGGAATCCCCAGACTAGCTATAATCTGGGCTAGTGGGCTGTGTTCTGTAGCCAAAGATGCATATGGGAGTGTTTCCTGCTTGCATATCCAGCTGCCTTTGGCTGCTCAGCCTGAATGAGCAGGCTCTTGATTTTCAGCGGCATCAGCATTCAGCGCAAGTCTGCGAGGAGGCTCAGCCTCCTGTAGATTTTGCCACACATGCCTCAGCTTGGCTTTTGCTAAATATTAAGCATAAACCATTTATTTATTCTGCCTCTTTGTTTCTTGCTTGTGAAGGTATGATCCATTTCCACAGATGTCAGCACCGATATTCCCATTTGCGTCAGCGTGGCATGGCAGGGGCAGGCAAAAGTTGCCCCCGTGGCTCTTCCGAGGGCGTCCACTCCCTGAGTAATGAGTGATCTGTTCCTTGTTCCCTGCGTGTGTCACATGTTCAAGGTCTGTTGTTTAGTTTTGACTGGCCAAACAGTCTATGAAGCGTCACTTCTCTTTGACTGGATAAATGTAGCATTTAGGAGCAGGTGTCTAGTTTGAATATTCATAGCAAATGTACTTAAAACACTTTCTAAGACAGTTCTTCAGTACTTCATTAGGGGTCACTCCATCTGAAAACACTGTTGCCAGCAAACTTGTTCACTAGAACACTGACAGGAAGAAAACGTGGAAAAGGTGAAAACATAATTGAATCCAATTCCTCTAAAACTGGAACGAATGAATGAATATTGCTGTAAAGTATTTGCAGAAACCTCCCAGATGTCTCTCTTAGACTTTGGATGAACTTGGCTCAGAAGTACCTTCTCTTTTTTTTAGATTTTGCTTTTTATTAAGTTTTTGAACAACATTTTACAACCAATAATAAAAAGGAGTATTAACTCTCATACAATCTTTCATAGCTGATAAAAAAGTGTGCTGTATCCTACTAATACATCATGCTCTCCAGGAAAGCGTTGGTACCTCAGAACTGGGAATGGGCCTGACCCCCCAAATCCAGTACTTCCCTGCATTTTGTGGGGTAGGAGTTTTAGGTTTGTAGATATGTATTCCTACAGCTTTCAATGAGACAACCAGAATCCTCTGTGCTCTGTCATGTATTTATAAGATGGGATAAATCATCAGGATATGTCTTAGGTGATTTCCACCATTACAGACCTCGGAAACCTCATGAGAGGAGCTCACCTCCCAGAGCTCTTGTCTTGCTGAGGTCAAAATCTTGTAAGAACATGGCTATTCTAAAGAATTAAATGTGAACCCAATGTTAGCACTGATTTAATCTTGCTCATAAACTTCCAACTCGAGCCAAAAGC
>NW_008824931.1:454355-509205 GCF_000699105.1 Pygoscelis adeliae
TTTAAGCGTTGTGTACAATTGGGATTGCTAAGCAGGATGAGAGATATGTAGAACCTTCGATAGTACTGTAAGGATATATAAGCCCTTCACAGGCTTGTCAGATGAAGAGTAAATATGGATTTATGTGTTAGGATGAAGGAAACGGGAACCTTCCTACCAATGAAGGTTAGGAAACCTTTTACGTTTTCTCCAATGAATTGCATGCCCGCATAAGCCAAGGGGATTCAAAATTGATGTTCTGCATGCCAGGAGCCATAGCCTTCAGAGAGTGAAGGTGGTTCCGGGAGATCCCTGAAAAAGAATGAGACCTTCAGGTAATAAAGGGTATTTTTAGGGTATTTTTTTTGTTTATTTGTTTTTACAGTTAAAGGAAATGAAACCAAAGCCCTAGCTTGATTTCTCCTTGTGGATTAGTCTGTGCTAATTATTGCTATTAATAGAACTGTGAGCACTCAAGGTCCCAAACATGCAAAGACTTGTACAGCTATTTTGCATGCCTAGTGAATCCAGAACTGACAAACAGCTGCCTGCAAAGTTAAAGGTACGTGTCTTTGCAGGATTTGGGCATGAGGAGGGGGTTTGGAATCATGGTTGTTTTAAGAGCCCAACCAAAACAAGGGCTGGTGGAAAACATAAAAGTAATTCTCTTAATTCAAACACAATTCCTGATCAATTGCTATCTTTGAGGCTTTCTAGCGAAACCTTGTACAGGAGAAAGTAGTAAGGAATCACAAGTGAATGACAAAATCAATCAAAGGCAGGAAAGAAAAACAACCTCTTTGTGTATGATAAGTATCAGTTCTGTTTTCTCTGCGTTGGCTTCATCCAAAGGCCGCTGTAATCAATAATACCGTTCTCTTGACTTCTAAGCACTTTGGGTGAAAGCCTGTTGCAGCACACGGCTGTTTTCAGCTGTGAGTCTCTGAGCACAGCTGTACTATACAGCGGGCTGTGGCACAGCGGTCCTGGACCTCGTGCTGCACACGGTGTCCTGCGGTAATCCTAGCATGGTCACGGTGTGCTGCCAAAGCTGTGCGGCTTTGCACCGTGCTGGTTTCCAAAACAGTTTTGATGCTTCTGCTGAATGCGCCGTTCTGCAGCAACGACTTCTAGTGCTTGGTACCGCTTCTGGTTCAAAGGGAAAATGTACAGTGAAGGGCATCTTGGGAAGCATCAATACCAGCCTCTTAATAAGTTACAACTCAAGGAGGAGTTACTGTAAAGAAGTGAGCTCACCTGCATTACGGTGTGGTTTTGGCTAAACAGCCTAGCCAAAGCTCTCTCTTTTCTTTTAAAAAGCTCCCCATCACCACCCCACCATGCACAAGCACACACAATTGGTCATGACAATGTTTTGACCCTACTGTGGAAAAGGCAAGGAAAAATGTGATTGGTTTTGGTAGATACTTGTTTTTCAGTTTCATACAGAAATGCTGCAGTTTTAAATTACTGCAGAAAAGAAACTCTTTTAAAAAGGGAGGGAGAGGTTAAAATGTGAATAAAAATAGAAGCATTTTGCAAAAGGAAATGTAAACCTTTTTGGGAAGAAATTTCAACTGCATTTCCTTGCTGTATTTTGCTGTATCTCTAACTATTGGAAGGGGAGGCAGGCAACTCTGCAGAGTGGTTCATCCGGCTGATTTTACACACGTACATGTGGAACAGATCTCTTTTAAGTTGCTGGATAGGCTTGGAGTAAACACATGACTTTTAGGGAGCAAAAACTGGTGGGACAGACATTATGCCTATGCAGAGAATAAAGCAGTTGTCAAGGCTTCCAAGAAAATTTTGGACTTTCTCCTAAATGTTTAGGTGAAATACGAAACTGGGATGTTTAGGCTCTTACACTGTAGATAGTCATCTTGTGTGTTTAATAACAAATAACTATGCTGGGATTTCCAGTCAAGTCCAGGTTTGCTAGGTGCCCAACCTCAGTGAAAATTCCCTTTCAAAACTATGGGGGGTGGGTGATAATGAGGGTCAAAGCAGGGCTGTATCTGTGGCCCTAATGACACCGCACAATTAAAGGTAGCTGTGATACGTTGAAGTATTACACAAAAGGAAAACTTCAGCAGCCAGTGCCTTTGACAGAAGGATACATTATGAGCTTTGCCCTAAAGCTTTGTAGGGAACCCCCAAAGCATGAACGAGGTGTCTCTTCTTCATGCTGTTTTGGGGTTCAATGTTTGAGAGTTTGGCTTTAAGCGCAGAGGCCCCAGTTGTAGTCCCATCCTGTTTGTCATGTGCTGGGACCAGGTAGAAAGCAAATAAGGGGATTTTCAAAAGGGGTAGAGGACCTAACTCAGAGATTTTAAATTCTTTCTCTAGAACTGAAAGCACTTCCCACAGAACTTTTAAAAATATTTTATGATAAATTCAAATGCTGCTTGGGCATGGTTAGCCTTTAAATACAACCCTCATGCCACGTTGTTATTTATGTAAGACCGGGACATCCTGATTAAGAGAGTGATAGTATTAAGAATAAGAATAATGACTTGTGAAGAATATTGAGGCTGCATCACGGAGCTGTTCTTCTGAAACATAAATTTTCATTAAAAAAATACAGTGCTTTCTTTGCAAGGAATGGTAGAGCGCTTTAAAAGGCTAATGACGTTATTGGTAGGTGATACATTTTGCAAATGGAAGACAAGGAAGAGAAAACATAATTTCCTCTAAATTTAGCATAAATTCTATTACCTCTGTTATTGTCCCATAGGCCAATGGCACAGCTTTCCTAAAGCATCTGCTTCCTAGATTATATGGTATGGTTTGTTCTTTCAGAGCCCTGTATTGTTTCTATGGAGATCAGTGCAAATGCTTAGCTCTTCACGCCTATATAGGGATTATGAGTTAAAAAATAAAAAAGGAATGTGAAGTTGGGCATCTACATACATACTTACATACATACAGTAACTTGGAATCCACTGGTGGATCAGCAACTGTGAAAATGTGCTCCATGTTTAGATTCAGGGAGGTGAGTGCCAGGCTCCTGTGTTTAGAAAATCTTGGCCAGGGTCTGCAAGTTATTTACTGATTAGTTGTGTTTTATCTTGATTCCTGCCTGCTATTTCCTTCTAGTTAAGAGAACTCTTGCAATTAATCACAGCAACATTTTTAGACATCAGTGATGAGGATTTAGTGGTGCTGGGCCCTTAATGTAAAAAACTTTTCCCATGTTACTACGTAGATACCATAAAAAGCAGGTTAGGATTAGGAAGCGGTGATATTCTTGCATTGCAGGGAGGAGGCAGAGGTACAAACAGGTTACGTGGTGTTTTGTCAGGAGCCTCTGGCAGAACTGGAAAGTGAACTCAGAGCCTATTTTCTTGTTTGAATGTCTGTAACCCCAGAACAGCTCTTCTACCTTTGTCTCCCTCACAGATTTTATCAGTGTGTGGATGGACCTTGGTGTCCCAATCACTCATGGTAATTATTAAGCAGCGTCTTGCAGAACTTGGGTACTGGAAGTATTAGATCTATTCTATATAATTTATATAATTTACCCTTGAAAGTCAGAAGGGAAAAAGAACCCCTAAGTTTTGATTAGACACTAAATTCATTATTTCACATTAGAATTGCCTTCACCAGAGGACCAAGGATACTTACTTGATTCGGTAACGAGAGCTCCAAAGGGTACTAATTTAGTAAGACTATTGACTGTTCATTACTCTGATGTTGCTCAAATAGCTGAGAGCATGTGTGGTGTTTAATGTGATCTTAAACATTACTATCTACGGTAAATCAGAAACAGGGCACAAGTGCTATAGCTGCTGTTTAATGATGTATGAAAAAGCTGCCTGGTAAAGTGCACCATTAAGAAAAGCTAAAACCAGTGCTGAACAAAGACCTGATGAAATATTGATACCTTTGCAGCCAGTACGATTTCTTCTTACTTGGAAAGTGACTGAAGTCTGGTTTTCTGAAAAATCAAACTTAACCTGCGCAAAGCAATGCAGTCAGATGGATGGGAGCAAATTATCTGTTGGGGGGAAAAAAAAACTCAAAGAAAACTAAAACAGTTAGTCTTCAATATATCAGTGTTTCATTTATAATCAGGAAGACTTCCAGTTCTGCCATTATTCTCTTTCCATTGAAATACTGAACCTCCCCCACCCTATCCCCAACTTTTTCCTCTTTCTTCAAGAAAGAAAAAAAAATAAAATCAGTAAGACAGTCCTTTTTAAAAGATGAACTAAAGGATGTAAACTTCATCCCACCTTTAAAAAGTGTAAGAAGACTGATGTTCAGGGAGGCTCTCCATCCAGCATGGTCAGATGCCATCATTGCCAAACATTCTCTCAGAGATTCTTGGGAAAAGCATCACTCCCTCTGTAGTGGGCTTGCATGTGCTTAGCAGGGAGGATGCTTCTCTTCTCTGCACGTGTATATCTGAGAGAATGGCTCTGTTCATCACTGTCATGAACACTGTTGCTTAACTCCAAACCAGTAATGTGCATCCACATTTGCCAGTATTTTGACATAAAGCTGGTGTTTGTGCTTGTGGACATGACCCCAGGAATGGTGGCTTCATTTCTTTTAAGCTAGGGAAGCATCTCTTCAACTCTTTGTGAACCAGGGCTCAAACATCTGTGCAAATTAGGCTATTTTTATTTTACTTTCCACTTCTCTGTTTCATTTTTTCCCCCCTTCCACAGAGCTCGTGCTTTTGTGTAACTGGGACTGTGGTAGGTCAGTGCTGTTGCCTTCTTTAGCTGCTGTGACGGTCTTGTGCACAGGGATACGATGGAAGTTTTTACAAGTCAGAGTCCTGTTGTAATTGTGGAAGCTGGCAGGGATTGCAGTACCTGTGCTTAGTGGTTAGAGCATCTCTCCGACTGCTGCGTGTGGTCAAAGGAGGGAGTTAAAAAAAACAAGACCAAGAGGAAGTGCTTTTTCACACAGCACATAATGAAATTGTGCTACTCATTGACACAGGATGCTGAGGAGACCTGAAGAATAAATTGATTCAAAATAAATAAAATAATGGGATTAGGCAACTTTATTAGAAGAGGTCCATTGGTGGTTATTAATAAAGTAGGTGGAACCTCCAGGTTAGGAAATCCTGGAGACATTGATTTTAGGAAGCAGGACACTGTAACCAGGAAAGGGTGGTGCTTCCCTGGCCCCATTTTTTCCCTGGGTTTCTATTACTAAGGCATGCCAGAGGCAGCTACCAGGCGAGGGACCTCAGGCTGAAGCAGAGCAGCCCTTCTGCTGGAAATGGCCTGAAACTATGAGCTTGATTCAGTCCAGCTGAAACCCACAGGTCTCTGCTCTGAGAGGGAAGTTGCCATCTGCACAGAGGACAAAGCAGGAGGACATATTTCAGGATTTGGCATATGTCTGCAGAGAGCCTTTGCTCTCAGCAAAGTCTTAGCGGTTGCTCCAAACTTCTTATATTGGGGGAATAAAGGCCGGACACATGGTTATTAATGTGCAGCATGGGCTCCCTCCACTCTGTTGCTGCAAGAGGCCTTGTATAGATCTGACTACTCCAATATACATGATAAATGTACACGATATGTATACACGCACGTATATATGCTGACTCTGGGAGACGAGCAAAAAGAAAGAAGAATCAAGAATCATGTGCTCAATCTGTGCTCCAGCAGCATTTCAAGTTATTTGGGGCTGTGTCATAACTTTTTTACAATTGGGTATTTTAAAACTACGTAATAAAAGGGATTTTGGAGATAACTGATGTAGATCTGTGGTATTGTGCAAGAAAGTGCCCTGAAGAAAGACCCTGAGACAGGCAGCTCATTCAGATTGTAATTAACTCACAAAGAGCAGGTGAGGGGAGGGACAAGCCTCCAGCCTTTTCGCTCTTCTCCTTAAACAAAGACGACCTTTACAAATATGTGTGTATTAGAGCCTTTGGTCTGCAAATTTCTCTCTCGCTCACACCATCATAAAAGATTCAGAGGGCTGTATCTTTTTGATTACTAATTTATGCTGTTTACAGACTGGGTAAGGGGAAAAGAAGAAAAGCTCTGAAAACTCTAGGAGCTGTGCTTTGCTATTAGGGGAAACCAGCATTCATCAGACAGTGTTGTTCAGCCTGATGCAGGTTTTTGTTTAGGTGGAGAAGTGCCAGCCTGAAAGCAGGGTGTTCTCTGTTGAGGTAGGATCCAGTTCAGCAAAGCGGGTTCTCGGGAAACGAACAGGGGGCAGGAGCGGTAACGATGCTGGGTTTGGGGAATATGCACTGAACAAGACCCAACGTGAGGACGAGTCTGTGGCCTGGGCTCATGGAAATGCTGGTTTCACTCTGAATTTGGGCAAGTCTTGTGTTCTTAGCTTCGGCCACTTTCTTCCCCTGTCCTTCCTTGGACCAACCCAAGGTTGGTCAGGCAGAAAACGCCCCCCTTCCCCAAATACACTAGAGCCATGATGTCCCACTTGTATTTTGCAGATGTCAGGAAGTGTTTTGTCTGCTTCAGGTGCATGCCTGCCAGTGCCTGGAAGCAGGGTAGCGTTTTGCTCTTGCCCTGCTGTGAGGTTGCAGGTACAGTACCACTCTCATCATCTGTAATGATGCTGCTGTAATCCCTGATTTTCATTTTTAAATACCAAGCCCTGATTTTCATCAGTGGGAGTCAAGGTGTGCAAGAAATGTAGGTCCAAGCCTTTCATGAGACCCACCTGGGACCATTGCAACTTCATTTTTTTCCTTATTGCTCTTTTTCCTTTCCATTAGCCAAGCAGAATCCTGACTTTCCTCCTCCACAGCGGTGCAGTCAGCACATTGAAGGTCTACCCCTTTGCATCTTTTTCCTGGATTTCTTAAACTCATTTGTTCATCTAAATATGTGAGCAAACCTTTTTCTCCCTTGCCTTGAATGGATCCAGACAACCTTAAATTAAAATAAAAAATAGCATTGGGGTGCTGTCACTACTTGGGAAAAGCCAGAGGAATCAAATTAAGGCCATCACCATCCCTAATTCACACATTTGTGGGAAGGAAAATTGAAAGTTCAGCACCATGACTGAAAGATGGAGTCCCAGTTTGTCATCTTCTCTTCTTAAAAAAATACATCTTAGTGATTTGATAGATCACAGGGATCCCTGGCTCTGAAACAAAGAAATGGGAGATGCTCTTTTGCTGGTGATGTAAAATAGAAGCCACAGCAAGCCACTTGAGGATGCATCCTCCATTAGGCACATAAATAGTTGCACTGAGATCACTTGCTTAAGATTAAGCATGAACGCTGGCTAAACTGGGGCTCAGACAAAGCATTACAGGGAAGGTGTTTCCATGAGAACATGAAAGGATGAATAAAATCAGGGTCATGCTTTAAATATCGGTGCCCACGTGACAAACATAATTTAGGGTGCAGAATATAGGTTTCTGTTAGGATGTAAGGCGGGCTCAACTATTCTTTGTGTCTGTAGTTTCGTTCACTAGTACACACGCAATCTGCAGATGCTTTGCTTTTAAAATGTGTCCCCAGATCTGTTCTCTTTAACCTGCAAGGAGTTTTGTCTCACGACTACCGGACTTAACCAGCTTCATCAACAATTCACTTTTTAAAAATCAAAAGAGCTTAGAGAAACATTTTATTAAAAGGAAAGGCTGGCTTTGACATCTGTAGAAGGAGGGGGAGAGTAGCTGTCGTAAGTACATCTTTTATTTGCTTTTCTAAAAGTTTAAAAGTCAGGCCTGAAAATTTGCAACACATCTCCAAAACGTGAGAATGCCCAGACACCCGCACGCACAAAAACTCACCCATAACACCAACACATGCTTCTCTAGTTCAGAATAACCTTCTTCCCTGAAGGGCCACGTGCATAAAGTGCCAGTACATAACGGCTCATGTAACTGAATTTTAAACTCCTGAAAATAGCAGCTTAGATTGGAAGTGCTGACATAGGCTTAGTGACAGCAGTGCCAATTTAACAGTTGTATGCACTATGGAGTGTTCTTGCAACATTCCTCATTTGAAAGACAATCTGTGCATGGTATAGACTAGTATGGTTAAAAAAAAAGAAATAGAGGGGGGGAAAAAAACCCAGCTGTGGTCTTGGCTGACAAACTCTGTCAACCAATGCAATCTGTGCTCCTGATGTTTACTGCTTGAAGCTAAATAGGAAATTTAGCCAAATTTCAATTCCTGCTACAAATAAAGCTCAATTTGTGTGTGTGTATGTGTGTGTGTGAGAGAGAGAGATGATTGCTCATTTAAATGTCAACTTTATATATGATAATTACAGTCATTAATGAAGACACACTTACTTTACCATAGATTATGAGGATAAAGAAGATCGCCCAAGAATCACGTTCTGGTATAGACTAGAGTCAATAAGAAAATTAGTCCAAATACTATCCGGAAAATTGTTCTTAAATAATGCCCTAAAGGTTAAAGGAACAATGGGTGTAAATGCAATGGAAGAAATTTAAAAAACACACTAGAGGTCACTGTTGCTACTTGAGCAAAAGCTTTTTCTGCTTCCTTTTAGTTTAAGACACTAAAGATCAAACATCTCAGCAGAAAAAAAGTATTTCTGTTTCTATATATTTCAAAGCATGTACAGTTTGATATCCTGAAAAAATAAACAATCTATTGATATGGAACGGATGGTCGTGCTATGATTGTGGAAATGGTAGGTATTGTACGTATGAAGAACTTGAAGTCAGGACAATACAGTCCTATTTTGTGCAGCATCTTTCATACAAATGGCATCCCCAAACACTTTATAGCTTGTAGCATTAAATAATATAGCTTTAAATTACAGAGATAAATAATCAGTGGGAGAGGAATTAAATGTTATGGGCAAAGGACAAAAGAAATGTTAGATATCTGAAAGCTGAGCGAAGGCATAAATTGCAAATCAGAGCCAAAGATAAATGAGGAAGCCAAACAATTAAGTCTTGTAATGCAGGAGAAAATACCTCAGTCTTCCCAAATTATTCATGAGCTGGGTATTAAAAGGGAAGCAATCGTTCTATGTCATAAATACAACCCTATGCCTAAATCTATTTATAAATAGATATATGTGTGTGTGTGTAATGTGTGTGTCTGTGTGTGTGTATATATATATATTTATATCTGAAGAAGAAATCCCTCTGAATGCCCAAGGGTGTAGACACTCACTATAAATGCAGAACTAGACCATGGCATGTTGCATTTGTTACCGCCTTCAACAATTAAAAAGGGCTGGATTTAGAGGAATTTTTACTCATTGATATGGAGAATAAAATCATACACTTCATATAATGGGAATATTACCACCATGGACTTCACAAGTAGAAGGTGAAACGTTCCTGCAGAATGCAGTTTCTCTTCTCTGAGATCTTGGTGGCCTCTTGAATGCCGTTAAATTTCATCAGACAACCAGTTTCTCTAACAGCTCAAGGAATTAAGCTACCAGTGTAAATAGTAATAAGTAGTGCAAGTGAGTGAGAAGGCAGATGGAATATTTTCAAAGAACATCGTTCTGTGTACGGTCTTCAAGCTCTAATTATCACCTCATATTTCAGAGCTGCCACTGAATTGGGTATGGGTTTAGGGGGTTGCCCAGGGATGGTTGCTGTATCTGATGAGTCCCTTACCTGCTAATGTCATTGCGACCAGAATTTCCAGCTCCATGGGAACAGTATAAGAGCTTGAGATACTTTTCCAGCTTTCCCTCAAGTAGTCTTTTTGAAACCCCGTGGATTTTACCTCTGTAGATCCGTTGCCCCTGCAAGCAAGGATTATTATCTCATACTTGCAAATTCTATCATTTTTAGTGATAATGCATAGCTTTTGCAAGTTATTTGTCATCTTATTGTTCCTTTTGTCCGTATTTTTGTCTGGGATTTTCAGTTATCTGGCAGCCCACTTAGCTACTGCACTGGCTGGCTGCAGGATGTCTGGACAGTTGGCCACTGCCACAGGCACACAGATTGGCTCTGTATCTCCTGTCTGTTGGTGGCCTGGTATCACTTGGTTCTAGGGTCTTCAAATGTTGGCAGCTCAGGATTATCCGCAAAATACAACACTGAATTACAGAATTGAGAAAGTAGCAGCAAGAATTTATATACATGTATTCTGTATGTATACAATATCAATTTATAGATTTAATACAAGTCAGGGCCATGTTAAAGCCTCAGGCTGTTCTGTCTTTTTTTCCCAGAGTTGTAATATAATTTTTTTTTTGCTGAGCCAGTTTCTTCTTATAGCATTAGGCATGGCCCCATGGCCCTATCGTTTCATGTGACTCCACCCAGACCTGCAATGTGTTATATTTAGACATCTAAAGCATTCCCTGGTACCAAAGCAGCTTTATTATTCCGAAGTGGAAGTTTCTTTGGGTGAGGATACATTAGCAGCTGCTGAAGGACATTGGGCCAACACAGTCAGTTTTCCGCAGTGGAATTTGTGTGTCTGTAATTTTCCCTTTGGCCATCTTTGGACTGAGAAATGCTTTCCATTCTAGACAAAGCAATGCTAATGAGCGAAGCTGGGGTAGAAAACTGGGGAAGTCACCCAAAACAGTGCGTATGAGCTGGGACATTCAATCTTGGATGCGCAGACCAAGGCACCTTAGAGAGATCTCACTTTGAGAGAGCTGTCCAAGCATTTTGTGGAAACCCATCTCCTGTAGCTTCTTGTGGCTGTGAGCTTAAATTGGATGTGGCCTGAGAGCAAGGTATGAGGGGAGGAGAGAATAAATAACTTATAAAGACTGGCAGAAAAGTTCAGATGTCTGCCCCTGATTTACCTGTTTGTATTGTTTTTGCATTGGTCTTTGACTATGTAACACCTAGTCTTCAGTTCTTTTATTTGGTCTTTACTTGAACAAACCTCTTCTCATCAAATACAGTAAAGAAGGGAGGATCACTAAGGATGACAAAATGTGTTGCAAGAGGAGTCCTTCCTAGTTTAGGGTAGGAGTGAGGGATTCTGCGGAGTAAGAAAGGCTCAGTGGAAGGCCCTGCCCTTTCTCTCTACGAGAAAATACGGGCCAAAGGATAAAATGTTTTGCCATTAGCTCTCATGCCTAGTTTATCTTCCCGAGGTTTAGCAGCAAAGCCCTGTCCCTCCTTCCTTTCAAGGCCCCCTTCAAATTCCATTCCTACCATGCAGCCTTTGGCGAATCTTATAACCAGAGACAGAAAATCCTATATGCTCTTGCCCTTCTGTCATTCATCTTACATCTCTGTATATTGGCTGTGGATGTTTGCTATGCAGACACCTCCTCCTCTTATCTGTCAAAACCAAGACCAAGATATTGTGGTTGCCAGTGAATTACACTGGCCCAGCAGTTTGGCTTGGGAATCAGCTCATGAGTGAGCTGGTGAATTCCCAGCCCTGCCACCAAGCTGGGCAGGTAATTTCTTCTTTCTGTTTTCTCTCCCATCTTATTTTTGTACTATAAACTCTTTAGAACAGGGAATACCTGTTACTATCTGAATACACAGCACCTAGTGTAATAGCTGCTAGACATTACTGCAATGGATATTATAAATAACTGGAAGATGATTTAACATTTTTAAGGTATTTATTTTCTTGCCAGCCTTTTTTTCCCTGATTTTTTTCCCTTTGTCTATTCAGTGATCGCTTTGTCTGAATACGAGCAGAATCTTACTTTCTTTATGAAGCACACAATGAAAATGTGAAAACTCTAGGTACTGCCTCAATGTTATTGAGAAACAATAAAAACATGTCTTAGTATCTAGCAATCACTGCATGTGAGAGAGAGAGGCAGGAAATAAAAGAATCATGTTGCATGCCCTTACTGAACAAATATTAGCTCTTCAGGGTACTGTATTATCACAAAGCACATAAGAAATCCAAATTATTATAAGAGTCTGAACCAAACTCGCTCAGTTCCTTCCCTGCCACACAGGCTCAGCTGCTAATGTTATTTTAATCAAAGATTTGATCAACAATATTAGGCAGATAGTTAGCAGTGAAAATTAACACATACGCTTCTCGCTAGGGAAGAGATTATTATTTTTAAATCTGCATTTAGTTTCCCACTATCTAGAGTGATTTCTTTGGAGATAAGAACAGCAGCCAAAATGTAATGTGCGATATCTCGGAGTCAGTAGAAGTAGTCCCAGTACCAAAAAACTTGCCTCAGAGCAGAGGTTTGAGGTTTTTGAAAGAAAACAATTCATATCAGTTTTAGTGTAAGGAGGCGAAGGGGCTTTCCACTTCACAGCTTCAGGTCTTGCGTGAATGCTGCTGGATGAAGGCTATTTCTCTTGTAGTTGGATTCGTAGGGTAAATCATATTATTAGCCTTTTAATTAAATCTAGGTAATGGGAAATTAGAATAGTCACTTCAGGGATAAGAAACATTTGCTCCATTGGCCCTATTTTCCTCTCACGGCAGGGTAACTCAAGCAAATATTCCTGTTTCCCAGGAGTGTCAGGGAGACAAGAAGTCCAGGCGGGCCCTGGGTCTGCTGCGCAGAAGCTAGCCCAGGTACTGGAAGGCAGCCCTTTTCCTTTCCCGCCTGTTACTCCTCCTTTCCCAGCTGACTTGTGCAGACAGTGTAGCCGCACTGTGAAGAGCAGCTGCCTGTCCCTCTTGGGAAGAGCTTCTACCACCCCATGCCACTGCCTTGGCCGAGTGAGCGAGCTCTGGAGCAGGATATGGGATTTCAGTTCCCCTGAATAGCCGGGGGAGAAGCCTTAAATCAGTGCTGTGTATTCACATCCAAGTAGGTAGCGTGGTCCAGAATCCACATAACAGAGCTGAAACATGATGGCACAAGACATTTAACTGATGTCAAATTTAAATCCCTATTAAAAAGAAGTGTTCTCTAGTCTGCACCAGGCCATCCATTCTGGTAATCTCATTCCATATTTCTTTTATTGTTGAAAGAAGACGTAGATTAATGACAGAATGAATCCCAGTAGAAGGAACGCGCTCCTTATAAGGCAGGCTTGGGGGAGAGGTGGTGGAAATCGTAACATAGGACGACTTTGTTGCCAGAGAAAGTTGCATTTGTACCATTTATATTTGAAAATCCTTCACCCAGGTCAGCATAGTTCAGCCAAATTAACTCCATCTGGATAGATGGAGCTGAGGATTACCTGTCAGAAAAAGGCCTAGAATGGCATATTGTAACAGTGCCACATTTTAAAATCCTTTTGGTGACTGTGGCAGATCGTGGGGGGTGGGGGAGAGGTACAGCAAGGACTCCTCGCACTGAAGCACACCAGCATTGGGATGAAAAGGTCTGAACAACGCCTGTTTGTTCAGCCCTCTCTCCCAGCTAGTCCGCCACAACTTATTGTTGCCTTTTAGAGAAATATGGTCATGGTTCTTGATGGTCTTGAATTAATATACAATCTTGCTAGACAAGTGAATGTTCGCTATTTGCACCGCTGTCAACACATGATGTTCAGTGAGATTCCTGTGATGATTTCTAAAGCCTCAGGCTCTGGAGTCACATGAATATAGACTCATCCCTAGCTTCTTGTAAAAAAAAAAAACAAACCCCAACCATAAACAAAAGCTTTGATCTTCATGAGTGTAGAAGAAAAGGACAAAAGTGCGGTGCCAATTTGCCTGTTAAAAACAATGCATGGCAAATGAAAACAAACAATGTATTTATAACAACCCTACAAGCTTAGAACTCATCTCGAGATGGAGAGAAGAGGCTGGTGTGGTCATCTGAGAGGTGCAAAGCACCGTAAAGCCACATCGTGCTGTAGGGAGGCTTGTGGTATCTAAGTATCTACTGGTCCAGTCACCTGTGGATATTTAAGCTCCAGTTAACGTGTAGGACTGTGAATACCCACACAACCTGGCAGATGTCACAAAACAGGCATTCCCCTGCCACTCATTGGCAAAGCCTGGGCTTGTTCAAGGCCATCCAAAACATCAGCACAGAAAGGAGGTAGTGCTTCTTGCTTCCTATTACCCTGCTGTTAGAGCAGTTACCTGGGAGGTGAGAGATCCTCCTCCCTCTACCTGGGGATATCTGTGCTCCCATCTCCTTTCTGTCCTATAACTGCTCTCACGGGCAGGTAGCCACGTACTGTTAGGTACAAGGCTGCGTTGTTAAAGCTGGTGGAGATGCAAGGATTTGTTAAATATTCATTGGCCATTGGAGAGAGTCAATATGACCATAATCCAGAGTGGAGGAAGGACATGTACTCTGGTCCGTCTTCAAATCTTGGGAGCAAACTCAAAAGTCCACTTTTTAAGTAAAGACTTCTTTAGCTAATGGACTCCTACTGGCCATAAGAAACCTATGAGAGTGACTGTGAATGGACCACATTCTCCAAAGGTACCTGGTAGCCTAGTATTTAAATCATTCCCAAGTCAATATTTTTTTAAGGTTGGTAAAGGAAGAGGGGCTTAAACTGCGGGGTATATGTCCCCAGAGTGTGATATGGGGGGTGGACAGGAAGGGGAAGGGCATGATCATGTCCTTGTCTTTTTTTGTACAGGGTGTTTAATGTAGCTTTTTTTTTTAATGTTTTTTTTTCTTTTATTTTTTTTTTTTTTTTTTTTTTTTTTTTTTTTTTTGGACCCCCAAATGGAGATGTTACATTATGTTTTGGGTCAGAAGGAACCTTCTACTACCCCTATAGGAAAATGTTTTGGATTTTGATGGAGAAAGAGGAGGAAGGAAAAATGCTTTGGATCAACCCAAACAGATTTTATGTTTCCATTTCAGCCACTGAAGTGGAAAAAAAAAAAAAAATCAGTGATTAGTACAGCCCTAATCTGGAGATGTGTATTTTAGGAATCGCATTATGCTGAATATGTGCATTACATACGCAAAGTAAAAATCCATGCCATTATTGTGCCTGTTCAGTAGCCACTTTTCAAATTGAAATATCTCAGCCATTTTAAATGACGTTTTTATTTTTGCAAAGACACTAAAAGCAATTAGAGGGCAATATTGACTGTTCACTTGCCAAATTCCACTGTTCCAATGAAAGCTGCTTTTGAGTTACTGTACACAAGTGCAAAAAGCATCCCAAATCATTTTACATACATTACAAGCAAAACCAAAAAGAAATCACCATTTAAAAGAAAAGAAAAAGCCGTTTATAAAAGAAATGCTTGCTCCCAAGTTGAAACCATGTGTCAGCCTAGAGCAATCTGTTAAACTTGAGTGATGAACCCCTGGAAAAAAATAATTGTTTGCAGTGCAGATGCTGAGACTCACAATTAAAGCAGAGGCATGGGGAGGAGAGGTCTCGTGCTGATGTTCCATAGAGGGAAAGTTCTCTAAATGCCTTCAGTGGGAGAAGTGATAAATTTTGTGTCTCCTCTGTCAATAACATTTGTTAGTTACCTGTTTTAGCTGTCTCTTTCTTAATAAAAAAATAAAAAGCCGAAACTCTTGCATATGACCATATACAAATGACCAGGATGGATTGTCTGTAATTTTAAAAAGTCATGATCAACCCAGCTTTCCAGAATTCAAGGCTGCTTCCAGTTCACCTGAAGGGCTATTAATTTCTTCTCAGTGTGAATTTATGCAGCAGGATCATTCTTAGAGAGTTGAGTAAAGGCATAGATAAGTCATCTCAAAACTTTTCTGAGGAGCTGAAACACAAAATATTGTTCACATCCAGAGAAAACTACCAGGATCCTATTGCGAGGATGCTTTCAACTTGAGTGGTTGGTGGGTTATCCGGGCTGACCTGGCAAGAGATTGCAGCAGATACCATCATCCCATGGGGATTTGTTCTTCACCCACACTTTGTCCGTGCAGTGTAAAGGGCTGCTGCTTTTGGGATCAAATTCTCAGGGTATATGGTTGTGTTAAAAATCAGTTCAGTTACGCTGTTGGGGTGAATCGTAGGCTCTACTCCGCTATCTGCCATTAATTTATCTGTGGGCTATGAGCCAACATCTGTCTTCTCTGCCTCGGGGCTTGATTCTCATTAATACTGAGGCCTCTTTACACCTTCTTGGCAGCGAAATACGGCCTTGCAGCAGAATTTTATTTACACCGGTTTGGTGGCCCCTTTTTCACTTCTGACACACTTTTCCGCCTTTTCAGTGTGTTGCCCTAAAGAACTTGTGAGTGTTTTGCTCTTGGACCTGTATTTTCATTACTGTGTTGTCTGCCCTCATGCAAGGAAGACTGAGATTTTATCTGCCAGAAATGAATGAGATTTTATCATAATGGTCCAAGCACATGTCACGATTCAGAGTGTAAGAGGATCAACAGCATGGATGAGTTGAACAATAAGTCTGTGCGAACAAGCTGGGACATGAGGAGGTGGAATGGCTTCCTTTCCTTTCAAGAAAAATGTTATCCTAGAAACAAACTGGGGTTAAATTTTCTGAATTGGGGAAGATTCCCCTTATTTTACAAGGCTGAGTAGTGTGAATACAAATTTCTCTGCTCTTCTCTTTTTTTCCCCCCTCTTAGGGGAGCTGGGTTTTTTTCCTGGGACATCCGAAACAGAGTTGATACATCCCTGGTATTTTCCGGTGTCTGCGAAAACAATTTTCTCCTTCATTTCAAAATAACAATTGCGTGCCACTCCATGTGCCTTTGAGATATGAGACAGGGTAACCCTGTTAAGAATTCAACCACAGCCATGCAGAAAAGGAAAGGGGGTTATTTGAGTGGAGTGACACAAGGGTGATGGTTAGTAGGCTGCACTGAGCCATTGTTCATGGGAACATAGTCTTTATTTATAAATTATAAGTAAAGATCTGCTAACTGCCCAACTGAGGACACTTACTCGTCTGCGCACTTCAGTCCAAGTGCAATAAATACAGATCAAATGTTCACCATCCATATAATAACAAGGATCTGATCCAAAGCACATTTTTACTTCTATAGGGATCGCGTTGTGTTTTGTTATGTTATATATGGATGCGTTGTTATTTAGAGGAAAATAAGGGACAGAGCTGAAAACAATTGTAATTGCCAGTTGGAACTCTTGATGCAACTGGAGACACTGTCTGGAAAGTAGCACCTTAGCCAATATCTATTAATAATTTTTTTTTTGCACAATTTACCGTGCCATTTATTTTACGTGGTTTTATACCGTTTTCAGTTAGCTCTTAAAGTTTTGAAACAATTAAAATGGAAAATTTAAAAAAAGCCTACTGTCAGGGATTCAAAGTAATACCCAAAGCTTCTACTAACTTCAGTGGAAATTATAGGTGCTCTTTGGCTCTGGAAATGCAGCATTTATATTTTGCTAGGTAATCATAAAGAAACATATTGTGTAGAGCTTTGTGCCAGATTCCCTATTATGCTGCAGGAATGTACTGATTGCAAAACGCAGAGCTCAGAAACCAAGAAGTGACGCGGTGAGCGTGGCAGGCCTGACCTTTACACCTCTCCCTTCCATGTACGCATTTTGACTTGATCTTTTATTACCTAACCATATACCGCTTTTACACCAAATCCCTGCCTAATTGAGAGCACCAGATGGATGATGTGTAGCCAAAAAAGCAGTTTGTTGAACAGTCCTTTTGCATGCTTGCCACTGAGTACAGCTTTAATTTATTACATATCATTCATCTCAGTGTAAAATAAGTTTGGGCTTTTTTCTTTTTTTTTTTTTTTTTTAATAGACTTCCCCACGGTGCCCATTTTTGCAGGATCTGAGTGTATCAAAATCACTGAAGGTTTTACCTTCAGAAGTAGCCCTGGGAGTATGTTTGTCCCAAATTCACGTGCATGGATTTAGGCACTTAATTTTAAGCACAAAAATCTCCTCTGGCTAGCATATATTCAGTACAGGGAAGTTGATGCCTCTGGAGAGAAAGTCAAAGTAGGCAATAATTAAGGGTGTAAGTGGAGTCCTTGGCACATGCTGGTGGAGGCATCTGTCTCTCCCCTGTTATCCTAGGTTGTAAGGGACATTTGGGGACAAGAATACACTGGAGTCACAAAGAACTAAAATGCCTAAGAGTCTGCTAAGACATTTTGTCAGGGAACTAGCTAGGCAAGTAGCAAATATTACTATCCAAAGCTGTTCTTCATCACTCATGTCCTGGAGATTATTGTTCTCAGGAGCTCCATCAGCAGCAGAGAGGCAGTGTGTGCTCCCTGCTGTGCCTCAGTGCCAAGCCAGCATGTTAGCTCTAACTGCCTTCATTGCTGGTCTGCCTCAAAGCTTCGAACCACGTCGAAGGCAACCCATGTCCTGTTGAATGGCAAAACTCTGGGACAGTACTTCACTGCACCCACAAGTTGAGCTTTTTCTTCCTGGATGTACCTTTCTCTGTCTTTACAAGCCACACTGCAGCATCCTCAGGCTGCACGTAACTACAAGGCAGAAGCAGACATCCTACCAACACTATTTCATGTATCGACTCTCCTGTTTCATCTCTTTCCTGACGGAAAACTGACGAAGCAGGGTCATGCAGGAGTTAAAAAGAAAAAAAAGAAAGATCTGTAGACTTGCAACTTCTCCACTCCTGGGGCATGAGTAAGGTTTCTCTAGAGATTTTGTTTTATTATGGATGGGACGTGTCTCCTGTCATTCTTAGATGTCTATGTCTAAGCCAGTCATTTGAACATTGCATCTAGTCAACGGTAGGAAACAGGCACTTGGAGCTCATGACTAGCTTGACCGGTTTTAGATGGCTACCATAGCAGGAAATGATTCACAACCTAAGAGTACTTATTTCTGTCCACTTGCTATAGAGCGAGCCACGATGACTAGCTCAGAGCTGGCTGCCTGCATTTGAACATCTAAAATTGGGCTGGAATCCTATTCCTCTTGACTTTAGGGTGCATCTATTGTATTTCTGGGCCCCTGCTCAACAGAGCACCAGGGCATATGTTTACTTTAAAGTGCTGCTTCCAGGCTTTGCTGCGGGGAGGTGACATTGACCACCCACCAGAGTGCCAGGCTAAAGTAGCTCCTTAGTGTGCTTTTTACGGGATATTTACAAAGAATAGCAAAAAATATTCCACTACCTCCAGCTGTGTGCTAGACAGAAGAAAATTCAGTGCAGATCCATTCGGCTGCATCAAAATTACAGAAGCAGGAATAAAAAAGGGGTGCCTAAAGTTAGCTTTTTAAAGCCCTGTTTAAACCCGTGCATACGGGTCCTCATTTCCAAAGCAGGGAGTAGCTGTTTCTGTTACAGTTGCTGCATTTTTCATGTATCTTTGACAAGTTTTAAAAATCCTTTTTGCATCGTTGAATTTAACCATATTACAGAAAGGTACTTTTTGCAACTTTAGGGGAATTTCTTGGAAAACCTCTGTACTGTCACTTATTACCATCAGTGATGGCACACATATGAGAAGGTACACAGAAAAGAAGGGTGTTTTCTTTACAAAAAGCATCACAGTTTTTTTAAATGAGGTAGAATGGAAGACTTTTCATACTGTCTTTAGTTAAACTGGACAATGTATTTGTTTTTTCTGGAACGAATCTTCCACGTTTCACCTAGAAAGGGGGAAAAGTCTTAGCTTTAGCTTCTGTATAAACATTTGCACAATGTTAATTCTAGAGTTTGTGTGTCATCGTCTTTAATTGCTTTAAATAATCACAATAAAGAAAAGAACCACTGAAGTTTTTACAAGAAAGACTGCATGCAATTATGTACGGAGATTGAAGTAGTGGCTTAAGTGTACAAAGTTGGTTGAAATACGGAAGGAATGGATTTGGCTCAGCAAGTTTGAGATGAAACAGAGCTGTTTCTGGGAAGCCATTACAAGTGTCAGTCTGGAAACTGGCTATCTCTGCACCTGCTACAGAACCACATTAACACCAGTTTCCACTGCATGATCTTTTGGCTGTAAGAATAGAAGTAACAAATCTGGGTTTCAGAAGACCCTACCGACAGCAAAGTAGGAGAGAGTGAAGCTACACAGACTTCAAGAAGGGAAAAAGGGGGTAGAGCAGCTGAGACAAGGCCCACTGCATGGTTTTGAAAGCTTGCTTCAGGTCGTGGGCTGATGTGAAAAATCAGACTGTCTCCTTGAAGCTTCTGGCAGCTGCCCTGAGAGCCCTGGTTGCCCACCTGCTTTCCGACTGCTCCAGCACCTACCCAAAAGAGGTGCATTCCCAGAGAGGGCTCTGTGACAAGGCCTGAAAACTTCACAAACTGAGCTAGAAAAGCAAAAGCAAGATCTAATAACGGTGTGTCGTGGTTTAACCCCAGTTGGCAACTAAGCACCACACAGCCGCTCGCTCACCCTCACACCCCCCCACCCCTGGTGGGATGGGGGAGAGAATCAGAAAAGCAAAAGTAAGAGAACTCATCGGTTGAGATAAAAACAGTTTAATACTTGAAATAATAATAATATAATGATAATTAATAATAATAATTAAAAAAATTGTAATGGAAAGTAAAACAATGAGAGAGAGAGAGAGAAACAAAAAACCCAGGGGAAGAAAAAAAATTATGCAACCGCTCACCACCCACTGACCGATGCCCAGCCAGTCCCTGAGCAGCGATCGCTGCCCCCCGGCCAACTCCCCCCCAGCTTATATACTGAGCATGACGTCCCATGGTATGGAATATCCCTTTGGCCAGTTTGGGTCAGCTGTCCTGGCTGTGCCCCCTCCCAGCTTCTTGTGCACCTCCAGCCTTCTCAGTCAGTAGAGCATGGGAAGCTGAAAAGTCCTTGACTAGTGTAAGCACTGCTCAGCAACAACCAAAACATCAGTGTGTTATCACATTATTCTCATGCTAAATCCAAAACACAGCACTATGCCAGCTACTAGGAGGAAAATTAAATCTATCCCAGCCGAAACCAGGACATGGTGGAAAAAACCTGTTGCATGTTGTGCACTTTTTCAGAAGCTGAGCTGTAGAGAGCAGTTGCATTGACCCATTTAGTGTCACCCTTACTCACTTGGATGAGATGTTATACCTAGTTTTTACCCTGCTTATTTCTTCTTTCCTCCTTTGAGGCTCGGTTATGGTTGTTTGCATGGAATAGGTGGTTATGAGTGTTTAAGTTGTGATTGTTTACTTTTACAGGATAGTATTTTAGTTCAGGGGTGGCCCTTCAGATTTCTTGGTACTCTTTAAAGAGTCAAGAGCTGCTTAGGGTGAATATCACCACTTTCTGCTGCTCTTGTGCTGATGTCCGCACAAATACCAAAGGAAAGGTGTCCAAGCCGAAGCCCTCAATCTGAAGGTGGCTCTGAATTTTAGAAGCGTCCCCCGCTGTAACTGCGAGCCGACTTGAAATCCTGTGCCTGAGCAGCTCCAGATTTTCTGGGGTTTGAAAACTAACTTCAGATCTGATATTTGGCCCAGCTTCTTAATGGAGATGGAAAATTGCATTTTGAGCCTCAGCCTTCCTGAAGAACAGCCTGTGCCAAACTCGATGAGCTCGAGATAAAAACAAGGATTTGCAGGACGCTGTGTCCTATTTCAGGCAGAGGTCTGCGGGAGTTTTGAGCGAAGTGGGACTGGCCCCTCTAGCTGGAAACTTCTTTATTTGCCTCTGAGCTCCACAGCCACTGGGGTTTGAGACCTACGCAGGTGTGCGGTGGGGAGTGAGCCATTTGTTTTGCTCAGAAGAGGATATTTGTGATGAGGCAAAATCACGGATTTTATGTGCTCACATTTTTTGTTTCCTTCTTAAGCAAAAAGGGAACCTTTAGAATGCCAAAATCTTGTCTTAATATTTCACAGAAGTAAGTATTTTATAAACGCACGTTGCAAATGGCACTATAAATTCTCCACTATGGAAAATTGCTATCTGGTTTGAAACTAGGCAGGATAAATAGAACTATAAAAGGTTACCTGGAGTAAACAGACAGGGTTTCCAAAGTGTACCACATGAGATAGATTGGAGCTCATAGTAATCTGTTTTCCATGCTTAACATACGCTCAGCATCAGCTGAACTCTGTAACTGAGCTGCCATCTGTATCAATCCCGTTCCTAGATGTCACGGCCCTCTTAATGAAATCTGGAAGTGAAATTGTAAATGGATTCAGTGAATGGTAGATGTCAGCCATTGCGTGATGGGCAATCATCAATCATCCACTGTCAGTTATTTCTGTCTCAGTGAGTAAGCCTTTATTTAAAGCATAAAGTAAGAATGTTGCCAGACCACAGGAACAAGCCCTGAGCTGTTTGCAGGTGCTGCTATTCACAGCTGCCAATTAAACCCCTGACATTTCCATAATGGCCAAGAGGCAAAGCATATGCACTTGATATAAACATTTTTGTAAAAATTAATCTCAGTTTATCAATACTTCACTTTTTTTTTTCCCAGGGCGACATACAACATCCTACTTGGCCTATTGTTTGTTTGCTGTAGAAAGAGAGAAATACGAGTTGGAAAGCAGCCAGGGCGTTCATTTCCCCAGGATATACAGTAGATTCCAGTGGCTCGTTTCAAACCTTAATTGGGGAGGGAAAGCATGGTAGTGAGGAATCCCACTTTTGGAAAATGTTGTGTGTGCCCCTTGCCCCCCAGCCATGCGCACGTGCTCAGGTCCATCACTTCACATCATGCACTGGCCCTTAGCTGGGTAAAAATGTAATGCTTCGTCTGGCAAATGCTGTTCCTGAAGTTACCCAGCCCATTGTGGTTCTTTGACGCTATACCAAAATTTTGCCTTATCTGAATTTTTATACAGATCTCTGGGCGCATTACTGCTGACCGATACTTTTCATTACCCCTCTACCATCTGAACCCCCCCCCAAAACACCAAAAACTAAAATTGTGAGCACTTTTTAATACAAACATTATTATTCTTTTGGGCAGGAGAAGAAAAAAATTGTCAACTCAACTTATTAAAGGCATTCATCAGTACCCACTGCAAATTTATATATGTATTTCATAAAATTGCCAGTGACGAGCTACCTTTTTTTTTTTTCAGAGAAAATATTTTCGTGGAAAAAAAAATTTATATATTTCTACAGAAAAATAAACTGCCTAGTATTGCCACCTGACATTTATAGTTTGGAGGACATAAAACTTTTCAGAGGTCCCTTTATTTTTTGCTCTCAGCTGTTTATAGTTCTTCAGGGGTACACTGATCTATAAGTAAATACAGAAAAAGAAAGGGCTGCATTCACATTTTCGAGGAGATTTCATCACATGCGGATTGCTCTACCCCATTTTGCTGCAAAGTCTAGACAAGGCAGAACACTGAGTGTGAGACTGGATAGCACTGAGGCATTTTAAAGTTGTCTTCTTCACTCTTCGTGGTACCGAGGAAGATCACATAAGTCAACCAGCGATTTGTAGTGTATTTTCATGTGTTGTACTATCTGGTTGCAAAATTATGCACTAGTGGATGAAATTAATTTCTGAAACCTATAGAATTCTGTTAATGTGATATATTTGGAGTTGGTGTTAGAGGTCTTGCTGGTACGTGTGCAATAAATTGGATGTGATTTTTTGCCAGATAGCTGTGCCAGTGTAAGTGCTAATTGTCAGATGCAGATATACTGGTGCAGCTTTTATTAGCATAGCTTATTTTACTTCACCCAACTGATATAAGCCATCCTGCCTTAAGCACTTCCCTGGCAGTGGAAGTGTATCTATACAGACTAGTTTCCTACCTATCAATGTATCTGAAAGTTTTAAGGATAGATTAATCTTTGGTCAATTTTCCATTTCTTTTGTCCATGTAGGTGCCTCATGAAGTTCCGTATCACTTCAGATTTCAGGTATAGATGTTGCTTCAGATACCCAGGACCCGTTTTGAATTCAGCTAATTCAGGTAATTTTCTAACAAGTTTCTTAAGTCTTCTAATGAATTTTTTTTTCATTCAAAACCATTCAAAGTGTTTGAGATCCACAAAAATGTGGTCTTTAGATGTAAAAAAAGAATATTAAAACCTAAGCAATGCTGCTGATTGGGTCTCTTTACAACTTGAAGGACCAAACTGGCTGACTTACCCAGGGTAAGTCAACTAATCCCACATATATCTCCTGTTTACTTTATTTTAAACAGAAAGTGCTACAAAAGGCTGGCTTAAAAAAGTTAAGAAGCAAAAATCTCACAAAGGTCTCAGCATTAAAAGCTTCTCTGTAGCATATCTTTGTGGCCATAAAGTAATTTCTTGGGTTCCGGATGACTCAGTATTCATTATCACCCAAGATGTCCATCTAATTTTTGTACATTCATGTAAGCAGAAATAACTGCTGAATTCAGTGAGGTCATGCTGCAGTGCTGTCACCTCTGACTCGGCCACTCTGCACTGAGCTAAAAGGCAAAGGTAAAAGGTAACTAACCCCCATTAGGCTCAGTTCCTGTGCTCTTGTAGATGTTACAGCAATAATAACAATATTGCTCTGAGTATGTCCACATGGCAATGTAGAAATGCCCAAGCTAGCTGTAAACGAACCATTGTGGATACTGGACGCAGTCAAGATGAGACAGCAGAGAACACCAAGAGGACTAATTTACCCTGCTTTTTGGCAGTGTAAGCTCCATATGGGCTAATTTATCCTGCCAGAAAGCATGCTCGTTTATGGCTAGCTCATTTCTAGCTAGCCTGAGTACTCTTTGCTATACTGGAATTTGCAACGTAGACATACTTTCTATTAAGGTGACAAGTGTGTGATTGTATTTAGTAAAAATATGGAGGTTGGGATTTTGAAGGCACCTAAGGGCTTCCTTCAAAGGTGGTTTGAGAGGTTACCACCTCCAGTGATCTGCTTCTCAACTTCTGCTGAAGATAACTTTCCCCATGAATCAGCACGTGGAATCATGTGCCCACCTAAGAGCCTCTTGAGTTTACAGCACAATATTTTAGCTTAAATGACTGAAGGGGATGTTCTTGCATTAAGACACTAAATGATGAACTGAATCAGAGCAGATGTATCTATTGGTATGGCAGAAGCAGACAGACAGCTTGGGTGATAATGCTCCATATTTCTCATTTTACAGAGCCCAAAGAGAACTGGGTGCCAGGTCCCATGGGAATGTCTTTCTGCTTTAGCAGTAGGGGTTGGGTACCTCATTCTCCTCAAATCCTTTCAAAAAAAGCTGTCAGCAATATTTGTCTTTTTAGGGTTGTGTAGATCCAAATGTCACTATCTTGTCACCTACTGTAAAGTCTGATCCAGCTAAAGAAGCTAAAGCACAAACCTAGCTTTCCAGCATGACACCAGTGAGATTTCTCAGGTGCTTAAAGCTAAACAGCTTTTTAAATAGAGATTTGTTTGTTCAAGCTTTACCTGCATTTACTTCAGGGTAGTTAATACACGTTAACACTTCTGGTGCAAAGGGAGACTAGCATGTAGAGAAGGATTTGGCATTCAAGAAAGCAAACGAGTACTGGTAGCCATTCTTACTTTTACTGCTGCAGTCATGTACGATGAGCTCTAGGCTTGTCTCTTGCTTCCCTGCTTCTGGGGCTGCCCAGCTATGATCTAGTGTGCTGACCTGACCTTACTAGCCAAGTAATGACTTTCATGCTCCTGAATCCCATCAGGGACTTCATGTCTCTTGTGGTCGTCTTCATCCATGGCTAACTTGTGTTATCATTGGCACACTTAAAATTGTGATGTTATGTTTCAAATGTTTTTAAAACTGAAACACACAAGCTCTTTTATTTCTCTTCTGCCTGGTAGGATTATTTCAGCTCCACACATGCAAAACCTCATATTATGCAAGAAATTAATCATATCAGGGTAAAGTAGCTACTGAAAAATTGCCAAGCACCATAAACATTGGTCAAAATGCAGGCCAACCATTTGCACAGCAAGTAATTGAAGCTAGAGGTTCATTGGAGCGACGCGTAACTTTTCATTATGAATTAGAAAGCTTTTCAAACATAAAATGATATCTGAGAAGACTGCACTACCTAAAAGGTTTCAGTAAACACTGAAAAAAAGTGTTAAAATATGCTGGAGAGATCAATCATGCTTTATGGTTACTTGCTCCATGTAGTTTCACACACATTCTCTGATAAACAATGTCCCACACACTCTGCCCAGACCCATTATTTTCTTCAGCACCAAAGCATCAAGGGCCAGATCCTCATTTGGTTTAAGTCAGCAGAGCTCTGCTGAGGTTGACTGCTTGCCATTGATTTATGCCAGCTGAAGATCTGGCCTGAAGAGTGACAAAAATGTAATTTTATGTTTTATTTATGGGTGTAAAACAATAGTCCTAAAGGGAGCAGATGTTCCATGTCAAGGGAGGAGGTTTATGAAATGCAATTCCAGACACAAAAGCTAATCTCTGTGGTCAGCGAAGGCATGAGGCCTGTTTTACATGATGAACTTTAATTGAAATCTTGCTCTTTTGTGTTCATTTATTTCTTCTATTTGGGAGCCGACAAGCATCGTTTAAATTACTTGCCAGCTGCCAGACACCTTAAAAAGCAATAGATAGTTGTCTTAGACACCTGGAGAAGGTTGGACAATCTTCACTTGTCTTCACAGTACCTGCTGAAATGGTATTAATTTGGTATCACATATTTTTAATTAAGTGGTCACTTCACTAAAGAAATTTCCATCTGTTTCAGATGGAGCTGTGGGGAGAAAGATCATTCAGTTTTATGGAGGATTTTGCAATTGTAAAATGTCTGGTTTTTTCCAATTTGGAATGAAAACCAAAGCATTTTGAAATTCTCTCAAAAAGAGAAGGCAGTGTCTGCCTCTGAGTCTCAGGCCCCAGACCTCTTATTGTTCCCAGTGCCAAAACTGTTCCCTTTGTGGACCATCTTCCCTCTGTAGATCCTAGAGCAGGAGTTCCTTGGTTGCTCTAAAGCAGCTGCCAAAAATTGAAGTTAGGGAGCTGAAAGAAAATCAGTGGTAACAGCCTGCTTGCAGGAATGTCACGGTTTTTGAAGCACTCTTCATCATGTTTTCTTTCAATGAGCTGACATTTTTGACTCCCATGCCACTGCACCCACCCTAAAAAGGAGAGAGCATTCAGTGATATACCTTCTCCTTGGCTTTATATGGCACAGGCACATACCACGATGAGATCTGAGCTCTTCAGAGGCACAAAGCAATAGTCAGCTGAGCAGTGCTGATTCACATCAGATGAATTTTGGACCGAAAAGTGTAAGGATGAGATTTTCTCCCTGACCTTCTGTGTTATTCCCCACACCCTCACGGTCAAGTACGGTACATGGAGAGCTGGAGAACAAGCTGTGCTTATCAGAGGCCAACAGTGACATCTAAATTGCAGCTTCAGAAAGAGGACAAGTGGAGCAAAATTGGAAGTGAGTATTCCCGTATTCTATTAAGACTAAAAGAGAGAAACAAAAATACAGATTGAGGAAGGCTGTGTATGAAGAACAGAATGGAGCAGGAGCTAACCCTCTTATCTCAATTTAGCTGGAAATCCCAAATTTAAAGTGTAATTTTGTTCTGAGGCAGGCTGAGCATGAGAGGTTTGAAATTCTCTATGAACCAAAATTAGAAAAAGAAACCTAAGGCTAAACTGAAAATGGGATGCAGAGAACACTGAAACATTTCATTCATGTTTCAGCATAATTTTTTGTTAATTCATTTAAGAAATCTGGTGCATCTTCATTGTAACGCTTTTCAACACAAACAGCAGCAACAACCACAACTTTCCATTCTAAAAACATCAAAGCGGGAGCTTCCAAGGTTATAAAAATGCTTAATTTTTGTTAGCCTCCCTGGGTAAGAAGTTAGCGGAATAAGTTCTTCAGAACAGCTTTATTTTGTTAGACATGGCATTTGTTCCCTTTCAAAGCCACTCTGAACAACGTTTCCAGTTGCAGATTTCCAAGGGCGTGACTCACATCATGTGGTGGGAGATGTCTCTGGGAGATGTCTTCACAGCCACACCAGTCCTTCTAGACTCCCTTATGAGTCTCCCAGTAGAGAAACAGCCACTTTAGGACACAGTCTGACCTGTTTTAAACCTCTGCTTTAGGATGACGTAAATTAGGCCCAGAAACTCTCTTTTTTTTCCCTATCAGCTGAAAGGTAGTCTAGGGTGACTAACGCCAAGGATCAAATGAATCCCACCCAAATATTCTTGTCCGTGGGGATAGCTGCTGTAGTGTACTGTGGTAAAGCAGTTCACATCTCTAGACACCCTATGCAGGTAAGTGAGAGAAGATTTATGTATTGGAGTGAAGTCACAGAAGAGTAATAAAATGCTCAAAGAATTGGAAAGGCTTAGTTAGAAGGAAGTATGAAAGCACCTAAATATGTACAAATGCAAAGTGTGAGAGGAATATGTTATATGCTTAATTATCACTTGAAATGTGAAAACACAACTGAGGGAGAATAAAAATTAAGGCTTTCCAAGGGAACGAAGTAAAGAGGGCGGGTTGTGATAAAGGGGAGAATAATTTTCTTATCAGATGATCTGTTTAGTCTGGGGAGTAGTTTTCAGGAGAAGCAGTAGCCTCAGAGTTTGAGTCATTTCATACCAGAGCGTGGAAATGCACAATAGAAATCACTCCTGTCTAGGCAGGGAATGAAGAAATAGGGTCTACTGATCTTATCCAGCCCTCACTTCATTCAGCAGAAATCTTTTCCACTGACTCAAGCGGGATTTGGATCAGACCCTTTCCTACCTCCTATGTTGATGGCTCTCTGAAAAGACTTAGAAAAAGACACAAACTAAAGCCCAAGTATGACACCAAGAATGGCTTTTTTGGGCTGCTATAAGGAAAAATGCAAGTCTCAGAAAACTATGAGGCAGGCGGCTGGCAAATCAGATGGACTGTTTTACAGCTGGGCGCTGAGTCAAGCTCTAAAATGTCTTTACGGAATTAAATGACATTAAGCTTGGGTATCGCTAATTCCCTTAAAACCCTACAGAAACACTTCTCGAACAGCAGCTATAAGGGCAGTGTCATCGCTTGGCAAGTTTTGCTTTTGCCACAGCAGGGGGATAGCTCTGCATATCCAGCTTATTTTATTTATATGCCCAGTATTTGAGAGAGGTTTGTTGTGGATAACAAACATAGCTACATTTTATATCTGATTCAAAAGAAAACAATAATAATAGAAGTGGGGTAACATTTTTCTATATGCCTGAGTGATTCCCTTTGCCTGTTTTCAGCCTACCTAACGGCAAACCTCACTTCATTCTACACTGCTCTAATTAATTTGACAGGACTGGAAACTTGCTCTTCCTGTTCACACTTATTATTCATCTCTTCAGAATGCCCTGTAGGGAGTACGAAGCACAATAAAGCAGTATTTACCAAATCCCTCAATGCTAAATACACCTTTTAAGCTGACTCTGCACAATGCCAGCAGTGAGAAGATCTGACTAAAGGGCAGCCAAAGAAAAACAACATTTTCCAGAGCATCATCTCTTTACACATGGCTAGCAAGTCTTAGGCAAGGAAACTATGTCTTTTTGCCCCCCTTCAAATTCTACAGTAGGCTCTGGGGATCCCAACTTATTCCTACTGTATCTGAAAGCTTTGCTGTAGCCAAAGCAAATGACAGAGTGATCATACTCAATAAGATATGATGTTAGTTCACAAGAGCCACTGGGTAATTTCATACAGGCGTATCTTTTAACCTTTCATCACCCAAATTAGAAACATCATAACACAACATAAAACACATCTGAAAAATCCATCGGAGACAGGAACTCAGAAACATGCAAGTAGAAATAGGCGTTTTGAGAATTAGAAAGTGTTTTGAGAAAACACTGAAATTGAATGTTAGGTTTCCTTTTTTAAAATTCTCATTGCAGAAAGGGACCTTTTACAAACACATGAGGTGATTAAGGAATTTAAAAAGTGAAACACGCTTATTTGCACACACTAGGGAAGTAACTCAGACATTTCATATTTTAAAAGTGAAAGATCAATGAAAGAGATTTTCAGCAGTAAGTTACCAGTTGGGTCCTCGACTCTAATCACCAGCTCCCTTTGCACCTTTATGCCTCCGTAAATCTCACCTTACGTGAAGCTAAAGGTTAAGTTTTCAAAGTACCCGAGAAAATTTCTACACAGCATAGGGCAGCACTGTGCAAATATACCCACATCAGCCCTAAATGAACTAACTCAAATACCGAAAGGGATAGAATCGCAGTAGTAGGGCGGTTTTTCCAGCTTTTTGCTCTTAACCTCCAAATGTTGCTTTGCGTGGCATTCAGCCAGAGTTAGATGCCACAGTAAGCAAGTCACTTTTGAAAATGGGGACTTAGAGCCAATTTTCAAAGATGTGTAAAGAAACAGATAGGCATTCAGTGGGATATTTTAAAGGCACCTGTGAAAATGGAAACTAAGTAACTGCGCATAGGTGCTTTTGGAAATTAAGTACTTTAAACTTTTGAAAAATCTGAGAATTAGATTCCTGACCTGCTTCTGAAAAATTTATGTTGAGTCATTTTTCCTAGATCCTGAACCTCCTTATTCATGTTGGAGAGTAGCAAATCCCAACATGTTTCATGGACAAGCATGCACACATACACACGCAGGCTTCCTTATTCCCTTTAGTCTTAGCTTTTCTCCATTTATCCGCTTGTTGACCCATGGAAAATTTAATCCTGATTCCTTTCGCAGTCACAGAGATCTTACACTGATGTTACATTGTTCATCTCTGTAGAGGTATTTGGGTTTTACAGTAATGCTCTTTTCTGGCCTTGATGCGAAGCCTAAAGAAAACAAACAGGAGACTCCTGCCAGTTCAGCTTGGTTTTGCATCAGACTCTAACAAAGAGAGGAATTGGGTTCGTTGAATTGTAGATAGAATAACAGCTCAACTCCTTCAGGCGTAGCTCCTCTCTGAATTGCCGTAGAGGAAAACCCACTCTAAACAGATTGAATCTGGAATAAAACCTTGGATAATTGGGAGTAGAATGGGTCCATTGACTTCAAGGGGAACTACTGCATGAAAAAAAGGTGTGCTGGCATTGGCCTTTGCTGTGTTACATAAGAAAGATGGTTCTTGAAACTAATTAATCCTTGAAAAGATCAGCTGACCCATCTCATTGTTAGCAATACATTTTTAATTATTCATTTTAGTCAAGCATCATTTGAACACAAGTCAATTTGCAATTTCATTAGAGTACAGAAAAGGCCTGGGGTCTATTCCTGGTAAAAAGGAAAAAATCTCTGGCAAAATTTCATAAAGGATGTTAATCCTCTAATTAATTTTATGTATCAAGCAAGAATTAATGTGTCCTGCTATTTAAGCAGAAGTCATCTTGCCAAGAAGTGCATTTTGTCATACCTTCCCCTCCAGGAAAACCTCTTTACAAGCTTTGTGGCAAAATACCCTGGCAACTAATGACTAGCTTTGAAGCAACATTCACAGACCATTTGCTTTGATGACATTTGGAGCTTTTTTCTCCCCCCTACCCACTCATTCCAAAGTCTATTGTAAGCGTAGTGCTCTCACTGCACTGCCTTTGAAAACTAATCAATAAAGTAAGATTTGTCAAGTTGCATCTGAGGAGTATCACATCTTTTAACTCCTTTCTTGGTTGAGTTGCTGTACACATTTTTAAACTAAACCTTATGAACAGATTTGAGTATGTTATACTTACCATATTCACAGGCACACAAGTGTGACGCCTTTCTTTTTCTCCCCTATATTAACTTCAAAAGCTCAAAACCTATGCCAGTTAACTTTCCATAAAACTGACGTTATATGGTCATCATACATAATCAAATGATGGATTGCATGTCAAAACGTCACAAATAGCGAATGTTTACCCCTGTTACAACTATGAGAATTACGGTATTGCAAAAATGGAAAAAAGTGACTTCACCCCACGCCAAAGAACTCCAAAGAAAACACACCCATGTTAGTGTGTTAGTTACTGAAACAAATTTTGGTTAGCTTACTAGCATCAGTATAAATCCTAGAGCAAGGCAGTCATACTCACAGCCATGGATGGAGATCAGAATATGGGCCACAGTGTTTCATCTTTATTGTAACTTTTGACTTTCCTTAATCAATGCTAAAATCTTTAGGTCTGATTTCTCATTTCAATGGCTTTGTGTAATGTGTCTCAACCGTACCTCATCTAATTTAATAAGATGCAAGCTAAGGAAGTACTTAAGTTACTTATCAAGGGTTTCAGATGACACATTATTATTGTACTCAAAAGTCAATATTTGCTAATCATGTTAGTACAGGAACTGATCCAGGGCTACAATTCTTGAATTGCAAAGGCATTTAAGATTAATTAAACCTATCTCCTCCTCACTCAACACATACATACATAGCACCCCCCTCCACTCCTCTTCTGGAATGGACAAATTAGTGTCTCCATGAGAAAAACCTGTCTAGTCCACAGCTTTAGGACGAAAAACTATTAAGTTTCTCAGCTTTCTTCCTCCACCATTGGTCCGGTCATTCAGAGCCTGGCTTCAAGCATGGGGGTAGGTCGTGTTCAGCATCTTGGGATTGCTCCCCTTGTCTTTGACACTGGTATGATAGCAAGTCAATTTTATTCTACCTGTGATCTTTGCACAAGACTGCGGTTGAAATCAGGGGAGAGCTGCACGCTGAGCAAAAGTAGAGCCAATCTGGGCAGTGTGATGCAGGTTGAGAAAGCCTGATTGCTCATTTCGTTTCAGTTGGGATTGCTCATCTAACAGGCTCACACTTCAGAAGTACTGAGGTGTTGAGCAAGCCTTATTCCACACAGTGGCAGAAGAGCAGTGAGTTTACACTGTATTATTCATTCTAATTTTTCTTTTATCATACATAATGGGAACAGTTAAAAAACGATCTGTGTCTGTCTTTCTCTGTTTTAAAGCTGTTGATGAATTTGGCATGTATAACATGAGAAGATTTAGTGCATTTCCTAGGGCTAGGTACAATGCGAGCAGGTAATGTGCAGGCTTCCACATGCAGAGCTGCCAGTGCACTTGCAGGCTGGATTTGCAACCCTTCTGCTATGCCAGCCTTGGTCTCCTCTGAGCATACTGTCAGCTGCTCAGAGGCGACATCTGCGTCTGTACATGCGCATATGATAAGCGATGTGGTTACTTCCTGATATGATCACGTATTTATTCAGAACCTGGCTTAGAATAAGATACATATTTGCGTTGAAGCAGGAATCTCTTAGGGGCTGAAATGTGGCTTACCTGCTACCCAGCATATATTATTGTAGTTTGTATATTACTGTGGTTTTCCCTTGGTCCTTTAAACCATTATTATACTGGTCTAAACAGTGTAGATTAAATGTTTATATGCAAATAATAGAGCAGAGTGGAGAATTGGAATCGGTCACATTAGGAGAGATTCTGATCTACATAAAATTCGGACAAAACACAACAGTGAGGCTATCTGCACTGGATTAGCCCAGATTTACACTCATGAATGGGATAGTAGCATTGGAAACCACAGGTCTGATTCACCGTACAGCTACTTGTAAAATTGGTGTATTGCAGAAGCTTATAAAGTGGGAGGGGTTCACGGTTATCAGGAGGTTGAATTGATATTGTGTATTAATGACAGTACAGTCAGTGCATGGGTTTTGATCTAGGCATGTAGACCATCAACATGCAAATTAAAAAAAAAAAAAGTGACTGTTTTGAGTACTGTGGTATCCAGTCTACTTACATCTCAGATCAACCCAGTATTGAGTAAAATACTCAGATGCATATTTTACGAAATCAGAATGACATGTTCTGTTTAATATTCCAATTACTGTTGAACTACTAATCTGAATGTGCTAATAGTGGCTGTCGCATAAGTCCAGCATCTGAAAGCCTCTAAGCTGTAATCCACTATGCTCAGGTCATTTTTTTGTATTCATTCAATTTAAAATATGAGACGATTTACCCTTTAAAGGTTCCCCCCCCCTTGTTTTTTTTAATTAAACATTATTTTATGCATGGCTTTTAACATACTAATTGATTCGTTTAGACCTGCCACACACACTAATTCCTTTTATTTATTTATTTTTCTCTAAATCAATAATGATGCCATTTTTAGCGTGCTTTGGAAGTATTCAAAATCTCAGCTATTTCTGTGTGTATCTATTTGCCTCAGTCGATTGTTAGGACAGGGAATGTCACACTACCTTTACTGGTCTATGCAAACTCAATTTGATAATCTTAGCTCATCTCCCAGTGGAGTGCGTATCCGTGTCACGAATGTCACCTTTGAAACTGGCACTAATTGGCATTCATGTTGGAAGTCTCAGTGGAATGACCGTAGGCACAAGGTGAAATTTTGGCTCTGTTGAAGGCAACAGGAGTTTTGTCATTGACTTTAATAGGGTCAGGACTTCTTCCAGAGACTGAACTGCCTCTCATACAGATGTTCATACTGGACTGGGAGCTTCAAACCCTCTGTGTTTGCTCATGACTAATAAAATGTGTTTTTCTGCTAACCTCCATCCTTCCCCTGCCAAGATCTAGTCCTCTTCTTAAAGGACAGAGTGAATAAGCCTAGATAAGACCTCCAGCTTCCTCTTGTACTGTCCTCCCCAAACCCCAGCTTCCTTACTTCTCTTTATCCTTGATCGTAACGTCTTTCCAGGCCCAGTGCAAGTTCTCTGTCTTCTGTTATCTCTTGATTCTTCTTCCGTTCTTGCCTATTTTTAACCACACTGTTCTGTAGACCCTCTGCCTTCAAGCACGCTTATGGTACTTTGTCTTGAAAAAATGAAATTCCTTTAAGTCAGTCTGCCTTTTTAACAACCCACTGATTTCCTCATGCCACTTGTCTCCACATTCTCAGAAGTTGCTGCTTGTTCTCACTGTCTTAAGTAGCTTCTCTTTTCTCTGTTGTCTCTGATTTTTAGTAGAGAGGCTTCTCCAGCTCCTGCACTTGGCTCCATCTGAGGACAATCTTTGCCCTTCTCTTTCCTGATCTCTCCCTCCCAACACTTGGCTTCTGTAATTCTCTCTTTCTCTCATTCCTGATTTGCTTTGGAGATGCACCCTTGCTGACAGCTCCTTTATTTTTTTGTGCCTCCCTTTGCCACTTGGTCGCCCCATTGCATCGCAGAGGTATCCATGTGAGAATCCTCAATGCACTTGCCCTTCTCTGCCAGTCACTCTCCTTCTCTGCCAGTAATGCTCTTGTCTGGACTTTCATAACCATCTGCATCAGCACATCCAGCTGCCACTTCAGTATTGGCTTGACTTCTTAAGGTCAGTTATTTACCACTTATTCCTGATTTTCACATCCTCATCTCCTCTATCAGTTCTGATACGCTTGCTGTCTCCTGGGCTGTCTCCTAAACCATCTTTTCTCCCATCTTGTTGCCCTTTCTCCTGCCATTGGTTGTCTTCCCTATCATGATGGCGATCGTGATTTTTTTCCTCAACACAAGCTAAAAATGTTATGATCATCTCTGTTCTTGATGGACGATGTCTGCAAGATCTCCCTGCTTCCTCCCTTCCATCTAAAATGCTGCTTGGCAATGCCACCTTGTCTCCGCCAGCCAGCAGCTTCCTTGATTTTCTACTACCTGCTGTAAGGAATTCCAGCCACTGAAAAGCCCTGTGAAATCTATTGCTTGAAGTTCTATTGCCATTTATCTTCCACTCCATTTAGCCAACTGCTTCTCCCATTCTTCTCTTTTACAGATTTCCTCCGTCCCCTTTTTCCTCTCTTTGCACTTTCTGCTGTGCCACTCCATAGACAAGGAAGCATTTTTTTGTTGTCATCCATGAGCAATTTTTTCTTTTGCTTCCTGAAATCTTTCATTAAAACTCACCTCTAAACTTTCAACTGTCCCTTTGTCTCGGTCAAGCAGGGGCTTTAATGCACTAGAAGACAAAAATGTGGTATTGGCCAGAGCCCCGTTACTGCAATCTCTTCTCTCACATCCAGGCACAGCCCTAGTGAAGTCAGTTAATGTCCACCATGTTACCTGGAGCCTGTGGAGATGGTAGAGCGCAGTGATTTGGACTTGTATTTGTAATGCATGGAAGGTGCTCAGTGTGCTACAATACGTTGTTGTTAAGAATGTAGAATAATCACTATACTGAGAAATGAAATCATTGCATTTAGCGAAAAAAAAAATGAAGAAATCAGTGAATACCTTGAAGCCTGGAGCAAAGCTGAAAGCAGGAGTTACTAGTTGTACAACTCCTGTTATCTTGCACTGAAACACACTGGCTACTGTTTTGAAAGATTTCCATTAAATGTTTGGTAGGGAGTTCTTGGTACACACAATTACTTGTTGTGACTCGGAAAGCATTGCTGCACAAAACTTCAAGTTTTACTGCGTGAGTTTTTATGCCTAAGGCTATGTAGGAGTTAGAATGAGGTTATCTTAGTGAGTTTTACAGAGCAGGGTGAATTTTTTGCATAGGTTTTTATTTTATTCTGCAAAGTTCCCCCAGCCAAGCTAAAAGGAGTGCTGGAGGAGTGTGACAGCTAAGTTCCATAGGACAGAAATAACGAAATACTTCTGTGTGTGGACCATTAAGCAAGATTATTAGAAATATTCCCTCTGATACAGGGAGGGTATATAATGCCACACAGCGCTTTTACTACAAAATGTTGCATTCTTTAGTGTCATGATCTAGAGGCTGTGTAGGCCTTGACTCAAGAGTCTGGATGTGCTGCAGACAGGTGAGTCATTTTCCAGTTCATGCAGGACTGCCCTTGATCTTCTGAACTTCAGGTCAGACCAATATATCCTGTGTTGTGTGAATGACTCTCTTTTTGTGTCAGGACCATGATACAGTTTGAACAAGGTCTAGAGCTGAAGTTTTAAGTGATGAGAGCTACAGAAAAATGAACAGAAGGATCTGGATCTAGATCTCCAGCCTGCTTTCATGTATCCACATGCTACAACCTTTATGGTGACCAAAACTCCACCACTACAGGAAACCAGATTAAATTAAATGCTTGAGGTCACTGCATGACCTCCCCGTCTCATCTTTCTTGTCCTGTAACCCAGGTATTGTGCTGATCCATTTTTCCTACAGAGTGTGATAGGAAAGGTTTTCCTTTGGAAACCCTTCAGTTCTGAGCCAGCTTTGACCTCTGACTCAGTTCAAGACTTCTCTGCAGTCTAGAAAATCTGAAGGTGACCACCGTCCCTCCACTGTGGCTCTGTGGCACAAAGTCTTGTCTTCTCCCTTCCCACAGCTGTCTGTGTGCCAACAACAGGCCCAGCTGGCTGTCACTTGGCAGCAAGGGCCTAGTCCTGCCCTCTCCATCACAAGATTGCTTTGGATACATTTATATGATTCTGCTTAAGTGAGATTTAATTACTGCAAATTCCTGACCTCGGAACCCATCAGGACTAATCAAGCCTCATGACCCCTTCAGCACAGCAGTGGATCGTGTGCCGTACTGTATTTATCTAAGAGCACTGAAAATCTGTGTGGCTTACCCAGTGCAATTCCAGCTGCAAGTAAATTTTTCCAGACACATTTAGAATATACCTTAGAAAGGAACTTAAAAAGGCATCTCTCCGTTACCCAGTGGACCATTGCAAATACCCATCTTGACCAATAAAAGGTGAAGCACACCTGTGGGGCTGGAGTGAGAAATCACAAGTTTCCCACTGAGCTCAAAAGAAAGTTTGCATGTTCCTGCTGTGCAAGGACGTTTTATGTATTGGAGGTCGACTTTCTGCGCATTCAGAGGAAGAAATCCTCCAGTTGTGTAAAGTGTCCCCAGCTCCACAGAGGAGCTGTGACAATTTACACCAGCTGAGGTGCTGCTCAGCGTTTTTGGTTATGGGCCTTATTCACTCATGGCTAGTTAGAGTTCCTGTGGAGCTGTTACGGCACTGTGTGGGTGTAAATCTTTCTTTAGATGCCTTTGGAGCAGTTAGGAGGTAGCATGCCTGTCTGTAAAGTAGAAACATCTTTGAGCATATGCCTGGCATAACCTTACAGTAGGATGGTGCCATAGCGATCTGCAATAGCACTATTTTTACCTAAATGAAGATCTACAAATAATGTCCACTAAAAAGTTGCCACACAGGATAATTAGGTAGTGAAAAAATCCCTTTGTGTTTTGGCATAGCACATTTCATTTGTGTCTGCGTCTTTAAGCAGTTACGTCCTAGAATAAACCTAGCTCCTCATCTACCCAAGAGTGTTGTGCTGACTTACCTACTTTTTCTTCTAGAAATTGTTTAGTCAGGGAATGGTGTCGGCCACTCTTTTATTGAAATAAGTTTGTTAAACAGTTGAACAGCAGCCTTATGTAGGCAAGGCCTAAGATATTGTCACAGAGCAACAGTTCTTACTCATCGCAGTAAAATAAGGTCAGTGTAAATAAGAGTTTAGTTGTGTGGCTAGACTGTTAAACACAGCTAATTTCTGTGTATTCACAGAGGTAATTCACATCTCCCTGTGGCGGGACACAGCTGTGCCACAAAGGTTGTGTGGCATTTTCACGGCAAGGCCCTGAAATACAGACATTTCAGAACACCTCCCTCTCCCCACACCACCAGGAGCGGTGCCAGCAAAAAAGAGGGTAATGGTGAACAAGGAAACCATTACTGGCCTTTGTAAACCTCCTTGAGATCAGCATGCACAAAGCCAGCAGTGGAGGAAGGAAAAGCTCGGTCTCCCGAGTCCTTGTCTGTTGTCCACTCCTCAGGGGAGGCTGGTTCTGCAAAGCACAGCATGACGTTTCAATGTATTTTCTGGATGTGGTATGTGAATTGCAAGGGATACAAAACTGTCCTACAGAAAGATGTATTTCTAGGTAACACTAAGGGGAAAAAGTAGGTCCCCATGAAAAAATATTTCCCTAGCAGTTTTTAGCTTTAAAGATACTAAATTACAGTACAACTTCCCAAGAGTGTTCTTGCAAGTCATTTATACCATAACACATAAAATTACAGTAAGCCTCCATTAGTACTGTGGCTACTTTTGTAATCAGTTTTGAAGAATGTGCTCCATCAGTGGAAATATTTTGATTTAAGTTCATATTGAGGGGCAGTCTAAAAGTTATACTCTAAATCACACTTTAAAATAAGTCCCATGGTACATCCCTCCAATATATATGGTATGCTGACTCCGTGTAATTAAATTCTTGTCTAAAGTTGTCATGAAGTTGCAGTAAATATTGAAGCTAGCTTCATTTAAAAATAGATTTACTTCTTGATTTTAGCTGATAAATATTCTTGTATAGAAAATTAATTAAAATATTCATACATATAAATAACATGGCAGGACCAGTGGTTTTAGCTGTTATGAGCAAGCAGACTGGCAGTGGCTTCTATCAGCAGCAAGGTAGCTGACCAACAACACCACGGAGAAAAGCACAGGGTCCCACACAAGGCTTGTCAAGGAATGAAAGTCCCAGGCCCTCTCCCGTCTTCTGTCATTCCTAGGCCCATAGCATCCAATTACTTATTAATTAGTGAACCGCAAGACTTCCTGTGAATAACAAAAATTAGACAGGTTTGGAGGATGGAAGTAATCTTTTCTCATATGTGCTCAAGCCATCATGGGTACAACACTACCATTAAATGAAAAGGACGGAGAAATTTCACTAGGTAGACTGGGGGAGAGAAGGGTCAGCTCTTTAGAGAGTCTAAAAAATAATGTATTTTTCAGAAGTTTGATGAAACTGAGTGGGATGATGGAGGAGAATGTCTCAAAAAATCCCTGTATCTGCAGAAGAGCTCAGGTGTGCATTCATTTTTACTAGTCCCTAGAGAATCCACGCCGGATTCTCATGCTATGGGACTCAAACAAAAAAGCTTCAATTGGAACTTGCATCTTTTAGAAACTTCATTAATTAGTCTGTAGGAAATCAGGCTTGATTACTTTCAGTGCTCACAAAGCTACTTGTGTTTTTTCTGGAACACAGACAGGCAAATTGCTGAGACGACAAATATATCCGACATGTCTTCCAAGAATCTCTCTTGCCCTTTCATGAATGTTTGAATCTCTCCATTTCCCAAATGTATGCTTGTTTGACATTTTTATAACTAACAGGTGTTTTATGTAGTTTCGTTGGTGCCTCAGACTTTCTCAAGAAAATGAAAAAGGGTCTGTCTTTATCTGGTCTACACCGATTGACATTATCTTAAACCATCTTCAAATTTCTTTCCGTTCACCTCCATAACTCTTTCTACAGGCTGTCCTCCAACTTTTCTTCATATCTTTATGGTTATCTATTAGAAGATTGTCACTTGGTCAGACTCTATTTAATGTGTTACATTGTCAAGATTTGACACTCTAATGCAGTGTATTCAAACTTTTTTGATCTCTAGAAATTTTTCATCAGTGATGTGGAGCCTTTCAGAAATTTCACATACGTAGATTGCTGTATAGCATGTATGAACTTGCTGTTTTCACTCACCCCGCACGCATCCTTTAGAAGCAGTCCAAGTATTCCCCCCCACAGCCACAGATTACAGATTGTACAGCTTTAACACATCAAACTTGGGATCCTGAAATGTCAGGAGCAGATGACTTATGCCTTAGAAAATATCTGAGTTAAAGATCTAACTAAAAGTAAATGTAAATTTGAAACTTAGTAGATAGCTCCAGCCTCCCATAAAGGAGCAGGAGTCTGGTTCTTGTGCAAGCCTTAATAGGACATGATTCCTAGTTAGATCTACAGAGCATGCTTAACGACCACATCAGACATTGAGGGATTACAGTTACCAAGGGATGGAAAAAGAGGAAGAAAGCCCTGTGGAGTTTCAAAAAAGCCCATATGAGATTCGGATGGCAGTCTTCTCTGAAGCGCCTAGGTCAGCCTTTGTGACCTGGGAGAAAATGGTAGAGAAAATGAGCCTGTGAGACTTTGCCCCCAGCCCATAAACGAGCATAGCTTTCTTTTCCTTTCTTACTATTGGTTGGAAATCTGGCATTAAAAACAAACAGAAAATCTTCTGGGATCTTCTGATGTTTTATGTTGGAAATTGAGGTCTTTGCTGGTTTGACTGCCACTTCTGATGAGTGGCGTACATGGAAGTCACACAAGTCAGCACGCTGAAAATTGAGCAAGCGATATGGAAAACATAGTCATTCTATAAAATTCAGTTTCATTTATTCATCGCTGGCACCTATTCAAGTTCAATAACAAAATAGTTATTAGGGTTAATGTCATCTTCATTTACAGCATTGGAGTTTACAAAAACATCTGGCCCCATCCAGGTACAGTGTAGCTTTTAAGAAGCAACCAGGAAGACAGAAATTCAAATTTGTGATATTTCTAAGCATATATTTCAGGTTTTTGCTGTAGAACACGAGAGCTAATTTAAAAAAAAAAAAGGTCCTCTGCAAGTCATTATTGGTGAAGGAAGTGTTAACGCTTCAGCTACTAAAATGTTTCCAAACTGTTACTCAGGCCTTGGAGAACACATTTTTCTTTCTTTCATTATGTCCATTTTTGTTGTCATTGAGGGTCAGCTTTCTGCAGGTCTCTAACACCCAAAGGTGCAGCTAAGTATCCAATGGGATATTCAAAAACAACTATTCATCAAGCTCTTTTTCATACCACTGTGAATCACTAATGTGACTCCCCATGAGTAACTTCCCCAGGTGCTTAAATAGCCTTAGACACTTGGCCCTACAGCCATGATTCTGCAAAACATGCCCAACATATGCTCAGCTTTAGGCATGGAAGAAATCCCACCCTGCTCAGCCAAAAAAAAAAAAAAAAGAATACCCAAAACCTAAAGTGCCATGCTTAGTTAAAATATAGTATTTTATTTGCACATCATCTGTTCACGGAGAGTGTGGCAGCGCATGCAAAGCTTCATTCGCATGTCTACATGGGTCCTAATTTTCCAGGGTTAAAACCTGAATCAAGTTTTTCGTTTAGCGAGGACAAGCTGCAAAGAGCAGACAACCTTATTAAAAAGGAAATCTATAAATCCTGTAGTCCTCTCCTCACCTCTGTTAACTACATTGTTGGAGGTGAAAGCTGTTAACCGCGGCTTTTAAAAGGTATGCGTAAATGCAACCTTTTTCCCGAAAAAACTTTGAAAATGCACATAAACAATAACAGTTTCTGATAAATGCAATGCTGTTTTACTAGATTTATGTGCTAAAGACAACTACTTACAATAATGAAATGCAGGGGCTTGATTCTTTATTCACCTGAGTCACTCCATTACCTCCAGTGCTTTAAGGAAATTGCTGCAAGAGTAGAATCAGGCCCTTAATGGTTTGTCAGCTACCATACTGACATTACACCCAGACAATAGTCACAGAAATTTATATTTAGTTCCACAAGAACAGTACATTAGATATCCTTAAGTGTTTTATGAGGCAGGACTTTTCTGACTCTTCTGACAAAAACACCAGTATGCGTAGTAACCGGAGCTTTGAACAAATATTGCAGTTATGATTTATAGCACAATTGCCAGAGTCTTCCTAGCTTCATCTTTGATGGCTACTTACTCAGGCTGTCATTTTTAGCTCTACAGATTGTATCTGCCTCGGCCTCTTCCACAAACACTGGATTCACTGGAGTGTGTTGCAGACAATACAGCTCTCAAACAATGAAGCATTTGTGTTCATTTTCTTCTATTTTATCTTTGGGATTCTACTATTTAGGTCACTATCTGTTGCTTCCAGCTATTCTTTCCTGACAAATTGTAGCTCTTTTTAGGCTTAAAAAGATACAATCAATGAATTCATCTATGTTATTCCTCTGGGTATAAAGGTCTAGATGTAATAAGTGGTACACATAGTATAAGATTACATTGCTATTCCTGAACTGCAGCCCCAAGATTAATTGTGCCTTATAGGCCAAAATTTGAAGAGCTGCTGGATGCTGGCTTCTCTGAAAATCTGATACGACTAACACAATAAAAAAACAATATTACTAAATTTCTCAAATGCTTTAAACGTGATCCCTCACCAGCATGAACTGGAAGGGTGTGAATGTATGTATGTACATTCCACAACACATAATTTTAGATACAGATAAGGAGAATAATGACGAAGGATCCTTTACCTGATCATATCTGCCTTTCCTTAAAGAAAAAAAATCCACCAGAGGTTTTACTTGAAAAAGGTAATCCTTGGATTTTAGTGAGTAACATCACTCATTGTGAAATGCGTCAATATCTGTGGAATAAAAATTATGCTCAGGTATGGGTCATACAAGAATTCCATTTACATTTGAACTTAAGCTCACTGATTGCTCTGCTCATGTAAAAAATTACTATGCTCTGAATGAAACGAAGATGAGTGCTTAAGCAAACAGTCATAAATTAATTTATAATGAAACATGACAGTCATAATTTAATTTAGAATGTATTTAAGATTGTTACTATTTGTATAGGTCTTTTTTGCCTGGAGGAAGATGTGGCTTCATAGTGAAATGTCAGCTATTGAAATACCAAACTTCTTATGTGTACATGTGTATTAATTAATTAAAATGATGTAGATACTTTCCTAATGAAGATCTGTTGTCTGCTGCAAGTAGTCAGACAAAAGACTGCATGATTGAGGCACGTGCAGTCACCAAGAACTTACTAGGAAGCATGAGGGATGCTGAGCATAACCTGTAAAATCTGTGGGATCGCGATGCTGCCACTCAGCTTCCTTCCTCTGTGGTGAGGAGAGAGCACGTCACGTGAGAGCAAGGAGGAGGGCTGCAGCTTTTGAACTTCTCATCTGCTCTCCAAAGCTGTTGGCTGCCCACACAGAGCAGAGCAGCTGTCTAGGCCCAGTACCTCATCCCTAAAATAGCTGTTAGGCAGGCGGCTGCTTTTGTTGACGCAGAGCTAAGCACATCTGAAATGTAGTTCGGGCACCCAACGTCTGAATTGCCCTCTCTGTCATTGACTGCCATAAGAGCACCTGAAATGACTGTACGCCTAACCTATGCCCTTCAGGTTAGGAGGCACGGAGCCATCTCTAGCTACACCCCTGCTGCGTTGCTGGCTTGAATATCCAGATGTTCGAGAATTAGGCAAAGGTTAAACTCCTCATGTCTGCACCCCTGTCAGCATCAGTATGCTGCCCTGCCTGCTAGGCTGGGTCCACGTCCAGCACCCTGCTGATGCCAGCATAGTAGGAAGAGGCGAAGGGCAAGACTGGCACTTAAAGCACAGGCACTCACAGGAAACAAGCTCTGTGGTGTGTACTCTTTTAAGATACATACATATATATATAGCTAGACGGTTTATTTTTCACTAGATTTCTTCTAAATCTTTTGGATGTTTCTGACCAACCAATATGAATATATATATTTTCAAAGACAAAAATTCCTACCTTGTGGAATTTTAGTTTTGATATTGTAGAGGTTGTTCTTTGTAACTATTTCTAAGCCCTAACGAATCTTCTGCCTGCATTGACTCCACCAATGAAACTATATGGGGTTAAAGTATTTCTCTAAGCTTTTATCAAATTTGCCTAACAAAAATTGTATAGGAGTGGTTTAATTTTAATGAAAGAAATTATTTCTCTGTTTCTAACAGTGTCAAGTCACAAAAAGAAGTAACCCTATTGAATTTGTTAACTGAGAGATGGTATGGTAGGGCGTTTGGGGATAGTCAGGGTATGACCAAAAAAATCTTAGTAGCTTGTCTCGACATCAGTTAAGAAACCATGATCGCAAGAACTTGTGATTTCTATTTGGAAAGTAATGTTTAAGAAAAAACAAATTACAGACCTTGAAGCGTAATACCTATGCTAAAAATAGGTATTTATGAAAAGTAAAATAAAAAACAAAGCCCCTCTGTTACAATTGTTCAACAGGGGAGGGCAATGGATGCATTTGCCGTGAACTGTCAAAATTAATGTGTTTCACACTGATCAGCAAACAGATTCTTTAAACATGGTTAAGCAGCACATCACAGGACATACTTGGATAAGTAAGTGACAGTAATCGGTCAAAAAGTAGTTTGTGTCTTCCTCCAATTGTAAAGTTTGCAAAGGGTCCTTTCCACACCCCTTGTGGCAACAGAATTCCCCCTGTCATACATCGAGCTCTTATTTTACAGCTCAGGAGACGAGGGTTGGTTAGACGCTCGTGTTAAAGGATTCTTACCGTGCTCTCAGGGGGAGACCAGTGGTGGCATTTTAGGCGGGCAGTTCCAGGGCCTTTGTTTCCTGGGAGCTGAGAAAATCAGCATCACCTGGAAGGGCAGTAAGCTGGTTTTAAACTTTTGAGTGTGCTCAAGGGCACATAGCAGCAAGCATTCAGGATGTATTTTGTACGTTGAGCTTGGGTAGCCATACTGTGCTTAGCCTGTATTTCATGTTGTGTATCCCAATTTCAAACCTGATTTAAAAGTTAGTCCTTTCACATCAGAGAATGAAACCTTCCTAAAAAAATACTCTCCAGCACCCACAACAGTTCCTTCCTTTCCAGGTAGCTCATCTTCTCAAATCCGAAGTATAATTAACCATATTATGCTTGAAAACAAAAATTATCCTGGTTCCTTTTTACAGAATTATTTCTAGAGAAATATCCTGGGAAGGGTTGAAAAGCTGAACACTGTCCTAGCAAAAGCCTAATTTTTATCTTTCTCAGTAAGATTTGACATTCTTGTGTGTCAGTACCTTAAAAGCCAGTTTTAGAACTCTCATATTTAATACTGATAGTAGAAGCCTTTTTTCATTGCCACTTTCTTGGCTAATAGTGCATCTGGCAAGTTAACCGATAGTTTAGTTTTTCCTAGAACATCACAAAGACAATCATATCCCTCAGATACGCAGATCAAACTACATTCTCAGGATATATAAAATTTTTGCAACAGCCACTATTTGGGGTTTACATTTATTTGTCATACGGACATGCAAATCTTGTGTCTTATGAACTGTTTGAACACTGCCAGCAGGGGCTTGACAACACAACAAAGAGTCTTGCTATTTCATGTTAGATTATCTGTTAAGGGTCTTATTATCATGAAGTTCTGTGAAAAGCTGAAAACATTTTTTCTGGGTTAATTTTCAGGCAGATCAGTAAGCTGATCCAACTCATCATATATTGCACAACAGCTGAAGGACAGGGAGCTACAGCCACAGACTGTCAGTAACGCTTATTAGGCACCAGCACGGTCTTTGGTGGACTTGGGGATTTGATTTCATAATCAACTAACTAGCACCAAGAATGGTGGTTAATACAAAACCAAATTCACTAGTTTGAAAACCAGTATAGTTAAGTATTTCAGGACTCCACTGCAGATGGTTGTGTGTAGAACCAGTTACTCCACCCAGGATTTCTAGTTTAAATGGATCAAAGGAAGCACTTTGTCACCACTACAGCTAGAAAACTAAGGCATGGAATTATTGGGTAAATTATCAAGAGAGAATGTTCAAGTGAAGTCCATATGGAATTCCCATTTCACTCCCTTTTACCAGTTTCTGTAGTACAGTATTTTCCAGAACAGACTAGAAAAATGTAAAAAAGTTTAATGATGATTTACAAATATACAATACTTACATTTTTAGGAGTTACAAAAATGGCACATACTACAGAAACCAAAAGCTTCCTCTAACCTTTGGTACATTTCAAAGTTATTTATTTACAAAGAAAAATTACAGTCACTTTTCATAGTGTCACATGTTTACATATAAGCATTTCTCAGTTGAAAAATACCTTGCAGCTTACCCACAGGCGGTTTTTGCAGTTTGAGCTCTGCACCTATCTATCACATCAAAAATTCTATCAGCCCCTGTTAAGCTGACATGACATTGCATTTTTATGTTTTAACAGCCTTTACTTTGAAAAATATGTACAACCATAAGGCTAAACTGATTCACAGTTGTTGAGATTTCACCTGGTGTATTTTATATTGCTCGTGGTTTGGTAAAATGACATCAGCTACCTTTTTTAATTGGCTTGGTAACACATGTTTAGAAAAAGGTGGTCCAATTTTGTTAGCTAGGGTATTTCCAACTCTTCATGAAGGGAATTAAAAAAAAAAAAAAAAAGATACAATGTCCTTTCCAGGATGCTTTTTCACCTTATGAAACTTTTATATTAAATTCTTCTTTCACTATGTCCAATTCTTACCTAAGATAACAGAGACAAACTGAGCACGCTTTCCAAATCCTGTTCATTTCCATTAGTTTTCCGATGTTGGATGTTTTCTTGATTGTAGTTTCTTTAAACCAAAACTTAAAAACTTTCTTCTACCTGAGAGCAAACATAAGTATTTCTTAATCTGTGTGTACTTCAGAGCCTTCTTATAGATTAAAATACATGCAATAAGAGAAATACAGCCAAAACACATACAGTCTGTTTTTGACATCTTCTACTTAATGTGTGTACACGAACGCTTTCATGCTCTGATGATTTTCAGACTATAAAAGTTCAACACGTAACAGTATGTGAACTCAATACAATCTTCATTGTGCTGAAGATAGTTTGGGACCACACATTTGCAACTGGTAGTTTTTAATTAAGACTAAATACCACCAGAGTATTAGTTATGGTTCAGGTCAAGATTTTTTTAAACTGAGAAATAGAAAAAGCTTGCCGTCAGTAGCTGTGAACAGAGTTTAAAGAGTGTCTTCCAGCATTACAATATTTCCCTCTCAAAAACTTACTCCATAGACAAAATAAACTCCAAATTCAAGCATCTTTAAAGAATGCCTGCATTCTGGATTTTCTTCGTGCAAGAGCTTCTTGTTTCTTTCTTTCAATCTCTTCTTGAGAACATTTTCTATTTTTTTGTTCCACCACAGACACTGTAAATAAAAAACACGTATTAGGAGCCTTCACGTTTGTTCAATATGTATTTTAACTTAACTGTTTTCAATGTTTGAAGATCTATGGCAAGAGCACACTATTCTGACATACCAGGCACCCAAGTTAAAAATGGCTCATCTATCCTGTCCCCAAGGCAGGAAGGGGGATAAGACGCATGACCTTTGTAGCGCTACTGATTACTACCTCCCAATGAAAATACTGGGATGCAGACACTTGCTTCAAGGAAATTTTACTTGGCTGCCCTTCAAGTGAACCTTGTGACATCAGGAGTCAACATAGGAGATGGCGATGGGTTAAGAAAATTAAGGCCATCAGAGTGAAAAGGGCTCTACAATTTAGTGAGTTAGGCAGAGATACGGGCATGGAGATGGTATGGACACAGGGGTCAGATACAGTACAGGTGTCACACAAATAAAACCAGAAAGGTTGAAAAAAGGTCAAAAGTAGCAATAAAAATTGGCAAAGGAGACAAGAACATGATAGCTAAGTGTAATATTTTATATGTTGTGTTACAGAACTATAAATTCCCATACCATAAACCCCTGACCTCAGTGGAACCAAGAGGAACGCTCCCTGAACGCGTAAGAATTTTACCATTTTTATACACCAATTTCCAATTAATGTATTTTTAATAAGTAGTCTTTGAAACTGGATAAATAAAACAAAGGGTCTCCTTGCTTCTTAAAAAAAAGGTGTCCATGAAAAATTACGTATCAGTTTTTGAAAGGATCACTTAACATCCATCTTTTTGTTACAGCAATGTCCTTCCACCAAAAATTTAAGATGAGGACAGTGATTTATCTGTAAAGAAAATCTATGCTATTCTTTTTCATTCCTTTATTCTCTAGAACGTTCCACAGAATGACTAGTTTATCTCTCCCCTCCCTTCCCCTTTAACATCCGAAATTACTGCTTTCCATTTATCTGCTTCTTTGCTGGGGAAGAAACACAGATAAAATACTGATTCTTCAAATAATGCTGGCTGATAGTTTGCAGGAATTAATTTTTTTGTTGTTTTTGTAACAGTGCTTCCTGAAAATTGAGGTTGATATAGTACACTCTAAAGACACGTTTTATCAAAATTAATATTGACTGAAACTTCACCAAGCCATGAGATCAAGTAAAAACGAGACTGACTGGCACTTGACTGGTTCTACATTTCCCTAGCAAGTAACACCAGTGCATGGAATATTACAGACTGTTGCTTGATGATGGAAAAGTGACTGACCTCCCCTCTAGGTGAAAGGAACTGTTAGCGTTTAGACCGATAACACAAGAATGTTTCACTCGCAATTTTAGCCACAGAGCAAACAACAATACAGGCCGAGGTTTCAGAAGCATCAAATGATGCAAGGTTCCAATTTCCAGGTGTACAGTAATACAAAGAAATTGGCATTCCCTATCACCTTGCTGCCTTCTTTCCCTGCCCCACCATTAACATAATGAATCATGGCGAAGTTATTTTTAATGTTTTTCAAAATGAACTGTAAATTAAAGCACAGATTCACACTACAACATTTACTATGTATCAAAATAGTAACAATTTAAGAATATCTACGCTGAGTGCTGCCATCAGCCTGTACTTGATCCTAGTGATTCTGAGTCTCTATGGAGAGAGAGTGTGAAGTCTTCAGAGAAGTGGAATGGAAAGGGGAGACAGAAGTCCTTAACTACAGGAATTCAAGAGATGCATCAGGACAATTTTATTTTGGAGAAAATAACCTCCAAATCCTCGCTAGAACATTTACTAACGCCTAAACTGAATGGATGAATATTGAAGCCTGTTGTAAGTTGCAATACAGTATAAATTTCTCTGACATTCTGATTACAGTAAGAAAACAAACAAAACCAGTCTAACAGCGATACAATAAAGACAAATACCTGACGTAGGCAGTGCAAAAGACTCTGAAAGGTGCCTCTTGAAAGGTGATTTCTTACTGTCAAGCTTGCTGTGCAAAGTCACATTCACTTGATTCTTGTTTCCTTCCAAACCCTGCAGAGTAATTCCAATGCCAGAATGACTCCCTGGATTTTCAGACCTTACATGAAGAGCACCCTGAGAACTGCTAGTCTTTCGGAACTTGAACTTTGAAGGCATAAGTGATGTTTTGTTACCAGAACTGTTATTTGGTATCTCTCCTGTATTATACAAAAGATCTGGGCTGTCTAATGTTTTGCTACTAAAAACGTTTACTGCATTAACAGGACTTCTGACTTCAGAACCAGTCTCTCCTGCCAGGACAGAATTTGACCGGTACCATTTTCCCGAAACAGTCTTTGTAGTATTTTCAGAAGCAGCTTGATGACAGTTTTTAGACAGTGTGTATTTACACTCCACAGAAGTACCCGAGATCACAGTTCGAGGACTGGAGACATTTTTACAGTTCACTGTGTGACCTGTTGTGGCCAGCTGATGTGTAACTTTTGATGAATTCCTACAGGAATCGTTCAGTGAGAAAGTGTCCTGTTTTGCATTTGTTTTTTGTGCCAAGAGGAGATAAGGTAGTCCTTGTTTAGATGCTGGGAAGCTGTTATCAGCATTTGATCTGGAATTAATACTGGCTCCTTGTAGAGTTTTAGCTCTTTCATTTCCTTGTTTAACATCCAGGCTCTGAGTCTGCTTTTCTATATCATCACACACTTGATACAACAATTCATCATCCTCACAGTTTGCATCCCAAAGACTATCGGATTCACAAAACATATCTAATATCTCATCAGAGAATTTCAGTTCATTCCAGTCATCAAATGACAGAGGACATTTCTTTGGTATTTCGACTTGATTTAAGCGACCTGTATTAGCTTGGTTAACCACTTTAGTTAGATCATTAGGTTTCGTGTTGGTAGAAACACTGGACGATTGACAGAAAATATTGTGTGTGTTATTCCCAGGTTTTTCAGTCCGTTGTCTATGAGGATTAGATCTTGAAGGATAAAGAGGAACAGGGTCACTTTTAGGCTGAATACATTCATTTCCATTCTTCACTTCAGATTGCGTTGAAACAGGAATATAGTTCAAATCACTGTTTTGGGCACTTTTCCAAATAGAATTTATTTTATCTGACTTAATGTCACATTTGCCATGAAAGGCTGTGGTCTCTGTCTTTGAGTTTTCTGTCTTATTATATGGCTTTTGTAAAGAAAGAGATTTTGCAACATTTTTTGTATTTTTACTAGAATGTTTCAAAGGTGAAAACTGCAAACTGTTAGATTTGTGTACGCTCCCCAAACAAGCTACTGAATTGCAACTACTTCTTTCCTTCGTTCTGCTAGCATCACTGAAACCACGCATAGATGGATTTGTAAGAATAGGTGGTGCTTCTTCAGTACTTATCAATTCAGGATTTTGGGTTATTTGCATCACAAAAGAATCATCTCCCAGAAAATCTGCATCCCAGTCATCAAAATCATCATTAACTACTCCAGCAAGCTTACTGGAGACGACCAATTGTGTCTTCAAAGAACAAGGATTTTTTTTTGTCACCGTGTGAGTATCGGGTTTTGGAAAAGTCTGTTTCATGCTTCCTAGTGCACACGGAGTATCTTTTTGATATGCCTCTGAATTACCACGTTGCATGTCTTTAATTTGCTCAGGAAGGCGTTCCTCTTCCAAGGTGCTTTTATTTTCATGGAAACTATTATTTAACGAAATACCTGATAGTCCTTGGCTCAACTGTCCACTACACTTCTGGGTAGAGCAGTCAAAAAGAGCGTGAAGGGCTATTTCAGCCTCAAGGTCTATAGACTTTTGACTGCTAGATTGACAGGGCTTTGCAGCAGGGATGCCAGTGCTCTGTCCAACTGCTTTCAGGCACAGAGCAGTATCTGTTTCAGAAACTTCACCAAGGAGTGATTTCTGGTTCTTCACATTTACTTCATCTTTAGAATTATTTAAAGACTCTGAGGCAGTCTGGATGAAGTCATGACCAAGCTTCTCTTGTTCCTGAACAGCATCTAGCTCTACTAGATTTTTATCAAATTCCTTAGCCAATTTCATGAGTTCCTCTTCAGGATTTTTTATTTTAAGATCTCTAGATTAAAAAAAAAAAAATACAGAAAGTCAGACATACTGAGAAAGTTTAGCCAAGCTCAATAACACTACCATATGAGCTGTTCATTCTCTAGTTTAACAACTACAGAGAATATGACTGAATCCTACTGCTTTCAATGCGCAGTCAGCATGCAATCTTTTTGATAATTCCCAATACCCCATTAAGAAGAGATAACAAGCCCAAAGTTAAAAGCATTCTGCATGCTAATGTACGATTACATGGTTCACTACACATATAGGAAGACCACATACCCTTTTTCATGAAAGCCCAGCTGTGATGGGCAAGACAAAACTGTAACTTACCTTGTACAACTTAACTTTGTCCTAGCTCGCACTTTTACTACTCCAGGAGTACAGGGAATAGCATCCTCACCAATCCATGTCCCTAAAAGGGAGCCTTCATTACAGGCTGCTTTTTCATCCTGAATGATTAGATTTATAATGCTTAGCAATTTGATTTCAGATAAAGATTGGACTAGACACACACCTTGCATTAGTCAAAGTTGCTAAACCAATTAAACTGGATCAAATCTGTTGAAAGCCACAGATAGGAGCTAAACCAATACAAGCTAAGCGAGATTAGTGCAACATTGTCTACTGATAGTTACATCACTTTAATTATATCGATTTAAAACAGGAAATTCAATTAAAACAACTGAATTTTACTTTGGTGCTCAAACCTAATACTCTATTTACTTCAGCTTTACACATAATCTGCAATATTCACGTTACAAGCTGTGATTTAGTTTAGTATACTACTAAGGAGCTAGTTGAGATGCACTGTCTTCATCCACCACTTAAAGCAACATTAACAGGTCAGAGAATTTGAAAGAAATCATATTCTGCGTGCTTCCAGGAAAAATTTCTGACTTCTTCCATTACAACTCATTTATACAAGGAGCCTTTAAACAGAAATAACTGAAGTTTAGAAACTAAATGAAGTTATTTGAGAGCTTCAAAGTTCAGGCTTGGATTTGAATTCTGAAATCTAAGAGATACAATACTGCAGTGGTAAAACGTCTAAAGGGCCAGAGCCATGGGATGTGGGAAATTACTGCATGTAAGCCAGCAAAAGTAATTTGAACTTTAGTAACTACCAGGGTAGTTTTGGATAGGTTTTCTTTTTCTTTGTAAATTTAATTAAATTTTTTTATTATTATTTTTTTAAGAAAAAAGAACACCAGCAACGGATAGCTGCAAATCCTGATATTATTTACGTTTATGACAGGGCTGTAATCATTTAAAAGGAAGGAAGTGGCATCCCTTATCAATGATTTTCCAATTCTTAAGTACAATTTCTCACGAATATGCCAAATAGTGAATACATTTTAAATGGCCCTGTCCAATAAGCAGGCATATTTTGCAAGCTAAATACTACAGAACTGTTTTAGGAATGACATGTTCTCTTCTTGTACTTAATAAAAGGCAAACAATAAGCCAACGCTCTTATTTTCACTTTCCAGACTGTGGATGTCAGGTTCACAGCAAGAGGGAGACACCAAGAGCATAGATATTAGGGTAAAAAGGCAAATTATTTAGAATAATGAAGCAACTTTAGTATATTTATATTATTGCGGAGCCTCTCTCTCCTCTAAGTCTTGTTCTTGTACTTCAGCAGTCATTCAAGACCATTCAAAATGCTTAAAAACAACTGTCAAGTAAATCTAGTATGTGAAGAAACTCTTACCTTTTAACAGATGAGTGATTAAGGATAAATAAACACAACAGTATTCCTAAGACCAGGGGCAATAACTTGTATTTTGAAAGTAAAACTTTATAAAATGGAGCTGCTGCAAGCCACTTTCTTAATACGTCCTTTTTTACAGCACCTGTGACTCGTAAGAGCAACCAGTCAAATGCTATGCTTATGATTTTAATTCAGTCCAGTTTTATGGATGTTACTAGTTTTCTGCACACCCGATTCTCACCATGTGACTACTGTAACTAAAATTGAGCCTTTGCTGAGGCTGTAGCACTGTTCTGTTTGATTACTGCATATGCAGAGCATTGTTTTAGAAAGTAACAATTACCTGAGGAGCAATACGATTAACAATTTCTGAAATTTCTACTGCGCATCTACTGGTAGACTGTTTGGTTTTTCCATTGCCTATGAAAACAAACAAAAAACCTTCTTAAAAACTGCAAAACAATTCAATTTATAAAGTGCAGTATATCTCAAATAATTCAAATACATGTGCTAAAATCAGAGCTTGATTCAGCACTATATTGGAAGAATTTATAGATTTTGAATAAAAATAAAACCAAACAACCTAACCGTGATAAGAGAAAGGGCCCTTTTTTCAAGAAATTTGATAACTTTTAGTACACTCCCACTGCACGCCTCAAATAGGCGCCCTGAAGTCTGGATTTCGTTAGTATTACCTAGTCTGTGTGCAATTGGTGAATGAGGATCCCAAAAGATTTCTTGCTGTATATCGGTGTCATTAACAGGAGAGCTGAAAGTAGGTATTCGGGATTTCCTACTCAATGATCTCTTTGGTGTTTTATGTAAACATGACTCTGTGTAAACAGAAAGATGATCCTTATTAAAAAACAACAAATAAAAGGCCAAAATAACTTCAAACATACAACAGGACAAGGCACAAAGAAGATGCTTTAGGAACTTTAAGAATAAAAATCAAGTTCACACTCAACAACATTCCTTTACTTACAACAGGAATATTGTTCACAACTATACATTTAATGCAGAATATGACTATCATCTCTGTCATTTACATCACCACAGAGATAACAGAGCATTACATGACACTGACAGCTCAGCATCTGACAGTAAGGACGAGAACTGTCAATCCTCTTACTTGAGGGAATATTGACTTCAACTTACATTAAGAACTATGTATACCTATATGGGAGAATATTTTGTATTCTGGCTTGCGCTGTGTCTTTCACCCAGACTCCGATTTGGGTCACAACTTCAATGGACCCCCAAACTGTTCTGGGTCACAACCTACCTTTGTCTATACTTTCTCCACTGGGCCTTTTCAGCTAGGACTGTTAAAAGCAGGAGTATAGCTATTCAAAACCAGCTTGCAGCTGTCTCGGATCAGTAAGTGAACCAAACACACTATGTGAAGCTCAGCTAGTCACCCCTGCCCTTTAGAAGTGACGTTGCAGACGTGGAAGCCTACAGAAATAATTTTAGAAGATGCGGTTACTACGTGAGAAGCATCTTAGGAGATGCTTTGCATTTAAGCGCTTAGCACGGCCGGGCTTTATCCTCTCCTGGGGTGGATTAGCGTCCTCAGTCAGTTCTAAGTATCCGCGGCGGGAAGATGCTCTTCATCACTCCTTGACAAGAGCCCCTTCCCAACGCACACGGACGGGGGAGAGCGGGGGATTACACCGCACCGGCCCCCTCCTCACAGGCAGGCCGCGCCTCCTCCGCGGCTCCAGGGGTGGCGGGCAGGCCAGGG